>NC_134861.1:87568495-87868495 GCF_049852395.1 Peromyscus maniculatus bairdii
AGAGTTTTGAGCTGGATGTGGTAGAGTCCTCCAGAGGCAGAGGCAAGTGGATCTCTGTGAGTTCAAAGCCAGCCTGGTCTACATAGTGGGTTCCAGACTAGCCAGGGTTACATTGTGAGACCCTGTCTGAAAGAAAGGAAGGAAGGAAGGAAGGAAAGAAGGAAGGAAGGAACGAAGGAAAGAAAGAAAGAGGAAAGGAAAGGACAAGAAAAGAAAAGAAACTCAAATCACAAAACAAAATGAGCTTCCACCCTAATCTCAGGCTAACACTGAAAACCTATTTTTAATTTCGCTTCGACACAAGGCCTAAGCCGCTCTGTGTCCACCTGTCTGTGTCTGATGGGCTGGTTCTCTGGGCTTGCACAACCTTGAACCAACTCCTGGCTCCAGGTGCTGCACACACTCACTTTCCTTTGTTTTCCTTTGAAAACAGCTCACACTGGGACCTTTTGTTTTCCTAGGCGGGTTGATTTGCATTGCCCTGAGTAAATTAGCCTTGCTATCTAGTCTTGCTGGTTTAATGGGAGCAAGTCCACAGGCCAATAAAAACAGAGGTGGAGGAAACAGCCCAGCCAAAGGGAGGAGGGCGGGGCTCAGTGGCTCACTGAGATGTGGGCTGGGTGCATCATGTTCTCCCAGACTCCCTCCCAGAACAGAGCAACACAAAATCCTGCAGCCTGACTCCAATCAATTTGCAAAGGTTGTTAGATACCTTTTTAGTATCTCAATATTGGTGTAATCATTGCTTCCTAAGAGAATAGTGTAGAATCCAGTGAGATCTTGTCATTTCTCTTCCCTTGCCCCTGGAAGGCTGGGCTCTCTCTGGTCTGCTTCTGAAGGCTGTGGTGTTGGTCTTTACAGTCTGTCACTACCTGTTCCCCAAGTTCTCGGCTTCTTTCTTTCTTTCTGTTGTCTCCTCTAAATCTTTCCTCCCCCAGATTGTTCCTTCAGAGCTATTGCTTTCTTGTTTCATATCCCTGACCTTTCTGTCCCATTTCTTGCTCCCCATGAACCAAGAGGGTGAAAAATAGTTAAAAAAAAAAAATCTCTTGAAAGCAATACAATCTTACACCAACTTAAAGTGAGGCTAATAAAATGATCACACACACACACACACACACACACACACACACACACACACACACACACAAACACTCTCGGGTGAGGGATTTCAAGTAGTCCAGGTTCAGCTCCAACTCAATATGTAGCAAGAATAATCCTGAACATTAGATCCCTCTGCCCTTACCTCCCAAGTGCTGGACCACTGTTAGGCATGACATGCCCATTTGAAGTGATGCCAGGGATTGAACCCAGGGCTTTGGGCCTGCATTCCTAGCCAGCCCTATTTGTATTTTTAAATGCAGTTTTGCGGGTGATCAATATCTCTCCATAAAGAAATAAGTGCCCAGTAGTATAATTCCAGTGACAAATTGGTTGGTGTTATCTGTGTATAGAAAGATGTGTCCTATTATTTGTGTGGGGCTAAGTGTGTCCTGTCATTGAAACAACCTTCAAGTCAGGCAAAACCTGACCTTGAAGGCTGGCTCTGGCCAGGTCAGCCTGGGTGTGGCAGTGCCTGGAGAGCTTGCTGTGTGTGTGACTCACCCTCCCCAGGACCTCTGACAGTCTGTCAGCTGCCGTCCTCAGTAGCCATGGAGGTGGGGGCCCTGGAGGGAGAGAGAGAATTTCAGGGGACCTGACAGTGGGGTGAGAGGGCGCATTTCCTAATTTGGGAATCATTGTAAAAGGTCTTATGGTGATTCCAAGGGGCCTCGCTGAATCTTGAACATTTTGGAAAGCAGTGACCCGCATGTCCCCAGCTCAGCGCTCTCAGCACAGTGTCACTGTGTGGGTTTGCACCTCTGTGGACTGTCACCAGGAAGAACTAGCCTGTACCCTGTGTTCTCTGCCATCCGACCTTGCCGAGCTGTTAGCACAAGCCAAGAATCCAACAAAGATTGAGTTTAGAGCCAGTCATTGCCCTGGTTTAGAACAATGATGAGACCGTAGCATGATCAAGATTTGGGGCTGGGGTAAGCAGCGGGATGAAGAGGGACCTGAAGGAACGACCCATCGTCCGTGGGATCATGGACTTGTAGATTATGAGTGAGGTTGTCAGATTTAGCAAATAAAAATACTGTTTGAGGTCGGGCGGTGGTGGTGGTGGTGGTGGCAGCGCACACCTTTAACCCCAGCACTTGGGAAGCAGAGCCAGGCAGATCTCTGTGAGTTCAAGGCCAGCCTGGTCTACAGAGCAACATCCAGGACAGGCACCAAAACTACACGGAGAAATCCTGTCTCGAAAATATATATATATGTGTGTGTGTGTGTGTGTGTGTGTGTGTACTGTTTGAATTTCAAATAAATAGGCAATCTTTTTTTGTGAAAATACATCTGCACTCTCATGGCATCCTGTTATGGTTTAGATTCAAGTGTCTCCTAAAAAGGCTCCTGTGTTGAAGGCTTCATACCAGCTGATGGCACTATTGATAGGCGATTGAATGTCAGGCTATTGGGTATCCGTCATGCTTGCCATTGATGAGTTCATAGCTGAAAATGCTACTAGGAAGTGAGATCTGGCTGGAGGGAGTGGGTCACTGGGCGTGTCTTTGAAGGGCATATCCGGTCCCTGACCCTTTATGGCTCTGTCTGCTTCCTGGATGCCACAGATAAGCAGCTCTGCTCTGCATCCTATTATCCCAGTGTGACTGCTGGTCTCCACTTCCCACTGTGTGTGACCCTGTTGGGATCACATAGATGTGTTGTTGTTGGTTGTTTTTTTTTTTTTTCTCTTACTTTTTTGGGGGGGGCCCACTACCCAGCTGTCAAATAAAGACACACAGAGGCTTATTCTTAATTATGAATGCCGGCCTTAGCTTGACTTAGTTTCTTGCCAGCTTTCCTTAACTTAAATTTATCCCATCTACCTTTTCCCTCTGGGCTTTTCCCGTTCTCTAACGTCTGTATCTTACTCTTACTCCATGGCTTGGTGTGTAGCTGGGTGACTGTGTAGCTGGGTAACTGCCCCTGGAGTCCTCCTCCTTCTCTGGCTCCTACTTCCTTTCCTTCCAGATCTCTCCTACTATATCTTATCTCTGCCTGCCAGCCCCGCCTATCCTTTCTCCTGTCTTGCCATTGGTCAGCTCTTTATTGGACCGTCAGGTGTTTTACACAGGCACAGTAACACAGCTTCACAGAGTTAAACAAATGCAACATAAACAAAAGTAACACACCTTCAAATAATAGTCTATAACATATACATGCATGTGATTTGCTCTGGGATTTTGTCACAGGGATGAAAAGCTAACTACCATACAGAACAAGCTAGATTATAGGAAATGTGGATTTTTTTTTTCTAAATTTAATCTAGTTTTCTGTACAGACCGTTTGTCTTAGTAGAGTTTCTATTGCTATGAAGAGGTACCATAACCATGACAATTCTCATTTTGGGGGTGGGGTGGGGAGGAATGGTTTGGAGACAGGGGTTTCTCTGTGTGGCTCTGGCTGTCCTGGAACTCGCTCTGTAGACCAGGCTTGGCTTTGAACTCACAGAGATCCGTCTGCCTCTGCCTCCTGAGTGCTTGGGATTAAAGGCGTGCGCCGCCGCCGCCGCCGCCGCCGCCGCCGCCGCCGCCGCCGCCGCCGCCGCCGCCGCCGCCGCCGCCGCCGCCGCCGCCGCCGCCGCCGCCGCCGCCGCCGCCGCCGCCGCCGCCGCCGCCGCCGCCGCCGCCGCCGCCGCCGCCTGGCATCCATGGCAACTCTTACAAAGGAAAACATTCAATTGGGACTGGCTTAGAGTTCAAAGATTTGGTCCATTATCGTCATGGCGGGAAGCATGCCGACGCGTTGGCGGACATGCTGCTGGAAGGTAGCTGAGAGTTCTGCATCTGGATCCACGGGCAGCAGAGAGAGTGACCCTGGGCCTAAGTGGAGCGTGGGAAACATCTGTGCCAACCCCCACCCCCACCCCCCCTCCCCCGTGACACACTTCCTCCAGCAAGGCCACACCTCCTAATAGTGGCACTCTCTGGGCCTCCCGGGGTGGGGGCCGTTTTCACTGAAGCCACCATTACCACTTTCGCTAGTTAAAGAAATAAATGAAGCGGTAAACGTCTAGGTTAGCCAGGGGAAACGCTGCCCTGGCTAGATCGTCGGAGTAGTCCCGGCCCTTCTCTTTCTGTTTCTCCTCAACTCCAACCATAAACTTCTTGTCTTAGGTGGGAGGGGCAGCAGCTTTGCACCATGGGAAAAAAAAAAATAATGATTGAAATCAGAGAGGGCCCACCCTGCCGGGGACCAGGCCTGAGTTTCAGTTTACCGGAACTGAGCAAGCAGTTCTTGGAAAGACCGTAACTCAGGGACAACCAATCAGCAAGCGTCCCACAGCCTTCTGCTGACTCAGCAGGACCCCCACCATCCCCACCCCCCACCCCCCATCCTCCCCACCCCGCTCCCAGCCTTCTGCTAGCTAAAGACAGCTTTCCCTACCCTGCTGCTGAAAGGTCCCTAACCACTAGAGCCTCCCACCAGTCAGCCCCCAGACTAATCTTTCCTCCACCAATCAGCACCAGATCAATCCCTCCTCCCTGGAATCCCCCTAACTCTGCTTAAAAGGAGCTTGGGACCTCCCTTTGGGGTCGCTATTTGCCACCCCAACATGTTGAAAATAATAAATGCTCTTGTTGATTGCATACGTGACTAATGGTCTTTCTTGGGGGTTTCTCTCAGACCCTAACAAAAGCCTCTATGCGGAGCCCAGGATAAGGTATAATTTTTTTTAGAAGTGTGATCTTGGACCAGGAATTTTTATGAAATGTAAATTCCTAGGCCTTTCTCTAAACCCCTTGAATTAGAAACCGGGATTCAGGCCCAGCAGCCTATGGTTCACAAAGCCCCTGCTGGGATCCTCACAAGCCTTAAGGAGCCACGGGCATTACAGATTTCCAAAGATTCTCTACCAACCAGCTCCTCTCATGGGTTTCAAGCCCAAAGTCTTGTTAAACAGACCAGATACTTTCTTAATCTAACTGATGGATCACCCACTAGATAAACTCAAAACACTCTATCGTTAAAAGAAAGCAGTTCCCACCCTATAAATACGGGACTCTGACACATGCTGCCAGGAAAAACCATTAGGTCATTATGCTAGTGAAATAAACTGGTGATAGAAGACCAGGAATTCCACAAATACCTAAATAGACAAGTTCTTGGAGAGAGCAGAGTGTGGATCACAGCAGGCTGCAGGCTGGTGGAAATGGGGCCTTGCTGTTGAATGGGGACAGCATTCTAGTTCTGCGATGTAAAGAGAGTTCTGGAGGTGGGCGTGTCAGTGAGGATTTGACAGTGGACCTCAGGCCACTAAACTCAATACCTAAAAGAGGAAAATACTGCAGTTAAGTTTTTAATTTTAAAAAGAAGAATTTGGTGATTGGCCGGTAGTGTGGGGGCAGTGGCGGGGCATTTGCCTAGCCTGGGTGAGGTTCAACCCCCAACACCAAAACAAAACTCAAAACAAAACAACAAACAAACAAACAAAAACCAACAAGAAAGTACAACAATGGAATTTGATAGTTAAAATGAAATCTGTGAGTTAAGGATGGCATAAGTTCTTAACAATAGGTATCAGTTTGAGAAAAATCACATAGTTAGCTATTAGCCTCAAAACAACCTTGGCAGTTAAGGTTAAGGTTCATATGCGAATACAGCAACAGTTGCTGCAGGTAAGTGTGGGTCTTTTTAGGAAATCAGAGTTGAGTTTCTGAGCTACTGAGAGGTAAAAAGAAGCTGGTCAAATGCATTCTAGTCTAAAATTCAAATGGGGTAGTTGTTTTCAGTGTGGCTTTTGAGACACCAGGGTACACACTTAGAATGTTTTTATGTCTTAGGCCAGATGCCCTCGAATAACTCCTAGTAGTTTCTATCCTGTGTCTTCTGCATACTGGGAAGCCAGCGATTTCTCCCATAGGGCAGAAGGTAAGCTATTGATTGAGAAGGGCCAGGCAATTGCCTGCGTCTGTTGATTTGGATAGATGGCTTCCCGCTCTTCCCGTCATTTGGTTGTCAGAGGGATGCCACCTCCTCCCTGGATGCAGCAACAAAGAGCACTGTGGTCTTGGCAGGGGGTGAGGCTTTGGTCTCCCCTCGTGACTACTTCCTGCATGATTTGCCTGCCCAGGAAAATTTGTCCTCAGGCTTAAGACATCCTTAGAAAACTGTTCTACTCGAAGGAAGAAAGCAAATTTTCTACCTTACTCCTTCCAGACACATTCCCGTAACTACAAATCGAAATGCCACTCCTTGGCCCTTCTTTATGATCTCACAGCCACCGCCATCCTAACCCCACTCCCACGCTGCACCCATTTCCAGAGAAAAGAGAGTCTTTAAACAATGCACATCTTTTTCTTGTCTCAATAGATTTCATAAAGCCCCAGAAAATTTCCTTAGGTAACCACAGCTAGACAAGACCTCTGCTTGGAAAGGGCTCTCATCTTTCTTCTGCTGACACTGTGTTGCTTTAAAAGGGGGAGAAGCTGATGCTAGAGAGATAGCTCACTCTGCATCCAAATCCTTTTTGAAGGGTGGGGACTGAGAACAAGTACCTGATATGTAAATGAACCCCCAGCAGCAGACATTTTGAAAGGTGCCAAGGTGCAATATAAACAGAGCATGTGAAGTACACTGACATATGTAAAGAGCCAAAGTGACGCAGAATGTTCCTAGTAGCCACAAGGAACACTCCCGACTCCCGAGCCCCCTTTTGGACCTCCACCATCAACTGGCTCTCTGCTTCTTCTTGTCTCATGTAAACTTTCATCATGAAAAAGTGATAACAGATTTAGCAGCTTCAGGCTTAAACAAATGAAGCTGCATTTAATTAAATGAAGTATTCAGGAGGACATATCTAGGTGTCTTAGTTAGGGTTTCTCGTGCTGTGAGAAAACCATGACGAAAAGCAACTCAGGGAGAGAAGAGTTTATTTCAGCTGACAGTTCCACAGTGCGGTCCATCATCAAAGGGAGCCAGGGCAGGAACTCAAACAGGGCAGGAACCTGGAGGCAGGAGCTGATGCAGCAGCCATGGAGGAGTGCTGCTTCCTGGCTTGCTTAGCCTGTCTTCTGATGTACGCCCCTGGACCACTTGCCCAGGGGTGGCACACCACCCATGATGGGTGGTACCACCCACATAGATGGCAGCCACCTACGATGGGTCCTCATCATCCATCCCTAAGAAAAATTGAGTGTCCCTCTTCCCAAATGACTCTCGCTTGCATCAGTTGACATTAAACCTGACCAGCACAGTGGGTAATGTCGTGGAAGGGACTTGCGTATTTGCAGATTTGTTTGGCGGAGTAGCGATGTGCAGAACTGGTCCTCTGTGGGCATCTCTATCTCTGTGGACACTGCCTCTGAGAGACAACTGCATTTCTGGATCCCGTTTAAGCATCGCAAACCCTTCTATGAAGTGCTCGTCAGCTGTCCAGTGGGTAGTCAAGTATGCAGTAGGGTGTCCAACAAGAGGTACAGTCAAGGGAAAAGTTTAAAGATGGGATTGTTCCAAAGCCTATCTATGTACGTTCCCACTGTCCTGTAGAACCCCCCCACTAATAGTGTATTTTTAGTAGTATGATAAATACTGTTTCTTAATCAGGAGCAAAAAGAACCTTATTCTATTTAGACCCTATGATCTCATTATTCACAAAAACTGTGTGTGTGTGTGGGGGGGGGGTGAAAGGTATTAGTTGTCATTTATTACTTAGCCCCTCCCACCTCTTAAAATGATTTATTGATTTTTATTTTATGTGCCTGCAGGTATGTCTGTGTAAGGGTGTTGGATCTCTTGGAGCTGGAGTTACACAGACAGTTGTGAGCTGCCATGTGGGTGCTGGGAACTGAACCTGGATTCTCTGGAAGAACAGCCAGTGCTCTTAACCGCTGATCCATTATCTACAGTCTCCCGGCCCCTAATTTTAATATTAAAATCCAATGTAGAAAATTTAATATATTCTTTGATCATTTGACATTGAAAATGACATCTTATAAAAGTCTTTGACTTATAGGTGTTTTATCCATATTAAAAAACGTAGAAGTTTTACATAATAGGGATTTCTGAACTTGGGAAAAATCAGATAAACTGGGAGCAGCCTGTCTTTCGTGGGTTGGAGTTTCAGGAGCCTGAATCAGGGGAGGGACCCCCCTCAACTGCTCTGCGGTCCCACTGCTTCCTGTGGTTTCAGCTGCTGCTGGCTGATGTGCTTACCTTCCTGGTGAGGAGGCACGTGGTCTCCCAGCCCGGTGACCCGTATGCTGGTCTCTCTACTGTGTTCGTCATCTCCAACCAGTCATGTCTGCCGTTCGCACTGGAGGGCTCTGGAACAGTCCTAGCACTGCACCAGAAGAGGGATCTCTCCAGCACCCCACTGCCACACAAGCACTCATGGGGCTGTTCAGAGAACGAGAAGCCGGGCGTGGCATGCTGCCTGCTTGCCATGCCTGCTTTTTGTCACATTTCTTTCTATTAACATTTTTATTTGTTGTTTTGAGAACTTCATAAATATATAAAATGTATCTTGGTCACATCTATCCCCAGCTCCCAGCACTTACTTTCCCAGAATGCCCCACACATGCCCCTTCGACCTCCATGCCCTCTTTTAAAAAAAAAATAATAATAATCCACTAAGTCCAATGAGTGCTGTCTGAATGAGCATGGCCAATCTACCATGGCCAACCCCCAAAGAAAAATGGCTTCCCCTCCCTAGCCCCTCAATGAGGGGTGGAGCCTCATTATTATTATTATTATTATTATTATTATTATTATTATTATTATTTTCTTTTGTTTTTCGAGACAGGATTTCTCTGTGTAGCTTTGGTGCCTGTCCTGGATCTCGCTCTGTAGACCAGGCTGGCCTTGAACTCACAGAGATCTGCCTGCCTCTGCCTTCCAAGTGCTGGAATTAAAGGCGTGCGCCACCAATGCCCGGCTTGTGCTTTCATTATGAACCGGCTTGATCTTGTACAGGTCTTGTGCAGGTTTCCATAGCTGGTGTGGGTGCGTTAGTGCAATGACCATGCCGTGTCCAGAAGACATTTCACAGAATCCTTTCCCATCCTCACATCATTCCCTCCCTGTCTTCTTCAGTGTTCCCTGTCTGTGCTGTGGAGAGGAGGTTGATAACAACAATGCCCGTTTGAGGCTAAGCATTCCATAGTGTCTCAGTTTCCGCCCTTGACCAGTTGTAAGTCTCCTGATGGATTGACCGATGCCCACTTCAGAAAGAAGCTTCTCTCACCAAGATTTAAAGCAGCACTAATCTGTGGGCATACACATAAATATTTAGAAAGAAGTTTTGCTACATGTCTGTTTAGAAAAACAGTGGTGGTAGGTCCCCCCTTCCACCCAGCCATGCAGCATTGGCTAGGTTTATAGTATTTGGTATAAAACATCTTCCCGTAGAGCCAACCTCCTATCCAGTCACAGCGGTTACCCTCATAACAGTCATGGCACTATTACCACATCTTACCTGACAGGTTGGTAGTATAGCATTCAGGGTCTGCTCTACATGGATAAGACTAGTTATGTCTTTTCTGCCCCAGTGGGCTGCACTGCGAAAGTTAGCTGCCAGGGAGGAAGTGTTGAGGTCAGTCCCATCTTGATTTCTCTATGTGCTGCAACCCAAATGTGTTGGGTCTAAGGCGATGGGATCTTCCTGTCTGGTTATTCTAGACAACCAAGAGCAATGTATTGGGGAAATTATTAAGGCCACTCCACGTAGTTAAAAGGGAGATTTATTTAATGGCGTAACTTACAAATGAAGGGATAGGTAGGTTGTGGGTCTGGGAAAGACGCAGCGCAGTCTGGCGGTGTTCTCTGGAGAACTCTCCTCGGTCCACCTCTGGCGTCCAGGGTCCAAGCAGGAAGAGAGCACACGCATCCCGGTCTCGGGTCTTCAGGGCCCTCCCTTGGCCCGGCCTTGTAGGCGTGACAGTTACCGAAGCCTCAATGGGGGTTGGAACTTCCAAACCAAAGCTGGAATGGCTACCCACTACAGCAATATGAATAGCCTGTTAGGAGGAGGGGGCTTGGAGACCTCTCTGGCCAATGATTCACGAGGAAGTATCCCAGACCTAGCATTGAACTTCTCATTGAATAATAATTTTCATTTAATAATCTTCTGGGGGAAGCCTTGTCTACTCATGCATGGTATCTGTCTTAAAACTTTTGTTGTAAGCAGTGGGAATTGCCATACAACTTTTTTGTATATCTTTAGTTTTGGTTAACCCACCACAACCTCTTCCTCTCTCTCATCCTCCTCTTCCCACCCCTACTTACCTCCCAGTAGGCTCCCCCCACACTTTCACATCATAATGTGTTCTGCTAACCCTCCCCCAAGGCCTCACCTCTTTCACTGGTATCCGATGTAACGGCTCTGCACTTTTCCTCTAATTTATTAATTTGTGTTGTCTTCCTCTCTTACTTCCAGTTAGTTTGGCTAAGGGCTTGTCAATGCTGTTTATCTTTTCAAAGATGGCAACCCTGATTGCTTCTTTGTATTTGGTGTTAGTGTTTTGCTTTTTCTCTTCTTTGCTTTCTGTTTTGTTTTCTTTTGTTGTTGTAGATTTTATGTTTTTTTCCTTTTCTTATTAGAATTCTTCATTAGGATTTCATATGGTGTATTTTGGTCATATTCATTCCCCTACCCCCAACTCCCAGATCCACCCCACCTCCCTACCCACCCAACTTTGTGCTCCTCCACCCCAGGTCTGACTTGTCCATATACTCTTGGATGCATGGCTGTCCCCTGGAGCTTGGTCAACCTGCCAGGGGCCACACCCTTAAAGAAAACTGATTCTTCTTCTCCCAGCAGTTGTGGACTGCAAAGAGCCCCTCAGCTAGGGGTGGGACTTTGTATCCACCCCGCCCCCTGGCGTGCTGGGATTGTATCTGGCTTGAGCTTGTGTAGGTCTTGTGCATGCTGTCAATCAAAACTGTTACGAGTTCATATGTACAACTGACCTGTTTAGTCTGGAAAGCGTTGTCCTCTCCTTGTTCCATTTTACTGGTGAGAGTTTCCATGGAGCTTTTTGTCTGACTTGTTTATATATATATATATATATATATATATATATATATATATATATATATATATATATATATTAAGGTACACTGGTTTCCTAGCTTCATTATGATTCCGACTGCCTGTCTCCCCCTGAACTTCAGCATGAGGTGCATGCTGGGAAAGTTGAAGGGAAATGCTCTTCCCTGTCAGTTTCAATGATTTGAAGCAGTTTTTATTTTAGCAGATTATCATCAGGCTAATTGCTTGACAACCTCTCTCCTCACTGCTGGTTGGTGCCACAAAGCTGATCTACTCTACTGATACTGGGTTCAGAGAGAGGGGCAGGGTCACACCACGGGGAATTCCAGCACCCGAAAAGTCCCCTGAGTTTAGAGAGCATATCCAACATGTGCATTTGTGTTCAAGAGCACATAGTCTGAAATCAGGCTGCCCAGCTTCAAGTGTCGTTGGTACTCTTTGTTAGTCTGGGGACCTTGGGCAGATTTTCATTGCTCTGTGTCTAAGACTGTTCAGTTGTGAAATGAGTATAAAATAATAATAATAATAATAATAATAAAATACCTCCCATGTAGAATTATTGATAGTGTTAAAAACAAAACTCGGGATTGGAGACATGGCTCAGTTGGTAGAGTCCTTACTGAGTCTGCACAAAGCTGTGGTCTTTGTCCCCAACACCACACACACTGGGTATGGTAGCGCTTGTGTTGGCAGCGCTTGGAGGCAGAAGCAAAGGGATCAGAAGTTCAAGGCCCTCATCAGCTGTAGAGTGAGTTTGAGGCCAGCCTAGGTTATGGGAGACCCTGTCTCAACACAAACAGAGCCCAAAGTTCTGTGTAGTACTTCATGTCTTTTGATATGTATTAAGTACCCTGTGAATGACTAAGAACATAGAGGCATGAATGTGTCCTGCTCTCTACACCTTGCTTATTTTTGTGATGTTATAGCCTCATGCCAGGATGCTGTTTCTCCACAGCCTTTCATCCATAGCACTAAGTTGTGAACCTAAGTATAATTCCTTTACCCCAGCTCTTAGCACTTAACTGTAACCCGGCTTTCCCACCTGGGTTGTTGGGACTTTGATGGGATAACAATTCAGTGCCTTTGCTTGCTACCCTCTGGCCACTAACATTCTTGTGAGGAGAGTTCCTTGGTTTTCCCAAAGAATTGCAGATTATGAAGAGAGACAAAGAACAGGGAAGATATGGTTACTTTGGGCCAGTAGCCTTGAGGCAAAATGAAACTAAGGAGTCAACAGGCTATGATCACTTACGTCAGCCTTTTGATTTCTGTGCTATCAGCAGTGTGTGTCCTATAATTATTAGTCAGGGAAGGAGTGACTCTTTGGACTTACCCAGCATCCGCACTTTATCGCATCAACCTTGTTAGTTTGCGGTGCCATGAGATTGACATAAAAAACGTTCACCCAAGTGCACAGTCGCATTGGCTTGTTTACCAAAGGGTTCACGCCCCCCGAGCATCCTGGAAAATCTGACTCCTTCAGACACTCTGCAGTTCTCCAACAAATCCAGTGTCCTATGATGTTAAAGGAAAATGGACTGGGAGAGACAAAGGGGACTCATCAGGTTCCTGTCTCAACTCACTGCTCAGTTCTCTTTCAGCCTGGGGCATGCATGTGGGCATTCATGGAGTTGAGCCAAACTAATTCTGAAAGTCACTATGGTTTTCCCTGAAGATTTTTCTCAGCCGTGCATCATCAGCCCTGTGGTCATGGCCTCTCTCACGATCATGTTGTTGGTTGTTATTTTACTCTTTTTACTCTGTACTCTTTTGAGGGTCCACTACCCAGCTCCCAACTAAATCACACATAGACATGATTTTAAAAAGAGGTAGGTGAAGAGTAATCAAGGAAGATACTGGATGTAGACTTCTTGCCTCTACGTACATACACATACCCATGCATGATCGTCCACATGCACACACCCACACAAACACATATATGCACACACACACACACACACACACACACACACACACACACACAATGCACTGTGAATTCTAGAAGATGTGAAAAGTACCATTTCTTCTGAACCTTTTACACGATTTTATAAAGTTTAATTTGCTGACTATGAATCTAATTTATGCCAGCCATTGTCATATGTACTTGGGACTCAACGGTGATTAAAAAAAACAAGCATGCTTGTCCTCATGGGGCAGACATACTTATGAGAGAGGCAACAGATGGCACATACAGCATGCCCAGTTACACGTGTACAGTGCACAGCATGCTGGAAGTTGGCGAGTGGTCTAGGAAAAGAAAAGCAGGTCAGACGCCAAGAGGCCCCTTCTGTCTCCTCCATTCATAAAATTCCTTACATTCCTCCCAAGAATATTAAGGACAAACTTCTCATTTTCAAAAACCTGCGGAGGAAAGGGCTCTTTGGGCGTTGAAACTATACCATGCCTATTCAGTAAGGAGGACTCACAGGCATCCAGGTCCACCTTACCTACAAAATCCCTCTGTCCCCCACTCCCAGGGAAAGGTGAGAGTGTTAAGGGCAGCCAGTGAGTAGAAAGAACCCAGTCTCGTGTGCTTTGTGCAGCTTTCCCACCACAGACATCCATCTCTAGTCCCAAACAAGCACCCCTGCCAGAGGACATGTGCAAACCATTAAGGAAAGTCCCGCCCACTGGGGCTGTCCGTCAAGGGCTGCAGCTCATCAGTGGGTAACATGAAACCCCCCATCATTGGGTTTGTTTTGAAAAGGTACTCAGAGGAAAACAGGATGTGCCAGCATCGAGGGGCTCCTAGCTCTTGGAGAAAAGGAAAAATAAAAACATCACATTCTGTCAAAATCCCATCTAGTATATTATCTTCAATTCCTTCTTCACAAGTATCGAGGGTGCATGGTGATGTTCTGGACCAGGATCCTCCAAGGATGAGGCATAGTGTGACATGGGAAGTAACTTGTTCAAGTGACTTGTTCTTCTTGTTCTGCCAATCAATGGCAGAAGAGGAAGAGACAGGCAAGCCTCCTCCCTTTGGACCAGAAGGTTCCACAGTGTTGCTTCCTTCCCGAGTAGACGTCAATGCTCCTTCAAACAAAGGCGACCTCACTGACTGCCAAAGGGGCCAGGCAAGGAAATGGGAAGGCAAGATGGTTGTGAAGACATTTCTGATGGGCAGTGGAACTCTGAAGTGAGAAACTGGGAGACAAGATGGAGCTGCGAGCAGGGTTGATCTGAGCAGTGGGCAGTGGGCAGGAAAGCAGTCTTGTGTGTCTGGTTCCTCTGCTCAATGAAGAGGGATTCATAGACATTCCAGAATGAGGAGCTTTTCTGCATCAAAGTAGTCTGCCCTGACTGTGAGGGGAGTCTGTATTTCACAACTTTCCACTGCTCTAACAAAATACACGAGCCCGGGTACTTTATAAAGTGAGTTGTGTACTATACTAGGGAAGAAGAAAGGGGACTAACCAGGGAAAGAAAAGGAGCCAGCTGGGGTGGGGAAGGGGCTACGGGGAGGGCAATGGAGCAGGGGAATGAATGAGAACAAAGTATGTGACGCGTATGCATGAAGATGCCATGGTGAAGTCCATTATTCTGTATGTTAACCTAGAAACAGTAAATTTTTTTGAGAGAGTCTCACTTTGTAGCCCTGGCTGGCCTGGAACTTGCTATGTAGACCAGGCTGACCTTGAACTCATAGAGGTCCACATGGTTCTCCCTCCCAAGTGCTGGAATTAAAGGTGTATGCCGTCATACCAAGCCTAAAAATTATTTTTTAAAGATATATGAATGTACTTGAAAAGTATATATACATTTATATATACATATATGTACATGTGTATATGTATACACTTTTATATACATTATTGCTCTTTTATAACTGCCATCTTCAGAACTAGCCAGGGTCCCAGGAGAACCACATTAATGCTTTTCAAGGTAGGATTCCCAGTGGTCAGTCCATTGCTTTAGATCATTAGATTCTTCCTAAAGGCGACACCACCCACCAGGATCATCACACTGAAGACATAATGGCTAACACCCAAGCCCTGAGGCACACACAGACTGTATCAGAACCTCAGCAGCATCGCAGCCAGACCAGAGGACCCTAGGCTTCTTGTCCTTCTGCATGTGACAGAAGGACACTAATGCCTGACTACTGAGAGGGAAGAGATGACTCTGCTGCCTCACTTCAGGCTGTGACAAAAGCAGGGAACCCCGACTCTTCCCAAAGACCAGGCACTATGCTGAGTGGGTTATGATGTTATCAGCTCCAATCTTCCAAATCAGATAGGTGTCTATTTCAGAGCAAAAGAAACTGAGGCATGTAGCAGGTTGTGTGGAGTAACTAGTTAATTTCAAATTCTCCATCACAGAGGGTAGTGGCTGAAGTGTGGGCTTTGCAGGGGTCATCTCCCAAAAGGTAGACCTGCCCGTTTGCTCCTGTTCCATTGCATGCTGTAGAATGATTGACAGGTTACTCAGCCTCTCATCTGTAAGGTTGGACTAATAATTACAGCATCTTCATGATGATTCGAGAACGTGATAGTGTCACTTCAGGCACAGTTACAATTGTGGTGAACTACTTACTGGTTTAACCACATGCAGTTGCTATTGCTTTTGGAGTGGACCCAAATAGTCAGAAATCACATGCTGCAATCTCATTCTGTGACTAGGCACCCCCATCCCCCTGGAGACTTAACCCAGAGCTTAACCTAACTAAGAAAGCACTCGACCACAGAGCCACACCTCAAGCATCGGCCTCAGTTCTTTGTAGATGCCAAGATGGGTTGCTTACTCAGCATGCTTTAACTACTTCACCATAATTTAGAGAGGTTTTACATGCCTGTTTTACCTCCCCTAGAAATCCACTGAGATTTCTTGTACTATGACCGAGCATCCATGAAGACATGGGCTGTACATATGTAGTTCCTGGAACCAACAACCTGTTGAGTTTATTGTCGGAAAGAACTTGGAAAGATTTCAAGTCAGCTTAGACTGGACAGAGCGGGACTATGAGGGGATGTCTATTGACCCCTGGCTCCTCGTTTCCCCCAGGAATATTGTTGTTTGAGGAAATGGCATTCCCACACTAGAAGGCTGCTGGGGACAGACAAATGTCAGACATAACCATTTGTCATTCTGCGCCCTGGGAATTGGAGATGAGGTCTTGGTCAGCAGCAGGAAGATGTTAAATTGGACACATTCAAGATCTTGAACTCTGGCAGGCAGGGATAGGAAGGGAATGCAACTCAGATGTGGCCTTTGGGGAGGCTCTAATATACAGAGAGGAAAACAAGACAATTTTGCCCTCTTTTGGGTGTGTGTGGGTTGTCGAGACAGGGTTTCTCTGTGTAGCCCTGACTGTCCTGGAACTTGCTCTGTAGACCAGGCTGGCCTCGAACTCACAGAGATCTGCCTGGCTCTGCCTCCCCAGTGCTGGGATTAAAGATGTGTGCCGCCACCACCTGGCAATTTTGCCTTTTTAAAAGGAAAGGTGTGTGTGTGTGTGTGTGTGTGTGTGTGTGTGTGTGTGTGTGTGTTGGAACTCCTTCCTCACTCATACTAAACAAGTGTTGTATCACTAGGCTACCCACCCCCCACTCCAGAAGACTGTTTTCAAAGTAATACGACTGTATCTATAATGCGAAATCTACCAGGAGTTCTCTTTTTCAGGTAAGATTTTTATCAGAATTGTCTACTGTCTGGTGGCCCCCACCCAAGTTCTGTTTGTAACTCACGTGAATCTCAATCCTTGCATTTCACATTAAGAGCTAAAAATAGCTCTGGAAGTCAGGTGGAGCATTCTGGAGAGGCAACCTCTGTAGAGAGACAGTCTCTAAATGAATTTCTTCTCGTCTTTGAAGCACAGGGACATCTTGGAGACACTGTAGACTCACTCTCTGAATGGCGCTTACTGCTGTTACTGTAACTGTCCTTTGTGTGTGGGGGGGAGAGTCATCCGTCTGTGGGCGTGTTCCTTCCGTTTTTCCACACCTGAGAAATAATCTGCAAATCTTAATACTATTCTTTTTCAAGGAAGTTCACAATTGTCCGTGAATTTTACATGCTTCACACACACACACACACACACACACACACACACACACACCCGCAGCATCCCAGACAAAATAAAAATCCATTTACGTACCCACAAACTCAGACACACTTAGAGTCCCGGTTTCTGTGTGTGCTATTCTTTCTTTGTGTCTATGGTTACTGTTAAGCTGACCCCTACAGTCTGGGGCAAATACCAAACTTGAATCAAGCACTGCCTGGCCATACAGCTGCAAAGGATTGCCGTTTCAGGGGCTCGGGCTGGAGTACAATGCCTTCAGCTGGCTGCAGTTTAGGGAGCCTGCGACCAACCGCTCTGCCCACAGGTGGGCTGCAACGCCCCACTTTGCGGGAGTTGAAAATGCAGTATTTTGTCTTTCATTCTTCCAGCACGTTTATCCATTTTCACATCTGAAGTGATTTTTTTCCCCCAACATTGGATTTCATCGTTTCAGAACGGTGACCGTAAAAAGGTCTTTCTTTTGTATTTGTGTCTCCCTGTCTCCCAGTTTCTGTAAGAAAGTCTTGCTTGCAAAAACCATAGCTAATTAAAAACTGCGTCCCACCAGCTGCCTAAGGGATCTCTCTGAACGTCTGGGACCAGGCAAGGGAGGTGAGAAAGAGATACCATGGTTGCTAGTGCCACAAACACACCCCCGCCCTGTGCGTGGCTTTGCCTTCCCTGCACAGCGTGTTTGAGAGGCGGAGGACCCTAGGGCGGGGAGAGAGCTCCTAACCCTGACAAACAGCTCCAGGGTGCAGGGAGCGGGGCTGCCCGCCGGCACCGTGGAAACCGGCTGTCGGGTTCCGGCCAGCCAGTGGCCGTCCCCGACATCAGGGGGCCTGCTCCTGTCAGCCAGGCAGGCCGGCGATTGGCTGGGGAGAGGGCAGTAATCCGAACTGCCTTTTGTGCTGGGCTAATCAGGACAGCGCAGGTTCCCGGAGCTGAGGTGCCTGGGTGTCAGACACCTGTGACTTAGCTCTGTCGCCCTGGTGCCGCCTCTGCAGCCGGGAGCCTGCCTCTGCGCCACCTGCCCAAGCCGCCAAGCCCGGCTGGTGGGCCAGCCTGGCTGCGGGTCACGCCGGACAGAAGTAGCCAGATAACCGAGGACAGTGGAGGTGCCCGAGTCCCCTCTTCTGTGAGGTAAGTTCTGTTTAAGTCGCCTGTTTCTTCCCGATTGATCCCCACCGAAATGACAATATGGAGAAGGTAAACTGAAGAGACACAGTGCTTTATGATGAAACCCACATGTCCGGCTGGCAGATATGCCTGCAAAATAATAATACGAAGCTTATAAGTAAGCTGTAAAGGGTGGGAGGGACGTGACAGATCACGGCGACCCTCACCACTCTGTACACTTTTTTGCCGCGGGATGAGAACTCACTCCATGAGAGTAAAGGAACTTTTCATTAAGGCCAACAGATCTATATCCTGACTTCTGAGAAAATACAAAGTTAGGGTGAACATCTTGGCCGGCTCCGGTGGTGTCCGACCTTCAGGCTTCCCATTCTGGTCTGAGCTAAGGTGTTTTTTACAATACTCTCTAACTTCATCTAGTGTGATGTACACGCCTTCTTGTTTTCAGCACGGGTGGGGTAGTGAATTCTTCTTCAGCCAGGGGATCGGGTGGTACCGCTGGCCTGAGTGTGTCCCTCATCCCTCCCTGGGTTCCAACATCTAAACTGGAGCCGTAGAGAGGCTTAGAACAGTGGGCCCTGGCTCCTACACCCTACTCTGGTTTCATTGTATTGCTAAATCGTTTGACAAACCCTTCAGGTGGGAACCTGGGCAGCCATTAGAGTACTTGTTATTTGAGGAGTTAAATACAAAGATTAGTGGTTCGAAACCAGTGTTCCCATTTGCCCGTTTTTTGCCCTGACAAGGCAAGGTGTGGTTTAATCTTGGATTTTAATTTACTTTTAATGAAAATGCTCTACACATGATAAGGATCCTTTTATAAGTCCTAGATAGAATTCTGAGTTGCCTTTGAGCACCTTCCTGAAAGGAGATGTTTACCAGTTCCCAGAGATTCTAGTTAAGTAGTAAACCTCTGGAGGGAAGACAGATAAAGAGAAGGTGATAAGCGTTCAGAGAGCCGTGGAGCTGAAATCTATGTTAATCATCCTGAAATATGCCTTCTCCTCCAGTGTTTTAATCAGTTGGAACTTTCCATCTCTGCTGTTAGCTGACCTATCTTTATAAAAACATTTCCCACAGCAGCAACATACAGCTAATGCATGTAAATACTAATATGATTGCTTTGAAAAGTAAGACCACCAGAAGTGACATTACCTATCGGGTAAAACGTGACCGCCACACCATCATTTAATATAATATGTGTACATTTGGTATATTTGGTTGGTGATGGTTTAAAATATAGGTTGATATGTAGGTGGCAAGATAATATACTGTGTTTTTAAAGTTTTGGAAGAGTTTGAAAGAAATAAGCATTGAAATAGAAGTTAAGTGGCCAATATCTAGCATTGGTTCTTATTTTAAAATTCTACCCTTGGCTTATGAATTACAACCAAGAAAACACATAAACCAGAAGTGATGTCCTGAATTAAGGGTTAGTCAGTTTTTGCATTGGAAGGAACAAATACAATCTTTATCAGTATTTTTTAAATAAAAAAAAATCACCATAAAAATCTCAGTGTTTTTCAGATGCAAACAGGATTAAGTTGAAAAAATATCATCCTTACATTCCATATTGTGTATAGAAAGCCCCTATATATCTGTGCAGAGTTGAGAGCACCCCAAATATATAACTCAACCCCACATTAGTAAGTGGGGTAGACACATAGCTACTTCATTCCAACAACAGTATCTTTAGAGAGCTACATTGGAGTGTGTGGGGATTAAGTATCTAAATTTATTGTTTCCCTGGAGACGACCATTTTTCAAAGTCTCCTTCCTGGAGCTGTGGAATGCCTGCTCACTCCCTCCTCGGCTGTGTGGTGCTGTGGACAGCACACAAAAGAACTGCCCAGCCCCCTCCCCACATGGTGCGCCCCACTGACTGGCTTGAAAGGTTCGGCCCCGTGAACAGAGGCCTACAGCTGGCAGATACTTCCTCTTAAGCCACTGTCCCCTGTCCCTGCCTTGGCTCCTGGCTGTTCAGGGCCAGGGAGGCTGGTGAGTTCAGAAGCTGAATAGCTGGCCGGAGTCCTCCAAGGCAACCCTGAACATAGCATCCCCACCACCTGTAGACTTCATTAAAAACGTCACCAGTTGTCATTTGGTTAGAGCAAATCTAAGCATGCTTTTATAAACCATCAAACAGAACAACCTCACAGTAATGATTCAAATGGTTCCCTTCTGGGGACAGTTGGGAAACTGTCCTCTCAGGTGGGAGACATTGGAAGGCAAAAGACCTCAGCAACCTCTAGCCATTTTGTTCCTCGTTAGACAGACTGATTCAGGAGGGACAGCCACATGACCATGGCAGCGGTGTATCTGTGGCAAATTCTAATCCCAGGGATGGGAAAGCCCTCCACAACCGGACCGGTTGTCACTGCTGTCCCTGCAGGGTCAGGTGAGCCCCTGGCGACATGCTCGCCTGGAGGACCTCGCTTTAGCACTTCAGGCCTGCTTTGCAAGCCAAGCAAACTCTGGGATGGACTGTCAATGAAATCCACCCCCAGAAGCTATGGCTTCCTTTTTGTTGTTACTGTTGTTGTTTTTACCAGCTTCCAAAACTCCAGCATGAGTGATAAAGCTATCAGGGAGGGGACTGTAGCCACCAAAGCCTCTGGTCAGCCCTGGGGACAGCCACGCAGGTGGTGGGCTCAGCAGAGGGACACCAGGGGCGAGGCGAGCAGCCGGCTTCTCCCCTTATCTTTTCCTTCCCAGCAGCTGAGGTTTAGTGACCTCACTTCTAGGCCATGATTTCTCAGTTGTTCATCCATCATGCCTCGCTGACTCCTTCATCTGATACCAGGTAGGTCAGGATGGCTCTCCTGCTTTGGAAGCCAGAGAAAAGGGACAAAGCAGAGTGATTTGTTTGGTTCTTCTAAAAGGTAGAATAAAAAATGCGAACCACTTTCTTTTGTTTTTTTTCCTCTCATGTAGCCCAGGCTGGCCCCACATTTACTATGTATCTGAAGATGACCTTGAACTTGTTTCTGAGAGGCCTGAGATTAAAGGCTCCAGCTGCCTTTTTCTTTTTTTCCTTTTTAAAAAAGGAAATTAGAAAGCCTTCAGCTTTTCTTACCCTTAGCCCTTCTGTCTCGGCACTAAAACTGCCTCCAACGAGAAGAACGCTGGTCGTCTTAAGTGGATCACTGCGCCGAGCTTAAAGACAAATGAATGGGTACAGCGAGGTGTGTCCAGGGGTGTAGACACAGGTCTGCGCCCACCTGGAGCCACCTCTAAGTGAGGTGGCACCCTTTCCCTGGAAAGGTCTGATCGTGCCCTTTATAACCCATTTCCACCAGGGCCCCTTGAGCAGAGAAGCTGGCGTAGGAGCTGCTGAGGAGCCAGTGTGAAGGTGGCTGGCGGAGCTGCCTCTGAAGGTATGCCAGGAATGTTAATGGTATGCCTGAGTGGCAGGCTTCAGAGCCCTGGCTTGGTCTGAGAACCGTTCTTGTGGCCATCTGTTGTGGCCTAGAAGTCTCATAGCAACGGTGGTGTCTCAAGAATGAAGGCCCCCCCTTTGTAAATTAAAATTAACTAACACAAAACCCAAAATTGCTCCACTGCCCAAGAAGAATCAGGACAGGATTCGGATTCTTTCTACAGGATGATGAGCGTTGCAGGAAGAAAAGCCCCCGCATCCTTAATTTCTGTTCTTTAAATGAGCAATTTGTACTTGCTTTTGAGGTCTTCATTTTCCCTCCCCAGGGGCAGAATTGCTTTTCTTTTTTAAGGGAGGTGAAAACTAGTTACTCAAACTCAAAGCTGTGAGCAAAATAATTGGCAAAACTATGGCTTAGGTTAAAAAAATGATTGGAGTGTTGTGATTTCAAAATGATTGGAGTGTTGCGATTTCAAAATGATTGGAGTGTTGCGATTTCCCTGGTACTTGTTCCTAAGTCTATCAGCAGCTGCATCCCCTCACCCTTTGTGAAAATGTGAGCTTCTAACCCTTTAGTAGGGGGCATGAACTTCAAACAGATACATTTTACTGTGACAGTTTATGCACTCAGGGAGGAAATTTCTTGAATCTGGACCTCAGATTCACTGTGGACCTCAGGAGGGGAAAGAAGTAATATTTGTAGTTCCGCTTTTGTTGTTGTTGTTAATTGATCAGCCATTAAATTAGCCATTGCCAAGGCCACAGTTATGTTCCAGAGTGATGAACACCGCGAACTGCTGAACACCTGTAGCCGGGCACACCCCTGGCGCAGGCAGAACTGGACTGGAGTGTGCATCCTGCCCTGTACTGGGCTGGCTTGGGAAGGTCTGCAGCCTCTGAGAGTGGGCCTTCACTTGCAGATGGGGCTTCTGCACTGTATGAAAGACAAATACAATGCATAGGAGGCACCTGGAAATAGTCCTTGAATTTGACATCCAGAGGAGGTTGTATACTGACCATGCTGTTGCGTTACCATGGGAAGACACTTTCAGGAGAATGTGGACATCTCCTTCGTGTTTTTAGTTTGGGACATTTCCCAGTCGGACCACAAAATACTTCGGGGGTGGGGGGTGGGGTGACTGTATACATATAATTCCTGAACACAGGATGTATATGCAGTACCAAGTTGAGGCCTGGAGTATGTTATTCAGGCCCAGTGTCCCACCCCTGGTGACTTAAGGCAGTTCCAGGAAAAGGCACTGGCTGGGTTTGTCTTCCGGAATGTGGGATCCTAAGGCAGGCAGGCTCTCTATGAAAGGCATGTCCACTTGCCCACTCTGGACCTGTTCTCTCTCATGTAAAATTTAACCAGCAAACACTCGGAGTGTCCTGCCTGTGCCAGTTGTCTCTCTAGGTGCCGGATTTAGAGCTGTGAACAAAAGGAAACAGAAATCCTGCCATGAGTTCCAGTGAAGGATCACAGATTAAAAAAAAAAAAAAAAAAAAAAAACAAAGAAAAAAACTCGTGTTGATGGGTTTGAAGTGTTTATAATGAAGGGTGCTGTTTTTCTAAGACGTGGTGGGAGAATTCATATAGAAGAGGATATTTGGAAAAAGACCAGAAGGAGGTGAACAATTGAGCTGTAGGCTGCCTAGGAAGCAAGGCATATGCCAAGGGAAGTGTCGGTGGAAGACCAGGGGAGCCCATGATGGAGGAGGTGGGTCCCTCCAGAGCAAACACTCATGCCAGAAGGCAGGCATGTAGAAACCTCTGTCTGTGCCTATGGAGCTTCTTCGCTCAGAGAGCAGATGTAAAGGTTCAGTGGGTGAGTTTGTCATTCATGGGGCCTAGCGCTAGGAAAACCTTCTTCATGCTGACTGGCTGTTGCCCATTCATTTATTGCTACTGTGACTGGGGTTTAGAGACGGAATGAATGAGTGTGTGCCGCAGAGCTGTGTTCTGTCTGAAAATGTGTCGGTCGCTACTAGAAATGCTGCAGGAGAAACTGTGGGCCCAGGGCCAGGGGGCCAAATTATTGAGCATTTGCTCAAGAATTTGATTTATAAGATCTTATAAATCAAATCTTAAAACTCCAGACCTTAGACCCTTAAGTATTCACTTTTCTCAGCTAGTCAGGTCTCAACACTGTCTTCCTTCATATATGTGGAAAACCTTACTTAGAAAAAACCAGGCTTGGAGCTGAGTGGTCACGCAGTGGTTAAAACATTTGCTGTGCAGGCGTGAGGAGCAGAGTTCAGATCCCCACAACCCGTGTAAATGCCAGGTGGGTGTGGCCACCTCCTATAATTTCAGCCTCAGGAAGTGCAGACTGGGATCACCAGAGCAAGCTAGCTAGGGAGACTAGCATATCGATGATCTCTGGGTTTGACTGAGACACCCTGCCTCACCGACTAAGGTAGGAGAGTGATGAAGGATGCTCTTCACAATGGGTCTCCACATGCATGCACACACACAAGCACCCACACATCTGCAAACCAAAAACAAAAACAGCCCATGAATACACAAACACGCACAACACACATACTCATGAAAAAAAAATGGAAAAGGAAAAGAAAAACTGCCCTTGTTTAAACAAAGTCATTGTTCTTATGAAGATACCAAATCCATACTCTCAGGGACAGGTATATTTCGAGATTTCAGGTGCCAATTTCAGCTAAGTAAATAAATAAATAAAGGCTGCTGAATCCCACTGAACTTCTCATGTATCATGTGGTGGTGTCTGAGTTTTGATACCGATCCCTGCTCCAGGCCACAGGATCTTTTGGGAGGATCTTGTCACAGATCTCATGACAAGGGGTCAGTGTGTTTTCCACCCCCATATAAAAGCCTCTCAGGACACTGTGGAGCCCTTTCAGAAGGACCTTCTGGACACCCCTTTGCATGTCTAGATTCTGTTGTATTGACCTCTCTGTCTGTGAACTTGAACAATCTGGCCATACGTCATGCCCATGATAACTGGTTCAGGAAGCTTCAAGAAGACAGGGGATGTTTCCCTCATTGGTCACTGGTCGGGAAGACTGTCATTGGTCAGGATTGCCCTTGCGACAGAGCCAGGGAGAATACATGTTCAATAGCCACATGAGTCTCTGTCAAACCATGGGCTCTCATCATGGGGGATGTTCTTAGAGAGGGCTTCAGTCACCAGAGGGCTCTCAGACATTTGGTTGAGACTTTCACCCACAGCGTTCCTTCCAAATCCTTGTTTTTTCCCCAGATCTGTTTCTTAAGACAGATTCTTCTGGAACGGTCATCCCGAGTTATCTTTGGTCACATGTTAGTCAGGAGTTCTGAGAGCAGGAAGTTGCTGATGGGAGAAGCTTTGATTTACTGTAGGGTAGTGGCCCGGGACGTCATCCTCCTGCAGCGGCCGCCCGGGTCTAGCTTCCTGGAACCGTTGATGTCGCAGTGTGCCTCTGTCGCTCCCAAGACCAGTGAGTTGTTCTTTCACTGCTGCCGGCTGCCAAGTTACTCAGTTAAGGTCAGTGGTAGACTAGAACTCATGTTCTTTTCTGAACTAATGCTCCTGTGGCATTTATTGTCTTCCGAACGACTTACCAAAACATGCTAACTCTGCGTGTAGCCATAGGACAACATGGCAGCTTCTATTCCCATTTGCTAGGTTAAACTATTGAGATATCAAGTAAGAAATGAGTCAGGCCGGGCGGTGGTGGCGCACGCCTTTAATCCCAGCACTCGGGAGGCAGAGGCAGGCGGATCTTTGTGAGTTCGAGGCCAGCCTGGGCTACCAAGTGAGTTCCAGGAAAGGCGCAAAGCTACACAGAGAAACCCTGTCTCGAAAAAACAAAAACAAAAAAAAAAAAAAAAAAAGAAATGAGTCAGGATCACACAGTGGTTGAGCTGGGATTTGAACCTGGGCTGTCTACCAGTGGGTCGGTGCTGCTCTTGACAGCCATGCTAGATTTTGCCCACAAGACACTTTTGTCTAATGCTGTGCCTTCCACACCCTGTTTTATGGTGTTGGGACTAGAACCCAGGACACTGTGTACGGCAGAGAAGTAAGTGCTCTACCACTGAGCTACATCCCGAACACCATGTACCTTTGATACTTGTCCTAGCTTTCTTGTTGATTGAGAGGAAAATGCCGTATGATCTACCATTGCCTTTTATTGCCCTCTGTAAGGCTAGAGAACACAGCCAGTTTGTTTCCGGTGCCTAGGTTGGTGCCTGGCACTCTCAGATACTCAAATATTTATTAAGTGTGTGACGTGAGTAAACAGCTGTAGGGCCACAGAAATGCCGTCCCAGTCTCCAGAGTCCTGGAGACATACAAGGGACGTGATTCTGCAGAACTCTTAATGCTGAAAAGTTAAAAACACCACCAACAAAACCCCATAAAGATAGAGTGAGGCAGCGAGGGAGACTCTATCAGGACAGTTACATGAACGAGTGTCGACCATTTCAGCCCCCATTACGTGCTCTTTGGTATTTTAATGAAGAAACCACATCAGCACTGGAAGTACTGCCCCCAAAGTACCTGACGTCAAACTGACACCCACTGTGTGAAGTTTGGAAAAGCAACAAAATGGGGGATTCCTGAAGAATCTTGTCTCCATAAATCAGGGCCCTAGTGTGTGTCTTGGATTTGGTTGTTTAGCAAATGGATACGGAGACTCACAGATGTGTCATGGGAGAGAGAAAGCCCGGGTCTGGCCAGCGACAGTGTCTGTGGGAACATTTATGAAGAGGGGTGTTCTCTGAGAGGAGATGGAGGCAGTGTGTGGAATCCAGCTGTGGAGAGTGTAGTGTCCATTATAATGGTGAGCTGGCATGTGCTGTTTGAGCTCACTGAGAAGCCAGTTCTGGGAGCCGGGTTGTCCCACCCCCACTTCAGAACCAAGTGTGTTTGTTTCAGAGTGCCCTCCAAGGTCTGGGGCTGGGCCCAGCCTCCCCTCCCCCCAACTCTGTGACAGAGTGGGAAGAGGACAGCAAAACACCCCAATAATAACAACATAGTGTCCTTGAGAGCAGCTAGGTCAACCATTCCCAAGATGCTATTATTGTTCATCCCATGACGGGAAGGTGGGCGGGTGGGTGTTCATGCATGAGAAGCTTATCTGTGAAGATGGGGAGGAAGACTCTGTCACCTCCACCTGGCTGCTTCGTCTTCCCCAGGCAGTTCCTGCTGGCTGTCACAAGCCCAAATTTGATGTCATCTCTACCTCTTGGTGTTTGTTCTTTTTCTTGGAAGCCTCACCTGAAGGGATACTCTGCTCTCTCCCGGACTTTCTCTGTGAGGACTCCAGCTGCCTTAAAAGGAGCTTCTACAATCAGTCTCTACTGGATGTTTTGAGCACCCAATTTAATATCATCTATCTATCCATCTGTCTATCTATCTATCTATCTATCTATCTATCTATCTATCTATCTATCATCTATCTATCCATCCATCCATCCATCCATCCATCTATCTATCTGAAGTGCGATCCTACTTAGCCTTAACAATAAAAACCCGGACTCAGATACCAAAGGTGAAAGCTGAAAGATCAGAGAAACAGAACAGCCAGCCACCACAGACTTCTTACCTCTATCAATGCTCAGACCGAATGGGGGCGATCCTGTCTCTATGAATCCTCAGACTGAATGGGCCCAGATCCTGTCTCTACCTACCTTATATTCCTGTCTCCACCTTTCTAATGCTGGGATTAAAAGCATGAGCCTCCCAAGTGCTGGGATCAAAGATGTGAGCCTCCTAAGTGTTGGGATCAAAGGCGTGCACCACCACCACCTGGCTCTGTTTCTCTTTTAGACTGAATCAATCTCATGTAGCCCAGGGTGGCCTTGAATTCCCGATCTTTCTTCTCCCAAGTGCTGGGACTAAAGATGTGTGCCACCATTGCCTGGTCTCTATGGTTGACTATCAGCTAGCTCTGCCCTCTGATCTCCAGACAAGCTTTATTTGTCAGAACACAAACAAAATATCATTCAACATCTATCATCTATCTGTCTATCTATCTATCTATCTATCTATCTATCTATCTATCTATCTATCATCTATCTATTATCTGTCTGTCTACTTGTCTGTCTATTATCTATCTGTCATTCATCTATCAATCATTTATCTATCATGCGCTATATTTTCTTTTACTTTGGCTTGCTATAATAAACTCACTCATGCCGGGCGGTGGTGGTGCACGCCTTTAATCCCAGCACTCGGGAGGCAGAGCCAGGCGGATCTCTGTGAGTTCGAGGCCAGCCTGGGCTACCAAGTGAGTTCCAGGAAAGGCGCAAAGCTACACAGAGAAACCCTGTCTCGAAAAAAACCAAAAAAAAAAAAAATAATAATAATAAAAATAAAATAAACTCACTCATTCAAAAACAAAAATATACCTGGGCATGGTGGCACACATCTTTCATCCCAGCACTTGGGAAGCAGAGACAGGCAGATCTCTGAGTTCCAGGACAGCCAGGGCCACACAGAGAAACTCTGTCTGGAAAACCCAGCCCAAACCAAAACAGCACCCCCCCTGAAAATCTGGCTATCTCAGATCAATCTCCAGACTGCAGAACAGAGGTTAAGCCTTCTACAGTTAGAAGGCCTGGGTGTGAGCCTTAGTTCTTTTCCTTGATGAGTCTATAATGCTAGATAAGTTACAGTCTATAGACCTTCTAGAAAGTGAGGAGCAACCAGTGTCTATCTTATTGGGTTGTTGTTGGGATTCAATGAAGTAATTTGCTTAAACTTGAAATATTGCCCGACACTAATAGGAATTCAATAAATATCACCCCCCCCCCAACCATCAATTTTGAGTCTCATTGTGTAGCCTCTGATTTGAGGCTATCCTCCTGCCTCAGCCTCTGAGTGCTGGGGTTCCAGGCATGCTTCACTGTGTTAGCTTTAATGACTATTTAGTAAGGAGGGAGCTCTGTTCTCTCTCCTGTTGGGTGGTCTGGTTGCCCATTTCAGTTGACTTTGGCCATCCATCCCATCAGCCTCCCTGCTTCATGGGTGACATGATGCCAGTGTTAATGGCATCGCGAGGCCATGGAGGCTTCGGGCTTGTCTGTGCTTCCTCTTAAACCCTTTGCATGAGCCCCAGGCATCATGCCCTCACACAGCCTGGCCTGAGGAAAGAAAGAGAGAGTCCGGGTTTTGTATGTTGTGTAAAGATTGAGAAAGAGTTTGAGGAAGCACTGCTCAGTGATAAACAGTGTTTGCTTAGAATGTGCGAGGCCCCGGGTTTAGCCACAGCCCTGAAGTGGGAGGAACGAGATGAGGAATACATTTGCCACCCTCCTCACTGTGAACTGTGCTGTGGGTCAGATTTCCTATTCAGTCTGTGTCCCATACCCGTGTCTACACTAGCAACAGCAGTGTCATCACTGTGATTGGCATAGATCAAGTGTGACTCTCTTGGGGTCATAGAAGGATCCAGCATCCTGAGCTCAGGTCGATCTGATACTGTAGGAAAACTGGAGTTACGTTTGTGAGGGAAGAGGGGACAATGACTGTGGAATGACTTTTCAGTCACAAGGATCCATGTCAAATAAGCATGTAGGCCGGGCAAACCAAAGCGCTTCTTTGGACTCTATTTTATTGCATTTTGAGTTTAGGAGAAGGCAGTCACTTCCTTCTGAGGTAGTGACTCTGGGATGGGGTCGGTTTGAAGCTCTACACTCTGCTTGAATTTCTATGTGTGTTCCCAATTCATGCATGTACATACACACACACACAACACACGCATACACACACACACAATGAATTATGTTGATTACAGATAAAAGTGAGGAGTAGATGCATGTATGCCTCATTTTCATCACACACACACACACACAAACACACACACACACACACACACACACACACACCGTAGAGAGAGATGTCTAGAGGGACAGACACTCTGATCAAACAAGGGGTGATGCAGGACTGGACGGGGATGAGGGAGAGCCTGACATCTCTCACTCCCTGAGGCTCTGTCTATTCCTGGACTTAACAAGAAAGTCCATTTTTTCCCTTAAATGTCCATGTGAGTTCAGTGCCACTTACGTCATTTGCAATAACAGCAGCAACATCCCTGTCCTCCCGTACGTGCTGGTATGTGTCTCTGGGTTACTGAGGAGCCGTCACCAGGCTCTCTTCCTGTGTCCACAGCTCTGGAGCCTTGTCATCTGACTCACAGCCTGGGTCCCTGTTGCACTTTCCACCCGCAGTGACCTGCCTGGTTCTCACGGCTGGGGAAGACAGTTCCAACCCTTTCCCAAAGGCTCCATGGGGCCATGTTCTGCTGCAGTCAACGTGAGAGGCAGACAGTAACTTCCGTCTCTATCATATACATCTCGTGTCTTCTCAGTCCATCCTAAAGTAACTGCTTAGGAGGCCAGCCGATTAGAAAACCCATTTGTCATGGGCTAGAGAGATCACGGTTAAGAGCACACTGACTGCTTTTCCATAGGACCCAGGTTCAATTTCTAGCACCCACATGGCAGCTCACAACTGTCTACAACTGTAGTTCCAGGGGATCCGACACCATTGCAAAACATGAATGGACATTAAAAAAAAAAAACCCAACAAAAATAAAAGCAATAACAAAAAAATGGGATAAAAACAAAACACATTTATTATAAGTAAAATGACTTGATTTCAGATACATAAGTGACTTGGACACGAAGCTAAAATCTGGTACCTCTGTTCTTTTGTGATGACTGATATAGATGAGAATTTGGGATCTGAGACTGACCACTGGAGCTGAGTGAAGTCATGAATGAGAGTCATGTGGGCATCAGAGGCAGGCCAGTTGGATGAATGATAAAGAGTCCTATGAAAACTAGAAATGTAAGATGCTAAGTCTGTAAGTCAGCAAGAATACTGCTCTTTAAAAAAACGTTTTTTAAGACATACTTACTAAGAAAACATCCAAAGTGTGTGTAAATAGTGGATGCCGTAAATTCTGTGTGCCTTAGATCCTTAGGGGCGGCTCAGGTTCCGTAGACTAAGACGGGGTGGGGGAGGGGTGGGGTTGCTCAAAGAAGTGAGCAGGACCTCCTAAGGGCCAGCACGGTCGGTGACAGATGTACTAGTGAACTTGTCAGGAGGGGACAGGAAGCCGAAATCCAAGATGTTTGTTCTCCTTAATCATAGGTTAATGAAGTAATTGCCAAGTGAGATCTGGCTTCTAGCTATTTGAGCAGGGATTATGTAATGTGAGGAAGCAGGCCTCATGGCCTAATCTCCAGGTTGCTGGGGTGGGGGTGACGGAAAGGCCTCCATCTTACCCTGTGACAAGCTGAAGAAAGCAAGAGGCAGTGCTCGCTCGGCCTTCAGTAAGTTTCTCTCTCTAATCGCCCAGGTACTGTGACATGTGACAGGCTCTGTAGCCCACAGCCCTGAAAGCCGGGGTCCTGCCGCCAGAGAATTCAGCATCTAATGTAGGGAAGAGGTTAGAAAGTCTATAATTCTAACAGGCACCAAATAAATCAGTGAATAAAACAAACAAATAAATAAATGTAATAGAGCTGAAGAAACAGCTCAGTCAGCACCTGAGTTGGATAACAAAACTCTCCTAAGAATGTATAGCAATGTACACCTGTAAGGCCACCACTGGGGGAGGCCGAGACAGGTAGGACCCTGGGGCTTGCTGGACAGCCAGGCTAGCCCAATGGGGGAGGTCCAGGCCGGTGAAAGACCCTGTCTCAAAGAGGGGGTGGGTAGGGACTGAAGAGATGGCTCAGGAGGAGTTAGGAACACTTGCTGCTCCTGGATTTGATTTTTCACACCCACATGGTGGCTCACAACCATCTGTAACTCTAGTTGCAAAAGGCCCTGCCACCCTTTCCTGGCCTCCACAGGCACCAGGCACACACACGGTGCACAGTCATACATGCAGCGCACCTGTGCACATAAAAAATAAATAAGAAAATTAAAAAACAAAACAAGGTTGATCTCTGGTATCCATAGGCACACATATACACATGCACACACATGACCATATGCATACAAAGCCATCCAGAAACATGAAGACTGGGGATGTAGGTCAGTGATAGAGAATATCTCTAGAATGCATGATGTTCTGGATTCAATCCCAGTACCATCAAAACAACAACAACAATAAAAGCTTCTTTAAAATTTTTTGGAAATTTATTTTAAATGTGTAAGTATTTTGCCTGCATGTATGTGTACCACACACATGTCAGGGCCCACAGCGATCAGAAGAATGCATCAGATGCCCTGGTCCTGGAATTGTGGATGGTTGTGAACCGGCATGTGCATGCTGGGAACTGAACCTGGGTCCTCTGGAAAGAGCAACACGTGAACTTAACCACTAGGCCATCTCCTCAGCCCCCACCGAAGCTTCTTAGAGAAGGATGGCTGTCGGGGTCTTTGAAAACATGGATGGGAGTTTGGCTCTAGATTTGGAAGTGAAGGTCTCCTAGACAAAGTAAACAGCTTGTTCCAAGGCAGATGTGTGACGAGAACCTCAAGTCAGGGATGTAGGTGAGTGGTTCATTTGTGATGTGCTTAAAAAACAAAACCAAAACACCAGGGTGGAGATGCCCAGGAAGTGGGGTGGTTGCTACAGTCCAACCTAGGCTTCACTTCCTGGTCCAAAGATGCCATTTCCTAATCTGCACAGGTGCCAAGTGAGCTCGGGTCGGCCTGTCTGGTTACAGCTCCCCTTCCTGGAACCTGTTTGAGGGTGTGGGTGAGACTAAGCAGGACCCAGCAGTGCGGAGGAGGAGGTGATGAGAACTAGAAGAGACTCAGAGATAACAACTTCAGACCTGGGTTCCTAAAGACCACTCCGGCTGCATGTTGGTGTGTCTTTTTATTGTTCTTTTTTGCTTTTGGTTTTCTGGTGATAAGAAGCGACCCCAGGGCTTTGTACATGGTAGATAAGTGTTCTACCACTGAGCCACATCCCCAACCAACCGTTGGCTTCATTTTGGAAGGTGGATTTGAATTGGGCAAGTCTGGAGTTAAACCACAAAGAGAAGATGAATCTGGATGAGAAGTAGTGGGGGCAGGACTTACAGTCAGGACAGGGCACAGCGGTGCATTTGGTCCTTGGAATGATGGGGCGACAGGCAGCTGCTTGAGTGAGGGGGAGCAAGAGTGGATCCTGGGTTTTCTCTTTAGCTGCCCAGGGGAAGGTTGTCATAATCCTGCAAGGACTGATAAAGCCAAGAACTTTGACACAGTGTGTGGTCAGGCTCTCGCTGTTGAATAATAACAATAAAAGTTCCTTATGTAAGTGTTGTGGTTAAAGATTAAAAGCAAGGCTCAGTACCAGCTCGGGAGCCAGAGGAAAAACACCCTGGTCTTGCGCTGTGTCCCTTCAGAGAATGACCAATTGTTATAAAAGGAAATCATAGCTGTCTTTTGGGTTAGGATTTCTTTCAAGTAGAGCAAAACCCCTAGCCATTCAAATCAGGCCATTCAAAATAGGACACACAGAATGCTTAGCTATTTCATCACCCTTGTTTATTCTTTCCAGACTAAAAGACTGGGAATGCAGTTTGGTTAAGTAGAACGCTTACCTAGCATGCCCTACATCCCAGGCTCAACCCCTGCTACCACCCCAAAAAGAAAAACAAAATCCCCCCATTTCACACTCATCTCTAACTCTCCAAACCACATTTTTGCCAAGCACGGTGGTACATACCTCTGATCGCAGCTAGATGGAAGGCTGAGGCAGGAGGACCGTGGATTCAATGTCAGCCTGGGCGACATCTAGAGAGCCTACCTCAACCCAGATGCTAAACCTAGAGTTTGCCAGCCCCTTCCCATGCCTTCTGCAGAAAGTGGCGTTTTGGTTTTGATACTGTACTTAGCCGGCAGCGTTCTTCCTGGGCCCTGTGCTTGTCATGATGGTCTTGGGCAGAGCTCTGTCAACATGGAGCCTCATCTACAGTCATTGCCAGTGTCCCTGTTCTTGCTGCCAGTGACTGGTGTGGCTGCTGTTCCTGTGACGAAGGCCAGTTCCAGACGTCAGGAAAGGTTGGTCCTCACTTTTAGCCTTCGCCTAGTCCTGAGGTTACAGACATCCACTAGATGGCAACTGTATGGCCTTCTTGGTGGGTTGGCCCAGGAGAAGGAGTTAGTTGAATGTCACGTGAGTCAGAGAGCAGATGACCTGCGTCACATGCTCCCTCCTAGTGGGCCTGGAGAGATTGTACTGATTACACTCAGCATGGAAAAGCAGATCCCCAACCTGCAGAAACCACGAGAAGAAAGGCAGAAAAACATGGTGACTGGTTGTCACATGACCAAGATGTTTTCCCAAGTCTTAGAGGCCACAGAGCTACATTTTCATTACATTAACAATTAACAGTAGTTAACTAAGACTACTGTGAATACCAGCCTGTGGTGCGGGTAGTTAATAGAACCGAAAAAAATGTACTTCATTTTTTATCAATATTCTTATCAAGAAGCTGTCTTATCGTGCACTTTGGTCATTGTTCTGGAATGTCCCTCAAGGTCCTGCCAGTTTTCATTGCCTATGGGGATGATATAGAAACTTTTAGAAATGCTCCTGTTTTATGTTTTCACCAACTAAAAAATGCTTTTATGGTTTAATGTAACTGAAGACAAACTCTGGTGTGCGTTTACCTCCCCTATAAAAAGGGGAGCAGTGAGAATTCAGGAAGTAATATTGTGATGGGATCATCCAGGGTTAGGGCTGGGGAGGTGGCTCTGTGGATAAGGCACTTGCCACACAAGCAGGAGGAAGTGAGTTCTAATCCCCAGGACCCATATGGACACGGTAGCACATGTCTGCGGTCAGTGAGGTGGAGACAGGAGACTCCCGTGAAGCCTTGGGGCCAGCTGATCTGGCCTATGCAGAGGCAAGGGACCAAGGGAACCTGCCTTAAACAAGGGGGAAGAAAGGGCTAACAGAAAGAGTTGTCCTCCGACCTCCACATATGTGCTATGGTGTGTGCACACCTGAATTCACACATATCTCACATACACACACACACACACACACACACACACACACACACACACACAGTTGAAAGGAGCTCCCCTTGTTTTCTGATAATTGAAATGATGTCCCCCAGGCTGTGTAGGGAGTTGGGTTTTTTGTTTTGTTTTGTTTTGTTTTTGTTTTTGTCTTCCCACAGCTTCAGTCTCCTCTTGTCTAGCTCTCCAGTTACCGAACAATCCAGCCAGATTCTGGGGAGACTGTGGGTGGAGAGAACAGCCGGGTCGGCCGCACACTCCCCGCACACTCCGGTCTCTTGAGGGCCCTGTGCACACACAGCTGTTCCTTGGCGCTGTTGGAAGCCGAGCTGAGAGGCCCTTCGGAGAGGCCTGCACATTTCAACACTCCTCCAAGGACAGGGAAAGTTGGCTTTTCAAATGCCGGCCCAGCCTGAAGCCAGCCAGGGGCAACTGCCACGGCCTCTTCTCCTAATTTCTTCCATCTCTCCCTGAGTTTGCGAGCCATTTATTGAGCATTACTGCCCCAAACCCCGGGATAAGTACCAGCCGTGATACCAAAAGAGAACTAAAGAACAGCTAGAAAAAAAATTATGAAGCCCTGTCAGTATCAACTTACCTCAAAAAAAGGGAAGAAATGTTAAATAGTGAGTGTTTCTCCCCAGAGTTCTGGTCTTGTGAAATGCACAGTGAGAGCCCCTGGCCTCCATGTTCTCTCTCTCTCTCTCTCTCTCTCTCTCTCTCTCTCTCTCTCTCTCTCTCTCTCTCTCTCTCTCTCTCTCTTCCTGGTTTTCCGAGACAGGGTTTCCCTGTGCAGCTTTGCACCTTTCCCGGAACTCACTCTGTAGCCCAGGCTAAAAACTCTCAAACTCACAGAGATCCACCTGGCTCTGCCTCTCGAGTGCTGGGATTAAAGGTGTGCGCCACCACCTTTTTTTAAGGGAATAAGGTACATAACTTTTATTAAGACTTACCCGTATTGGGGCTCACAGAAAATACGTTGGTTAGCAGTGAGCAGATTAAATGGGACAAGGCCTTTAACTAGGAAGCCGAGGCAGGAAGGCCTCTAGTTCCAGGCCAGCCTGGGCCACGTCAGTGAAGCTGTAGCTCAAAAAAGAAAAGGAACTTAGGAAAGAACTGAGCTGGGCAGATTCAGTCTTGTTTACTTTCTAAGGAAATAAAGCCCAAGGGTGTGTGGTTGTAAAAGGGTTTTTATGGGAGGCCACTGTTTGAACGGATCAAAGCAAAATGGAGTTAGTGAACTTAGGTTCCATGTAATCAAACTCGGAAATGGGCCCGTTTTCCAAAAACCTGGAGGCCACTCTTACGAGCCAGTGAGATATGAGCAAGTCTCCATATGCTCATCCAGTGGAAAGAAAACATGGAAGTGATTCTAGAAAAAGCCAAACTGATTGTTAAGATATACTCTGTGTGTGTGTGTGTGTGTGTGTGTGTGTGTGTGTGTGTGTGTGTGTGTGTGAGAGAGAGAGAGAGAGAGAGAGAGAGAGAGAGAGAGAGAGAGAGAGAGAGAGAGAGAGAGAGATTTTATCTTTTAAAACTGGTTTTCCGATGTGCACGATGTACGGAACTCTAAGAGTGAACTGACCATGTCATCAAGGGCTGTGGACGCTCATCTCCGCATCAGCTGCCTTCCACGGCAGCTTTCCTTCTCCCAGAGCAGGGCCACCGGCCTCCTTGCAGGCAGATCCAGCGGAGGGAGGTCGAGCACATTCCCCGAATCTCACTCTCAGTTCCCTTCCCCTGAACTTCACTCTCCTCCAGTGCAGGACCCTTATCCTGCAGAGCACAGTCAGATAAGAACTGGTGAGGCTCCCAAAGCCCACAGGTTACTAATAACATAAGTGTGATGAATAAAATAACTGCACAGTGGGAAGTCACTGCTGATGTCCAATTAGCTGTAAGATTTCAAAAGGCATACAGTTAATAATCTTTCTTTGTTTCTTCCTTCCTTCCTTCCTTCCTTCCTTCCTTCCTTCCTTCCTTCCTTCCTTCCTTCCTTCCTTCCTTCCTTCCATCCTCCCTCCCTCCCTCCCTCCCTCCCTCCCTCCCTCCCTCCCTCCCTCCCTCCCTCGCTCCCTCCCTCCGTGTCTCTCTCTCTCTCTCTCTCTCTCTCTCTCTCTCTCTCTTAAGATGGTGTCTTACTATGTATCCTAGGCTAGCTGGAACTTACTATGTAGTAAGTTCTAGACTATGTACAACAGGCTGGCTTTGAACTCACAAAGATCTTCCTGCTTCTCCCTCCCAAGTGTTGGTGTCGGGTGTGTGCCACCAAACCCAGCACGGTTAATAATCTTAATATGTAATAGCTTTTAAATCGAATTCCTCTTGGCTAGCTTGGAGGAAAGCAGATAGCTCTTACTGTGGTAGGTGTTTTTTTGTGGGTTCAGGCACTTCAGCCAAATTCACTGTGCAAATGAGACAAAGAATTAGGGGGTCATGGGGCTAAGGATGAGTCAGCCAATAAAGCGATTAGCACGGAAAAAGGGGGACCACAGTCCAGCCCCCCGAATCCGTTATACCCTGGTCCTATACTCCCTGTGTTGAGGAGGTGAGATGGGGTACCTGGGGTCAGCCAGTCCAGCTGGATTAGTAAGTTCCAGTTTAGGTGAAAGACGCTGCCTCCCCAGATGCGGTGGAGAGCGGTGGGAACCTCTGGCTCCCGTGTGTGTTTGTGCACATGCGCAGAGTTAGGAGGTTGGGTGCCCAACCCACAAGGGCTAGATTCAAGTCCCAGCGGATGCTCTGACTGGGCGGCACTGGGGAAATCATTCTCGCTGCCTCAGTTTCCCGATCTTTGACGTCATCAAAGTCATAGTATTATCCTCAGGAATAATAATAAGGATTAAATAATCTAATACATATCACAAAGCACTCAGTGTGCCTTAGTCGTTTTTTATGGTAATTGACCTTACCATCATCACATTGTGTTTTATCATCATATATTTGTACTAAGTGTGGAAGTGGTGTTTGGGTCATTGCAACTGTCCCATGTCCAAAGTGACATAAAGGCACTTGCTTTAAATGACTTCATGTTCCTTGAGACACTTACCTTTTTTTTTTTTTTTTTTTTTTTTGGTGGGGGATGGATGTTGAAACAGGGTTTCTCTGTGTAACAGCCCTCACTATCCTGGAAATCGCTTTGTAGACCAGGCTGGCCTCAAACTCTGCCTCCTGAGTGCTGGGATTAAAGGCATGTACCCACACCTGGTGAAACACTTAACTTTTAAGAACATATTCTAGGCCAGCAAGGTGGCTCAGCAAATAAAGGCGCTTACCATTGAGCCTGACAACCTGAATTCCATCCCCAGGATGTACATGGTGGAAAGAGAGAACCAATTTTGCTTGTGAATAAACTAGATTTGAATTTGGCAGGCTCTGCACCCTGTGTGCATTCCGCTCTGAAGTCCCTCGGTCTGTCAGAGAGCAGCAGCGCAGACCACCCTTCCATCTTGGGTAAGCAGAAGTTAGGATAATCCTGTTTAAGATGTTCTTAGCAAGCGGAAAGAAGCAATAAATCGCCAAGCAAAATTGCCTGCGTCGCCCAGAGCGCCGGCCGGGCACCTCAGCTGATCGGCGAGGATGAGGAAGGAGTGGTGGCCTTTCTGAGGAGGAGAGAGAACTTCTCAGTGGCACACGTGCCAGGGCATAGGAACAAGTTTTTAAGGATGTCAACTTTATAAAAAGGTTTCTTTTAGTTTTTCTGTGTGTTTGTGGACCGTGGGGATGAGGGCACTGGCAGAGGCCAGAAGAAGGTGCTGGACCCTTTACAGCTGGAGTACCAGGCAGTTGTGAGTTGTGGTGGGAGCTGGGAATTGAACTCAGGTCCTCTGGAAAAGCAGCAGGCATTCTTAATTAATGAGCCAGCTCTCCCATCCGACTTTTAAATAGGTGGATAAAAATCCATGTTTCATGAAATGTGACCCTTAGTGGAAATTCTAATAACAACAGTTAACTTTACTTTTAATAATAAAACTTTGGGTCCACAATCATTTCAGCATTTCAGAGCTCCAAAAATGTGTAAGTTTTATTGCTTGCTTGCTTCCTTTCTCTTTCTCTCTCTTTCTTTCCTTCCTTCCTTTCTCTTTAATTTCTAACTTTTAAGATTTATTTATTTTTATTTTGTTTATGGATATGTATTTGAGTGAGTCTATGCGCCCCACCTGATTTCAGGTGCCCTTAGAGATCAGAAGAGGGTACCATGTGCATGCTGGGAACTGAACCCAGGTCCTCTGCAAAGGCAGGTTGTGCTCTTAACCACTGAGCTCTCTTTCCAGCCCTGTTGTTCTTCTCCTATAAAGTGAGAGTAAGAACATCTGCCTACAGAGTACCAGGAGTATTAACTATAGATGTACAGTAAGCTACAAATAGTATTGTACTGGCGGCTGACACAGTTCCATAAATACTTACTGTAGGAGCATAAATGTGTGTGGGTTTGGATATTAAACTTTAGCCCAACTCTGGCACAATTGACAGAGTTCTCCCAAATCAGCTTCTTCAGCTTCAGGTCCAAGATTTATAAAAGTGAGAGGGAAAACACTCTCTCTCTCTCTCTCTCTCTCTCTCTCTCTCTCTCTCTCTCTCTCTCTCTCTCTCTCTCAGTGTGTGTGTGTGTATGTGTGTGTGTGTAAGTCCAATTTACACATATGAATATGTGCACAAAACATTTGAAACCTGGAGTGTTCTCTTTGGTGTGAAACATCTGGGGAGGGATGCCTTCCAGATGTCAGTGATCCCCGTTGTTTCCTCCAGGTTCAAAGCCTCCCTTGCAGCCTCTCATCATTTCTGGTTTGATGGAATTAAAACTTGATTCAATGCATATTTTGTGGGTTTTCTGGGTCTGGGAGGTGAACAGGCCAAACTGGAAATACACAAAGCCAGGAATCTTAAGCAAGCGTGGAGACTGCTCACTCCCACTCCCTGAGGAATTCATGACCAGTAAGTTGTTCTCTAATGAGCACAGAACAAGAGCATTACATCTTCTCTTAATTAGTTTGACAGATATTCATTTAAATTTGAAAAGATTCCCAGGCTTGGGATAGCAAAGGAAGGGCCTGCATTCCTTCTGCATCTTAATTCTGTTTTTGTTGTGGTGGCCCCAGGGAATGTCAGTATCTAGAGACACACAGACAAATGCGGCTCATGTCTTCATCCAGGGACCGCCACACTTTCTATTCACAACTGCCTACAAATCACCGTGTTTGGGGGTTTGCAGCTATGAAGTTCAACACAAAGCTCCGGGCTCTGTAAGAATCCAGTTGGGCCTAGTTTCCACGAGGGGTAGGTTTCTTTTTTCCTTCGTACTTAATAAAAGATAAAAGTTTCAAGTAGCAAGTTTTATGTCGGGATAGATCACAACTTGGTCATCAGTGACGTGACGTTCAAACCCCAGTTGGTCAATTCCCTACATTCTCAGTATTTATAACCATTGTGGTCATGGGGTCACCACAAGCCCTCCCTTGAGAAGGAGGCCAGACACACTTCTGGTCCCATCTGGCCAGTAAGCACTGCCTTTATTCGGTTGTTCAAGTGTAGCCACCATGGCCATGTGAGTTGCTCACGTTAGAATACTTGAATATCTAGATGGACAAGCTGTTCACTACTGGCAGTGCTTAGTGTGGACCGCACCCCCATTCCTGGGCTGGCCAGACATTTCATGTGCTGGCTACACAACCTGGGACATGCCTTTTCTTCCTGTACACAAGGAGAAGCCCCAGATGGGCCAGCTGTGGACCTTGACCATATAGGGCTGTTATCGGGGAATAGCCTGGGGAGAAAGGCACACCACCTGCTTCACCTACGAAAGATAAACATTTAGCTCCGACATCGACCCTTCCTCCCAGCTTGTCAACTCCAGACGCCGCCCTCATTTTCCCTGTTGCCTCAGAGCAATTCCTCATTTATCAACCCCTTCGGGGCCTGGGATTGAACCCAGGGCCTCCTGCATGCTAGGCAAGCGTTGTCCTGCCAGTTCATCTTAATGAAGCCAGAGCATAACATCCCGGGAAAGGGCTCCAGCCATTTTAGTTTTGATGAAGAGGAACAGAAGCTTGAAGATGATACCACCCTTTCTCTCAGTCCATAGACTGCTCATTGCAGTCTCTGGAACCTTCTTTTACATTAGGTAGAGATTGTGTTGAGTGAGCCTGTCTTAGGTCAGAAGGCCTGAAGTGAAACCCCTGCCTTGTCCTTGAGTGCAACAACTTGGAGCAAGTGTGGCCACCTTTCTGAGGGTCTACTTCCTGCTTGATGAAACAAGAAGAGCAATGTGAGATGGAGTGAGTTACCTCAGTGGTAGAGTGCTTGCCTAGCAGGCCACAGGCCCTGGGCTTGACATAGCACAAGAAGGAGGGAGGGAGGAAATAATCATGGATCTTGGACCTGTAATGTCACATGTGAATTTGCTAGAAATCCAAATTCTCAGGCCCCAAATGAAAAACTTCAAGGTGTATAAGAAAATATTTGTAAATCATCTATCTAGTAAGGGGTTCATAATCATAATACATGAAGAAGTTCTAAAACTCAGCAGAAACAAAACTTCATTAAAAAAAAAAAATGGCCAAATCCCAGCACTGGGGAGGCAGAGGCAGTTGGACCTCTGTGAGTTTGAATCCAGCCTGATCTATACAGAGAGTTCCAGACCAGCTAGAGTTACATAGTAAGACCTTGTCTCCAAAGAAAACAGAAAAATCTAGGGATGGTCAAAGACCATGAATGGGAGATTCTCCGGAGAAGATGTACAAGTAGTGAGAGGCAGAGAAAATGTTCACTCTTCAGAGAATGTGACACAGGGTCATGAGGATGGTGGCATCCACAGCAAACAATAAATGATGTCTCAGTTTTTCAAGATGAAAACAACAGATTTTCGGCAAGGATGTTCGGAAACTAGACCCCTTGAACGTCGTTGGTCGGGACGTAGAATTATTCAACACCATGAAGAAGGACAGCCCTTCCCTAAAATATTAAAACAATTACCACATGATCACAGCGGTGCCATATGCATTTCTAGGCACAGACCCAACCGAATTGAAAATAGACATTCAAGAAAATATTTGTACACCCATGTTCACAGCCGAATTCTTCTCAATAGACAAAAGATCAAGGCAACTCAAGTGTCCATCAAAGGATGAGTGGATAAACAGAGGCAGTAAGAATACATGTGTGCTCTCATGCAGCCCTAAAAAATGAGTTCAGGCAAGTCTGCCTGGGGGCGTCCCTGCCCACACCTGCTAAGTCTTCCCTCTGTGCAGCTTGGGGTTCAGGAGACCACACCCATGCTCTTGGGTGTGCGTTAGTTTTTAGAGCTCTTCTCTTCTAGTCCTGGTGCTTGTCTATACTAAAATAGCTTTAATAACCCCCCCAAATAAACAAATAAATCCAGACACGTAGTATAATGCGAATAAACTTTAAAGACATTATTGCGCTCAGTAGTATTTCACTCAAATAACCCAGCCATATACACATACATGCACAATTCTTAAATATTGAATGATTCCATTTCTATAATGTGTCCAGAGTAGTCAGATTCCTTTAGACAGAAAGAATGGTAATCAGTCCAGAAACAGAGTGATGGGGACTTATTTCATAGACATCAATTTAAAATATTTATAGACTTTTTATATGTGTTTTGCCTGTATGCACATATGTGTGCCACAGGTGTGCCCGGTACCCATGGAAGTCAGAAGAGGGTGTCAGACTCCCTGGAACTGAAGTTATGGGTGGGTGTAAGCCACTGTGTGGGCGCTGGGAACCGAACTTGTTGTTAACAGATAAAGGGTTCTTCTGGTGCGCTCGTGAATACGGATTTTAGTAATCTTTAGCACATTTTTTTTTCTCACTTGAGGGTAAAGCTACTGGAACACCAAAGCCAACCACGGCAAAAGACAAACCACCAAACGCCCTCCCCCGAGACCCACAGAACAAGCAGCAAAGGAAACAGATAGAGCGTGGAGAGCGTTTGGCACACTCCGGTGAAAGCTGGGGATTAAACTTTTTAACATGGCCGGCCGCCGCAGTTGTCCCCCCACTCCTTGTAGGCATCCCCAGCCACACACACATTCTCCTGGTGACTCCTGGTTTGTGATGTGTTCTTCCCGGTGACATGCACCCGAGCAATCCCTTCGTAGCCCCCTTGTTTTGCCATTGCCTGGGGCTTCGCTTGCGTGTGCTCCTCACCTCCCCACAGATGGTTCCGGGTCGCTCCTCCCCAAACCCCTCTGGACACCACCTCCTCTGTGTCTCCCCAGAGGTCCTGAGTCAAAGCTGGGTCAGGGAGCCTCTGTTGCAGGGCCTCACTCGTACCCCAGGGAGCGGGTGTGGGGACCAAGATTCGGTCAGCTGCTGACTCCATCCAAGTTCATAGCCTTTGTCCCAAGGATAAACTGCTAAGAGGCTTTGACTACGCAACCTGTTTGTTCTCCAGTGTGGGTGAGAGTTGAGGAAGGGACTTGCTTGAAGAACTGGAGATGATTGAATTCTTGTTAAAAAAAAAAAAAAAAAGTAAAATACATATAACTTAAATTGTCCCTGTTTAAAAAAAAGGTAAAATACATATAACTTAAATTGACCATTTTGAAGTTTGTAACTCAGTGACATTATGTACATTCAGACTGTGCAGCCAACCACTATTTACCTCCACCTCCAGATCTTTATTATTAATTATTATTATTGAAGATGTATTTATTTTTATTGAATGTACGTAGTTGTTTTTGCTTGCATGTTTGTGTGTCACATGTGCAGTGCCCGAGAAGGCCAGCAGGGGGCATCAGATCCCCTGAAACGGTGGTTAAAGGCTGTGTGTGGGTGCTGGGAACTGAACCTGTGGCCTCTGTAAGAGCAAGTGCTCTTAACCTCTGCTCCGTCCGTCCCTCCAGCCTCCACTTGCAAGTCTTAACGATGAGTTTTATCTCAGTTACTTCTTGCCTCTGTTTCCACATTCCAGTCGACTTTATGTACATGCGTATCCTACCTCCTGCACCCCTCATACTCACTTTTAAGTCTGGGTTCCCGATGCCATTATTTAACTGGGGAGTAGGAAGGATTCTCCTCATCCCCCCCCCCCATGATGAATTGGTCTCCGTGGAATTTAAACAATCTTGATGTTTTGGTTTTTTCTTATCAGGAACAGTCTCTCTCTCTCTCTCTCTCTCTCTCTCTCTCTCTCTCTCTCTCTCTTTCTCTCTCTCTCTCTCTTTTTGTCTGAGAAGGGTGGCAGAGGTGAAGGAGAGTCAGCCCGCTTTGGGGAATCGGTTTCACAAAGGAGGGGAAGGATGGTAACATGAGGTCATTTCTGGAGCTTTGGCCGACCACTAGCACAGCACGGTGCCACGCTGGGCTGATTCCCAGCGTTCACCCCTAAATTCTCTGCTCTTCCTTAGAATAAGCACTCTCTCTCTCTCTCTCTCTCTCTCTCTCTCTCTCTCTCTCTCTCTCTCTCTCTCTCTCTCTCCTCCCCCCCCCCCCCCTCTCTCTCCCCACGACCTTCCTTCCTCCCACCCTCCCCTTGCTGAGAGAATTCCAAATTTTTGTTTTGGCCCTTTTTTTCCTTTTCCTTTTAGATACGGCAGTATCAAGTAATATACCACCAGGGGCGAAAGAGCCTGCAGCTGTGTGTGGGCTTGCCTGTCTCCTAAGGCAGGGCATCCTGGCTCTCCCTCCTAAGGTGTCCAGCTCCTAAGATGATGTTAGGTGCAAAGCCAGATCTGCGCAGCAGCGGTACCCGAAATACAGGAGTTCTTAAAACTTGGCCACGGAGTCTGAAGACAGAGGCTTCTTGGCTCCTGTGACTTTGCCGTCTTTAAATGCTCGTGAATCCCAGGAATTAATTCCCTGAGATTCTGAGCTCTCCTCAGGGAACCTTAGGCTTAAAAGTGTTTTCTTCTGGCTGGACTTTCAGTGGTCTTCATATTTTATACCAGTGACCACTATTAAAGCTTTTATATCGAGAAATAGTGTGTAATAATATAATATGTTAGAGTAACATATTTATTTTACTAAACACTTTATTTCCGATCCCAGTTTTTGAGGCTGTAGCCCGGGACTGGTTGGCCTCACCACTATAGGCCTGTGAGCCTGTGGTTAAGAAGTATGGTTAAGCAAACTGTTCACCTTAGGCCTCGTCTACCAAAAAGACCAAGAGAAGAAGACCAGGGTCCCACTCTCCCCTTTAAGGGTGTGTTCTTAAAGGAAACATCAGCTCCTTGGAGCTCTATGCTGGGCTGCAAGCTTTGTGGGGGGCGTGGCTTCACATCCTCCTGAGTTCTGGGATTAAAGGTGTGTTCTGCAGCATCCGCAGCATCCCCAGCAGCAGCAGCAGCAGCACCACCACCACCACCACCACCACCACCACCACCACCACCACCACCACCTTTTTCTAGACACTTTCACTACATTCCCTGTGCTGGTCTTAGCCTCCTGGGCTCAAGTCCCTTTACTTGGTACCTATTCTAAGTACCACCTCCCACCCAAGGCACAGTTGAAGGCTTTGGACCTTCGAGGTCAAGTCCCACTGTAGTGTCTGTCGTCTTTCATTTTGACTGGCCTGTCCTCCCTCAGTCAACAGGAAAGGTGAATGACAGGAACACTGGGGACTTTCAGTTCTGACGTGAATTGAACGCCGGCCGGCGGAGGATGCCGTGTGCCACCGGTGTGGTAGAGGACCCTCAGGCAGAACGTAGCTTAGCTTTGGGACTCCATTTGTCTGTCATGCTGTTTACAGATCCCGCTTGAAGCCGAACGTAAATCATCCTGCTGCCTAGCAGCTGTTTCCCAACAAAGACTTCCAGAAGTGATTGAGTGAGCCCATGGGTGGAGTCCAGTGAAGAAGCCAGCCGGAGTTGCCATGGTGCATACCCTACTGATCTCGGCATCGTGCTAACGCCGGGTTCTGGGAGAAGGGGGTGTCTGTTCTTGGGGTAGTGACTGCATTCGTTGAATGGCATCACTCTATAAAGCACGGAGGGGCTTCACATTTGTGTTCCGGGGGATTTGGAGTTTTGATGAGGTGGCGTGATCAAAGAGCAGTCTGTTTGTCCAGTTTTAGATAAGTGCATAAAATATTGAGTGGGAGCTGAGGTTACTTAAGCCCAGTTCTGGTCCTAATGTTGATACTGGCAGCGGCCCTTCTACAGCTAAGTCCTCCTGTGGGTATTTCCTACCAATATAGATAACCTCTTTCATAGCCTCGGCATAATTAACAACTAGTAATTTTTTTTTTTTTTTTTTTTTTTTTGGTTTTTCGAGACAGGGTTTCTCTGTGTAGCTTTGCGCCTTTCCTGGAGCTCACTTGGTAGCCCAACTAGTAATTTTTAAAATCACTTTTTTTTAAAAAAAAAATTCTGTGCATGAGTATTTGACTTGCATGTACGTATGTGAACCCCATGCATGCTTGAGGTCCACAGAGGTCAGAAGAGGTCACTGGATCCCCTAGGATTGTAGCTACAGACAGTTGGGAGCAGCCATGTAGGTATGAGAATCAAACCTGGGTCCTCTGGAACCGGAGCAAGTACTCTGAGCCAGCTCTCCAGCCTACCACTACTAACACTGAAATGATCCAGATGTCTAATCCGTTGTCTGAATTCATTTCAGTCAGCTTATACAATAATATTGCTTGTAACATCCTTTTTTCTTCTAGTATAGACAGAATTGAGTCCCAGGCCAAGCATTGCATTTAGTAATCATCTTTTTAGCCTTTGTTTAGTGCCTCCAGTTTCTTAAACAAGAGTCCCTTTTAAAGAATTGTTCATGTTTCAACAGACACTGAGAATACTTCCTAATTTAACTTTCTGATCTCCACGTTTTCTAGTATTTGCTTTGCCATGAAAGGGATCATCAGGGCCTTGTGAATGCCAAGGGTGAGTGCTATCGTCCCTCTCCCTTACTGCTACTGTGTGGGAACGGGTCTCACTTACCCAGGCTAGCCTTGACTTTGCAGTCCTCCCACCTCAGACTCCTCCCCAGGATTCCAGGCCTGCACCTCCATGACCTGCTCTCTGTATCGTGCTTGAAAGACGATTTCCTTTGTGGCGTTTTCCAGCCCTGACCGTGGTGCTGCATGTCTGTGTCACGGTGCTTGGAACCCGGACCATGTGGTTTCTGCGTCAACCCCCCCAGTCTCAGAGTGCACACCTCCCACAAAGAGGTCCAGTGAAGCCATGGACCGAATCTCCTCACATCACGATGAAAGGTGTAAAGGAACATGTGCCTATCCTTAAAATCTTCAGAATGAACCAAATAATCCCATGATCCTTTGTTTGTTTTCAAAGAAGTGTAGAAACTGGCCCTGAGGCGATTGGTGGAAACATCAGGACTCACGCTGTTGGAGAGTGACGGATAGATAGATCTAGTGACTGACACAGGAGACAAAGTGATCCTTTTCAGAAAGGAATCGGAAACCTGAATGAGGGAGGGGCGGAGGGGATAGACGCAGTGTCTTTAGAGAACAGACGGAAGGCTGAAGGTATGGTACGGCTCGGAGACTGACTGTGCTTGACATGATCCCCAGCACCTAAACCAACCAACCACCAACCCAAACACAGAAACCCAGGAAAAGGTGCTTGATCACCAGCTGTGGGTGCTGGTGAAGGATGCTCGATGCCCCGGTGGCTTGTGGAATTGTGTGGTGATGATTTGGGACCCGGGCTCTGTTGGTGAAGGCATCCCTTGGGCTTGGACACAGAGCTGGGCTGGGAAAGCGTTTTATTTTCTAGGCTCTCTTTGTTACATCTGTCGTCTTCGGGCAGAGCTGTGTAGTGAACTCATCTGTTATGATAATGGTTCACTAGACTGTGTTTCGTGTGCGCACTCCCACATCTCCCTGGAGCCAAATCTTTTACTTGAATGTCAACAAAATGGCAGCTCTCAGCAAGGGAACATTCTTGATTCCTGAGACAGGGAACGAAGCCAGGCACTTGTACATTTGTTTTCAGAGGGACTGGTTCTTAGGTTGTAAATATTTAACCATTCACCATAGTAGTCTTACCAGAGTTTCTGTTTGGTTTTCCGTTAATTCCATTTCTCATAGACAGATAAAAAAAATGTCCTCACTTTCCAGATCCTTTTTAAAGCAAAAACTTACTATCTTTGAGGAAATTTGATCTGGGGGAGAAGATTGAGACAGAGACAGAGAGAGATCTGGAAGGCATGTTTTTCCATTGGTTGGGGAAAGTGAACCCAGCAATAAGGAACATTAATAGGTAATAATATTTGTGAGGTAATAATATTCGTGGTTGCCATGAGTATTCTCCTTATTCCCTTGCGGGCCTTGCTTACACTGCTGGTGGGAATGCTTAAAACCAGTGAAGGCTTTTGTTTTTCTTTCCCCGTTCCATTTCAGTCTACTCAAAGAACCTACATCAAGTTTATGGTTTTGAGAGTCCAGAGAAGGGCCTGGTGAAGCTACTGGCGAAGGCTGGGATGGGAGGTGGAGGGGTGGAGGGGGTGGAGGTGAAGGGGCGATCTTATCTCTCTAAGCAAAACAACTCCCAACAGCTTCCTGCCACCTGGACTCAGCTGGGGTTCTGAGAGTCCATCTCTCTGTGGCATTTGCGCTCCGAAAGACGCGCCAAGGGTGCATTAGGCCAAGATTTTAACTTCTAACTCCCCTCTGTTTGCTCTCTTAGTGAGATGTATTTGTTTATTTTAGGGCAAAGGGTCCATATAGTACCTAGTTTGACTTGATTTATGATATTTAGGTTTGAGATAGCTGGGTTGTGTGTGTGTGTGTGTGTGTGTGTGTGTGTGTGTGTGTGTGTGTGTAATGTTTTAATTTCTTGTCCCCTGCCGACCCCCCCACCCCTCACTGACTCCCACCAAAGATCTCAGGCTGTATCAAGTCCACGAACAGTAAGGCAAGAATCCCCCTGAAGATTGGCCATGTGAACTAATGATTCAGGGCACCACCACCTTTAAGAAAGTCTGGTAGAACTTGGATCCTAAAGTCGAAGAATCTGGAGTCAAACTGGAAGGAAACATTACCTTAGAGAGCCAGCCTGTCTGCCGGGAACCAGCACAGTTTCCAAAAATCACTTCCTGGCTTCTCAGGTGACCCCGGAAAACCGAAGGAAGGCACTTAGATTCTGGCTCCGAATCCTGAATGGACCAGACGGTCAGAACCACTGCCTGAACAGAGTCCTGGCTCTCCGAGGAGTTAGAAAGAATATTTTATGTTTTCCTTTACATATTTATCGCCTCTAAGGAGGTGACATTTTAGAAGTTATTGCCTCCCTCCCCCATTAACTGGTAAATATGATAAGGGCCTTTTCTCCATCATGGTGGAGGTCCTGACACACTCCCTTCCGCCTCTTTCCAGGTTAGCCTCGGATCTACACAGACATGTTTTCAGCAGTGTGAGCCACAACTGTGGAGTTAAAAAGACACTCTTGTGGTAGGAAAGGAGGTGGTCCAGTGAGCTCTGAGGCATCTGCGTTTGCTTTCTGGAGCATTGTATAAAGAAAAGTTAGGTAAAGTTCCTGTGAAAACTCTCATTTTTACCTTTAACTTGGAATATGTTGATTTTTTTTTTTTTTTTAATGAATGTGCCTGCATCCTAAATTTAACTAACTTCAAAGTTTCTGGCCATTTAAAAAAATTTTTTTTTAAATATTTTTAAAATAAAGATATTTTTAAAAAGATGCTGTTAAGATTTTTTTAAATAGAGAGAAATTGATATTTTTAAGAATTTATCCATCATTTTATTTACCCTCCATTTTATACCGAAGATGAACTGTAAAAGAGTTACCCAGGATTTAAAACACAAGAATAAAATGATCATAAAACCTTCACATTCCCCCTCTATCTCTCGTTAAAATGCCAGAATGAGAAATGACCGTGGGCACGCCCTGCCTTCGGGCCGGCATTCTGGTCGCCCGCGCTCCTGTCCGCTCCTTGGGGCCACTGGTCTGTGATCCGAGCTTTGCAGTTGCTGACGGAGGGAGGCTTTCTTTGGAATCGGGGCCTGCCCTTGGTCTTGTGGCTTTGACACTGAAACACTGTTGTCTGCAGACGACAGTACATTATAGCTCCCGGGTGCCCGCTCTGCTCCGTCTCTTCATTCTTGGAAGGTTTCTGTGTTTCCTGGGAGATGAAGCATGTGCAGCACTTGCCCCAGCCTCGGTGATTCCAGAAGGCCCTCGGGCCTGTTTTGTTGTTCAGGTTTTGAAGGGTGGGTGAGGGGCATGAGAATTCCCAGCAGGGGCGGTTACCACTCAATGTCAAAACCGGTGCCATGTGACTCTCCTCTGTCACATTTTTTTTTCTGAAGCCTGGTTTTTGTGGCTCTTTCAAAATCGGGCCATGCTTCATACACGAAACTGGAATTATGAAGAACGTGAACAGTGTATCACCCTCGGAACGTCTGTAGAAGTTCTACAAGTGTGTATGTCACACATTTCTAATAATACTAATAATTTAGTAATTTAGGATTCAATAATATAGAACACTGGGAAGATTGCTCAAATTAAAACCAGATGAGACTTGGCATATTTGTAAAAAAATAATAATAATTTGTATTACATTTATTTATTTGTATATGTTGAGGGGTGTGCACATGTGTCATGGTATATAAGTATGGGTTAGGGGACAACTTGCAGAATTCAGTTCTCTCTTGCCATGATGTGGGTCCTGGGGATCAAACTTGGGTTTTCAGTCTTGGTGGCCAGTGCTCACTTGCTGGGCCATCTTGCCCACCCCACAAAATACTTTTGATGTGATCAGTAATACAGTCTTACAATTTTTTAAATTAAAAGGAATAATAACATGATTTCTAATTTTTGCCCTTAGGACCTATTTTTTAGTTAACCTCCATATGATGGTATTATTACTGGAGTTTTAAAGGTTTGAGCTGGAAACTCAATTGTGTAAGGAGACCAGAACTATCGTGTATCAGCCTGCTAATTTATACAGTTCCTGTATCAAAGGAGTTAGTTAACCAGGCATAGTTTAGCCTCCCCAAGAGGCTAACACAGAATCTAAATCATAGTCACGATGGCAGCGTGGCTCCATCATCATCCTCGTCCGTGCCCAGGTCACTTCTAATAGGTAACGTTAAACATGGTCTAGAATTTCCTGATGAGAAACAACAGGCATTATAGGTTTCCTTTGGACCTCTCTTTTCTTTCTTTCTCTCTCTTTCTTTCTTTCTTTCTTTCTTTCTTTCTTTCTTTCTTTCTTTCTTTCTTTCTTTCTTTCTTTCTTTCTTTCTTTCTCTTTCTTTCTTTCTTTCTTTCTTTCTTTTCCTTCCTTCCTTCCTTCCTTCCTTCCTTCCTTCCTTCCTTCCTTCCTTCCTTCCTTCCTTCCTTTCTCTCTCTCTCTCTCTCTCTCTCTCTCTCTCTCTCTCTCTCTCTCTCTCTCTCTCTCTTCTCTCCTTCTTCTTTTTACTTAAACCTAAACAGCTAGCTACTTGGTTTTACACAGCTATGCCAAAATGAAACAAAAGGGAACCTGCTTGTATGTATACGGGCAATGTGGGGGATGGTATATAAGATAAATCCATTTTAACACTGACGTACAATTCATCTCCCTTCCTCTTCCTCCTCCCTCTCTCCCCTCTTCTTCCTCCCCCCTCCCTCCTTCCCCCCGTTTCCTCTCTTACATTGCTCAGAACATTCATTGCTCCACATCTCATCCAGACGTAGTTGAGACTTATGGCCAGGGTAAGAGCTTTGCCTTTCCAGCCCCTGCCTGACACGAGGTCCTTCCTTTCCTGCCCTAGTCAGAGCCACGGTCCGTTCCTGGGGTTCTGAGTGTCCCTCCCCATGTGTGCATGTAAATGAAACGTACACCCTTCTCCTCGAGGCTGGAAATATTCTCCTGACAACAAGTTCCTGTCCCAGAAGTGTTCTAAACTTCCCCTCTTCCTCTTCAGACTCTAACTTGTGAACTAAGCTTATGTTCCTATTTATTTATTTAGACAGGGTCTCTTTGTATCCTAGGCTGGCCTTGAACTTCTGATCCTCCTGCCCCTACCTACCAAGTGCTGGGATTGCAGGTGTTGCCACCACACCTGGTTTTATGTTGTGCTCCTTACAATGCAGGGGCTTGTCTGCCAACTGAGCCAGATCCCAGCCATGTCTACGTCTGTTTTCTGTACCCTGGAACCTTTAGAACCTAGGCACACAGCACACAATGCCTGCCACACAGCGGTTAATTGTTGTTTTGAGCAGGGGTTTCTTGTGTAGCACTAGCTAACCAAGAGTTCACCATGTAGTGAAGGCCCTGAACCCATGGCAATCCTCCTGCTTAGCCTTCCCAGGGCTGGGATTATAGGCGCACACCGTCCTGCCCAGCTAGACGGAAAGTTTTGCTGAAGGCTCTCTTGAGTCTGCTTGTGACTCAGCTGTCTTCATATGCAGAGAGACTTCTTAACCTTGGGAATCACCTGGAAGACATGCAGAGGGAGAGGGGCAGTAATGTGTCTGTTTCATAACTCAGCAGGAAGCAGCTCTTTATGAAGTATAGGTGTGAATGTCGTTATATACATTTTCAAATCTAAGCACGGAAGAGCGCTGTTCTTGTGTGAATGCATAAGGTCGTTTCATCCATCGAGGTCGAAATCAAGTATCATCCAATGCTAGGAAGTAGAAGAAAGGAAATTTGACCCCATTACATGCTAAGAGTGTAGGGAGAGGTGAAGATGACGTTCAATTTTGCCTCATTTCTAGTGACATGAAGGAAAAGTTGAATCTGTCTGATGTTCATCTCCAGTGCTGAAATGAGACACAGTAGTTTCAAAAAGGGTCCACTGCAAAGTTACCCCTGAAAAGTAACTTCCAACTGATCCCCTAAGTCAGTGGTTCTCAACCTGTGGGTCAAAACCCCTTTGGGGTAGCCTATCAGATATCCTGCATATCAGATATTTACATTATGATTCACAACAGTAGCAAAATGACAGTTATGAATTAGCAGTGAAAATAATTTTATGGTTAGGGGGTCACCACAACATAAGGAACTGTATTAAAGGGTCGCAGCATTAGGCAGGTCGAGAACCACTGCTCTAAGGATTCCTTCTGAAGGAGGCATACCTATTGTCTAGCCAGATACTGCTTAGGAGTCATCTCCAAATAAAGAATAAGAGACATTTCATGCCAGAGAATGGTGGTGCACACCTTTAATTCCAGCACTTGGGAGGCAGAGGCAGGCGGATCTCGGTGAGTTCAAGGCCTGATCTAGGGAGCTCCAGGAAGACAAGGCTACACGGAGAAACCCTGTCTTGGAAAGAACACAACAGCAACAACAAAGAAGAAAACTTCCAGGCGAGATTTTTCAGCTAAGACAGTACTAGAGTAAAGACAAAAGTCTAAGTTTGCACAGGTAGAATTAATTACCTAGTGGAGTCATCATGTATTCAATCACTACCCATCATTCCTCTTACCTCACCTCTGGTCAGGTCAACAGATGATGCTTTCCCTCTTCACAGGGGGAGAAATTGAGGCATCAAGAGGTGACCTTGGCCAAGGTCATCTAATGAGCTGTAGATATAGGATTTGTTTCTAACTTCTATTTGCCCTTCGTGGTAAAAGCTCCATTGTTCCTCGGGCATTGAGTGCTTACATATATCTCGTATCAATTTAGGATGTCATCCTTTGTAGTTCCATGATGCCCAGCGACTGATGGGCCGTCACCCACAGCATTGTCCTGTCACTCTTGGTGTTCAGCCCCAGAAAATATTTGCATAACTGTAGGATTTTAAAAGACATTTATTTGTATTATATGCAAATGGCTGGTTTGCCTGTGTGTGTGTGTGTGTGTGTGTGTGTGTGTGTGTGTGTGTTGTGTATGTGTGTGTGTTGTGTATTCACCTGGTGCCACGGAGGCTTTGGGATTACAGGTGGTTGGGAGTTGCCATATGGACACTGGGGCCCAAACCTAGGTCCTCTAATAGAGCAGCAAGGGCCTACCCACTTAACCATTGAGCCATCCCTCCAGGCCCAGACTATAGCATTTTAACTCCGCTGCTGCAAGACTTTCCAAACAACCCAAAAGTTGAGGAGTTGTCAACACGATGATCTGAGGTTTTGTCTTCGTAATTCTATAGCTCTGTGGATGGGCCATAGCTGGCCACCCCTTACAGTTTGCAGATGTTAAGGTCTAACTCTTTAGGGGACAGGTTGTCTCTAAAGATTTCCCTTAGACTAACTATCAACTTCCAGGTAGTTCTTGGAAGTGGATCCAGGAATCTACAGAAGGTGATGGCCTCCTGGGGACATGGATGGTGGTGAGTCTAGGGTCCATGTGTAGCTGAAGAGGCAGCCTAAGAGGACCCTTAAGCAGGGTCTTAGAACTGTGGGTCACAGCCCAAGAGCCATTTTTCCAGGGCCTCACAGCTGACTTAGCTCTAAAGTCCTAAGAAACTGAACATTGGGGTCTTACAGACACCCTAACGGATACCACCTGGGCAGAGTCTCCGGCACTGCCTCCTCTATTGGTGCTCTGTACTGTGTGAGGAAAGGGCCAAGGATTTCAGAAGAATGTTGCAAACTCTGGAGAGTCAACCGCTCTGGTTTCTCCCTGACTCCAGCACTTTCTCAGCTATTGGTGAATTAGTTAGATTAGCTGTTGAGTTCCAACGGGCCATTATGTATAATTTGCAAATTGCTATTTCACTTCCAGGTAATTGATCCTTTAACAGATCTGGGTAGAACAGCCACTGTGTGATAGCCATAGGGAATGGAGTGGTAAATGAGATAAGGGAGGCGTTTGTTTTCTTAGATTCTCATGGAGGCACAGACTTGAGAGCACATAAACAAATGAAGAAGACAACTTCAGACAGACATAAGAGAGAGAGAGACTGGCCAAGATGCTTTAGTGGTAGGGTAGAGACGTGACGCTTAAGTAATGAAAGGAGCCATGGAGCCGTGGTTACATGGAGATGTTGGGCTTCCTCACAGCAGAAAGTCAAGAGAGGGGCGCGATGTGGGAACAGCTTAGAATGTTGAAGGCGAGGAAAGGAGAGAGCGAAGCTTTGTGACCATGGAAGCGTGTGGCTGTATCGTGTAGGGGGTCCTAAGTCTAACATGGGGCCCTGGAAGGGTTTTAAGCAACAGGACAATACTGATATTATCCATTCTGTTTCAGGGAAATGACACTGAGATCTCACTTTGGGAAACAGACTGTAGGAGGCTGAGAGTGGAAACAAGGAGGGAAATCAGCCAAGAAGGAGGAACACTAATTCAGTCAGGGAGGTGATGTTTGCTTGCCCTAGGATGGTGCTGTGGAAATAGCCGGAGGGACGAGATTTGAGCTGATAAGATCAATAGATGAAGAGATGGGTTAAATACAGGGGTTAGGAGAAAGAAGAATGGGGACATGGGCTTTATCTGAACATTCTGGACGATAATGGAAGCTGGGGTCAAGATAGGGAAAACTGGAGAAGGCCATCTTGGAGAGAGGTGTGTGTGTGTGAGGGGTCTGTGTGTGTGTGTTAGTGCAGAATGGAGAGTTCCCATTTAGGTCTAATCTGTTGGATAGATACAGCAGTCAGATGACTGTGTGGGTGGTTGTACTTGAGAGTACAGGCAAGAGATGAGAAGAAAATGAGAGTCCCCACATGGAAGTAGTGTTTAAGGTCCCACGCCTGCAGATAACCATCTGAGGAGAGAGCTTGAGGAGGGAAGAGAGAGGACAGGAAGATCAAGCCTGGGCTCCACAGCCGGGAGACAGGTGGACTCAGCTCGGGAGGCCGTAGCATCTTGGGAGTCAAGCAAAGACCATTTCAAGAAGAAAGGCCTCGTCACCCGTGACAGTGCTGCTGTGGAGAGCTGAGGTGAACAGGAGTCATTGACCTTGGCACGGCGGTGCTTCACTGGGAAGGGCAGGGCAACGAGAACAGAGCTGCTAACACAGGCAAGTGCAGGCAATCCTCAGACCCGCGACGATCCCCTCATCTCCCGAGCTCAGTAGCTGGGAATGGGGCCGGCCCACAGCGGCATTGCTAGAAAGACTCAGTCACAGGCTTTTAAGTGGTCGGTTCAGAGTGATACACCCCGGCTATGGAGCTTACGTTGCCTTGAAGACGCCCTGACGTTTATCCATGCAACCCTAAAGGTTCTTTCACACCAGTTTCTTGGGGTTGTTCACCGCAGCTCCACCCTAAAAGTAGAATAAGGGGCAACAGAGGAACTCACATTCTAGAGCTCCTGGGACTTAACGCCTTCAGTGTTCCCCATTTGCTTCGATGGGAAGTGTCCAGTCTCTTCACGATCAGGTCACACAGCCGCCTCTAAATTCCAGGTGAGCCAGGTGGAATTGAAATTGTAGGACATGCCAGGCGGTGGAGGCACACGCCTTTAATCCCAGCACTGGGGAGGCAGAGCCAGGCGGATCTCTGTGAGTTCGAGGCCAGCCTGGTCTCCAAAGCGAGTTCCAGGAAAGGCTCAAAGCTACACAGAGAAACCCTGTTTCGAAAAAACGAAAAACAAAAAACAAAAACAAAAAAAAAGAAAGAAAAAAGAAAAGAAATTGTAGTACACATCTTGTGTGGAAGTTAGGGTGGCATCTCTCTATTAGCAAATATATTAATTTCTCTCTTTTCTAATCCAAATGGCACATGCCAATCTTAATCTTAAATTTTTTTAATTGATTGATTGTGTGTGTGTGTGTGTGTGTGTGTGTGTGTGTGTGTGTGTGTGTGTGTGTGTTTGAATGAATATGTGTACTGGTGCCAGAGTGTAGATGTTGAGTACATTCTCTCCTGCCACTTTGTGGGATTCAGGTATTGAACTCAGGTCGTCAGGCTTGTGCATAAACACCTCTACCCATAAGCCATCTCTCTCACTGACCCTCACATACGAAGTTTAAATGACAGTGTTGGGATTAGAGCCTGGACAGCCTGGGAGTTCCAGGCCCAACCAGTTTATTTTTTTTAACCACAGGCAAGTGGAAGCAGGAATCCAGACAGGAAAAGCAGGTAACATTTGATCAAGTCAGCACTGGCTCAAAACTGTAAAATTCTGGGTACTCAGGAGGCAGAGGCAGGTGGATTTCCATGAGTTCAAGGCCAGCCTGGTCTATAGAGCAAGTTCCAGGACAGCCAGAGCTACACAGAAAAACCCAGTCTGCAGGGGTGGGGGATAGGGGAGGGATTTGATTCTGCAAACTCAGTATTGAGTTAAAAACAAAAAACACAAACAAACAAAAACCTTGTATGCCAACATAAATTGCATTGACCAAATGCTAGCCCCTGTAAGCTACGCCGTTTTCTCTCTCTTACCCACTTCCCCCCTGCTAAGGAAATGCCCTGCAAAATCAAAATGAAGATTTCATGTATATATATTTTATATGCACTTGCTCTTCAAAAGCTTCTTGGTGGTGTTCTACCTGCCAGCCATGAAAACCAGCGACCGATTGGATGCCTTCAAGTCTGTCTCTTGTGCTGGGTGGGGCCAAAGTGAGAATACAGACCATTTCCCGAGGAATGCAGCCAGTCAGAGGGAGCCTCATCATCGAGGTTAGAAAGACTCCGTCATTGTGCTTGGGAAGTGCCCTAGACTGCGATTGTTTTTATTGTCCTAATCTGAAAATGACAACATAGATCCCAGCCAAGGACATGCAGCATTTTACTGTAGGTGATGCAGCTTTAATTGGTACATAGAGGCATGCCTGTGGACTTAGTCCTCGGTGTATGGGCCAATCAGATCACTTTCAGCCTTTCTCAATGGTTAGTTTCATCTTATAATTAAGTAACAGCAATCATTTCCTGGCTGCTAATGACTGGCTAGAGGAGTTAGAAGCCTCATTAAGTTTATAATTTATCAAATTCTACATTCTCCTTTTGCAATGTTGCAAAAAGAGAAAGCACCCTGGAATTCCTAATGGTCAGGGACACTCTCCAGCCAGATCCCATGGATGTGAGTGGTAACTTCTTCAAAGGGGAACTTTCTTTCTAATTCAGGAAACAGTTGTGTATTACATACTAGGAACAGGGGGACTTCTGTATGACGTTGATGTGGGAATGATGGAAACACAAGACAGGCATGTGCTCTTAAAGAAGGCTGGGATGGAGGTTGGCGCGCTCTATCATTTTTGTGATTATTCTGCCCTTCCTGAGGATGACCTCGGGCACCCACTAATTCTAGCAGTAGCATCTATGTGTTTTTTTCCGCCTACTGTCTATACCAAGCACTATTCTAAAGGCTCAAAATACACTGGAGGTAAGGGAAACAAAGCAAAAATCCCAGCCCTTCTTACTGAGCTGCTCTTCTAATCCTAAGACTTCTGTCTTTAAAATACCCTGGAAGACTGTGTTTCCATGGGGTTGGAATGGTCAAGAGAGAGAGTCAGAAGAAGACAGCCCCCACCCCCACCCCATCTTGGTTATACTGCCTCTGTCTTTTCATAGGTGTGGCCATCCTGCACAGCACCAACTTTTACTAATTTAAGATCACTGTTGATCTGCCAGAGTTAGGGGACTGAGATCTTCTCTTAGAGAAGGTGGAGCCTCTTCTCCTGGGGAACCTATTGCTGTTATTTTCATTTGAGGACTGGGCAGGAGCTGTGCACAGAGAAAACAGTGATAGCTGATATCTTGCTGAAAATACTGACTCCTAGAGCGTGGTCCAGACACAGACCTAGCCCTCCGACTCTGGAAGTCTGGAATACGCAGCCCTTCTCCAGTCCTTCTGTCCTGCCTGAAGGAGGTCTAGAACTCCAGAGAAAGAGAATCCCGTGCTCATTTGGCACACCCCACCCCTGAGGCTCTCCTTAGAGTTGGTCCTAGGAAGCCTCCAAAGATCTTGTCCCCCTATGGTCTCGTTATTTCCTTGAATAAACTTAGGTGTTCAGAGACACTCCCTGGCGTCTCTACCACAGGAACAAAATACACAGCAGAACTCCAGAACTCTGGTATTTGCTTTGTGCTCACAGATCAGCCCCGAGCTTCCGGCATGAGCCGACCCTTATCTTCATATGGAACCTGTAGACATTTGCCCTGGTGAATCTTGAGAAAGTTATCCTTCTGGTATCCCCGCAGAGGCTCTTGATGGTAGACTCTCTGAACTAAGTCTTGGGACTATGATCTCTTATGCTATCGAATCCAGTCCTGTGATAAGGCTCCCGAAAAGCCCCTTTAATACCTGCACACTTTGTCCTGAGCAGAGTCCGTAGGTGAGCAGTGTGTGGCTGGTCTCCTCTGTTTTACTGGAAGTTGTTTTCTTCTATGGGGATCCTAACATTTCAAAATGTCCTGTATTCCATTGTTTGAAACACACTGTGGTGTGTATTTGAAGAAACACTCTTTTAAAACCTTAGTCAGACTTCACAGCACAGAGATAATACTGGTTTAATGAGCACCCTGACAAGTAGGAACCCTAGAGGAGAAAAGCCACTTTAATGGACAAATAACTACTTAATGGACATTCTGCATGGTCACTGCTCCATAGAGTATAGTTGAAGACTTCAGCCCTGAACTTACTTCTTTTTACTCATTTAAATCTCTCTTCCTGATGTGCCTGGCATTTACCTATACTTTCCTAAGAATGTTGGTCTTTGAATTCATTCCTAGATTAATGATGGTTCTAGAATATATACTAGCTTTTCAACTTTTTGGTATGTGTTGCGCACAGAGAGTGTGCAAGTGTGCGTGCGGGCACATGTGTGCATGTGTGTGTGTGTGTGTGTGTGTGTGTGTGTGTGTCTGCAGAGGCCAAAGGTTGACTTTGGGAGTCTACTTCAAATGTTCTGCACTTTACTTAGTGAGGTAGAGGGCCTCTCTGAGCCCATAGCTCGTGGACTGGACTAGTCTAGCTAGCCAGCTTGCCCAGAGACCCCATCTCTGCACCTCCAGAGGGCTGGGATTTCTCACACACCTGGCTTTTTATGTGAGCTCTTTCTTTTACAGTTATTGTTATTTTCATAAAGATTTATTAGTCTTTATTTTATGTGTGTGAATGTTTGCCTGGTCATAGGCATGTGTACCCTATGTGTGCCTCATGCCTGTGGAGGCCAGAAGAGCACCAGGTCCTCTGAGGCTGACGTCATAGACAATTGTGAGCTGCTATGTGGGTGCTGGGAACCAAACCCAGGTCCTCTGAAAGAACAACCAGTGTTCCTAACCACTGAGCCACCTCTTAACCCCTTATTGTCCTGTCTGTCTGTCTATCTCTGTCTCTGTCTCTTTCTCCTGGATAATGATAAGCAAAATCTTTTGGATTTTCTTTCTAAAGATTTTTTTTATTCATGTGTATGTGTGTTTATGCCATGTGTGTGCAGTGCCCGCAGATTGCCAGAAGAGGGCATCGGCTCCCCTGAAGCTGGAGTTACAGGCAGTTTTGAGCAGTAGGACCTGGGTGCTGTGACCCAAGCCCGGACTCCTCTGGGAGACGAGGAGGCCCCGAGTCACCTCTCCAGCCCCTCCCCCACCACAACTATTTAACAAAATATTTTAAGTAAGAATATTCTCCAGGTTCTAAATATCAAACACAGACTTTGAGCGTGCAAGGCAAGTAGTCTCCCACTGAGTCACCGCCCTCACCGCCTTTACAGTTTTTTGGGGAAGGATATGCTGGGGATCCCTGAAGGGACCTCAGTCCCTGGTTGCACTTGACAATGACAGAGTTGCTGAAGGAGAAACAAGCCACCGCCGAGTTAGAGAATTCCACAGATGGGGGCGGCACCCAGCCAGGAGACGGCACCTGCCTGACACCATGAATCCCTGGTGTCATACCCCCAGCACCACAGAAACTCGCCTGCCATCTCAGCACTTGGCAAGCGGAAGCAGGAGGATCACAAGTTCAAGGCCCGCCTTCTCAGAGGGGATAAAAAAAAAATCTACAGAGAATGAGAAATGGTTTATGCTTTGAGAAGGAAAGCAAGCTTTGGAAGTTTTAGGGATATTGTGAGTCAGGATGGTTCAGCGGACCGCACTGGGGAACACCCTGGCACTAAGCCTGGGAGAGAGCCCTGAAAGGGAGGGTGTGCGAGTCTGGACTCCCCTCCCAGGTCATGAGGTCAGGTCTGGCAGCATTTAATGAATCTCTGCAATGAGTGGCATCTGGATGGCTCAGGGGAAGCAGACGCCACCGCCCACCCCTTGCTGGAATTGGGGCTGAGGTGGAGCAGCAGCTGGCCACCTCTGAGGATGCCCGCTGGAGGAGGTTAGCCTAACCCAGGCTGTTAGCAGAGACGGCACAGGAAGCAGCCTTGGATAGCTCTGCTTCTGGGCACCTCAGTTTTTAAGATGACACTAAATATATAAAAATATTCAGAAATGAACGGTCTGATACTATATGTTTATATCTGAGAAGATGTTCAATGGGGCCCAGGGGCGTGGCTGCGGGGGGTTAAAAGTGCTTCCTCTGCAAGTCTGATGCCCCGAGTTCAATTCCTGGATCTCACAGTGGAAGAAGAGAATTTAGTCCTGAAAGTTGTCCTCTGACCTCCATATGTGTGACGATGGCACATGCATCACATCGGACACACGATGATGATGATGATGATGATGATGATGATGATGATGATGAATTTTAAAATGTTTAAAAGGGATTTGAGGGAAAGAGAGAACTTATCCACGTTCGTTTGGAAAGCGGGATTCTGGAGCAGTGGTGCGCGGCGGGGAACGAGTCCCAGAAACAATCTTAACGGCTCCCTCCAGTGGCTGCCCCCCCACCCCCCGCCCCAATCACAGGCAGCTGGCTGTATTTACAGAGGAAGAGTCTAAGGAACCCCCAATATTATATTGGTGGCCCTTGACTGAGTACCTGAGGAGCCCACGTACCCCTCATTTCTCTACAGGAAGCAGGCCTCGGTGTCACACAGCCCACCTGAAAACGACTCTCTCTGAGGCATGCTTGGTGGGGGGGTGGGGGGGGTGGGAGGGGGGACCGCTTGTCTTCTGGCCCTTTCCTCCCATCCCAGCCAGCCAGCTCTACTGCTGCAGATTGGGCGATGAGGCAAGGTGGCTGGGAGGCGCACCTCCCGGGGGAGTTGTGATGTTTTTATAACCGGTGCCAGCTCTGAGCGCAGGGTGAGTAAGCGCCCTTCCTCTTCTCCCCTGGCTGCTCTTCCAGACCAAGCCTGCCACTGCCGTGCGCCAGACATGGTGGGGAGCAAGGGATGCCTGGCTCTCGTGCTTCCCAGATTTGGGACCCAGAACTCAAGAAGGCAACGGAAGTTGTAAGTGAGGGTTTTGGGGGCTCAGTTTCCTGCCTGGCCGGGGAGGGCTCTTGGGGGGAAAGGGCCAACGTTGACCTCCTTGCTTCCTCTGTGGGTCAAATGGCTTGGCACACAGTAGTGTACCTTCTCGTCACCTCTGGGCTGATGTTAGGTAGGCGTGATGGTCTTCTCTCTAAAGGAATGTTATTTCTGGAAGTTTCTAATTTTAAAGAAACAATGTGTGCTTGTTCATTCTCATGTTTGAAAATCAGCAATAATAGAGTCTGACTGTTGGCTTTAGGCGTTGATGGCACTCTTTCCTTTTTTGCTTAGGACAATTATGTTTGCTTTGGGTTTCAGCCACCTCTCGTGTTCTGCTGCTGATGTCTTTATCAGTTGACCAATAAAAGGGAATTTTCTTCTAGAGAGAGTCCCGAAGTTCATGCTCAAGGAATTTGTCTTAGATACTCTGATGGGGGAAAGTGATTCACCGGCACTTTGGTGTGTGTGTGTGTGTGTGTGTGTGTGTGTGTGTGTGTGTGTGTGTGTGTATGTGTGTGTGCATGTGTGTGTGTGTGTGTGTGTGTATGTGTGTGGTTTTTCTCATGGCAGTAATCTGTGGCTGTAATATGCAAAGATTGTGCATCTTTTTTAAGCATGAGGATCTGTGTGTTGCTTTGTAGTGGAATTCTTTTCAAACTTGTAGCTTAGATGAACCAGCTCGGAGAGACACTTCAAGAACCCCTACCTCAGAAAGGCCTCTACCGGGCGATTCCCACTCACCTGCTGTCTGTGTTGGACCGGCCACCAGCTACCACCAGTTACTATTTGTGCCAGCTCCATACTAAATAGAATCTGTGCTTGAGGAGACTAGTCATGTTCATTATTCAGACCCGGAGAAGCAATGTGCCAAAACCACAGAGGCAGAAGAGCCAGAAACTGTGAGGCTGGTGGAAGGATCATTTAAAAAAACAAAACAGCAACAAAAAAATCAAAATGTCTCTTCCGAGTATTGCATTATTCCTGGGTACGTCATTCTCTGTACCTGTGAGCTCACCAGCCCTTGTCCCATGTCTGCGCCAGCTGGCACCATTTCCATTCTACAGATAGAGAATGGGTGATACAGCTGGTCATCCAAGTTGCCCCAAAGCTAGTGATTGGCTCAAACTGGAGCCAATGCCCCGGACTGTTGGCCGGCCTGTTCCTGCCTGAAAAAAAAATTCAGCATTGAAGGGGCGAGCCAGAGACCAACTCACAACCACCCAGTGTTGCTCCAATTACCATTCAGAGGCCTGGAGAAATAAAAAAAAAAAAAAAGTGGGTTAAGCCAGAGAGCTCCATGCATATGTGAATGGGTGATCGGGGGAAAAAGGAAGAGGAATTTGGGGGTCCACATCCAGCAATGGAGGAACATGTTGGAATAGACTTACTGAGGCCATAATGCTTCCTTCAGCTATGGCATATAGTGTGTTAGATAATATAAAGTCTCCTCCATAGAAAAAGATTGTCAGTGAAACCTGAAGCATGAATTTAAATCACTGACGGAATACATACTGATTGAGTATCTTCCGTGAACTAGGTCCTGTGACATTCCTCTTTGGATCTTCATTGGGTGGTAGATGGGTAGAATGGATGGTCTTATGTTCTGATGAGTGCTCATTGTCCATGAGATTCTATCTTAAAGACATTCTCCCTTATCTTCCTCCCTTGGGGCAGCCTGGTTAACCCAGCAGACAGACACCTGTCTTGCTCCTCCGAGGACCACCCACTCACAGGAAGGAGAATTTCCTTAATGATGGCAAGCCTGTGTGCCCATAGGGAGGAAGCCTCTACGCACTTTTACCCAGATTGAATCAGAGAATCTGTCAGGAAGAAGCCACACCCTCGCCGACTCATGGGAGAGGCATTTGCATGTCACAGGCTTTACCTGAGCAGGCCCACGGCAGGTGTATCATTTCCGGGCCAGGCAGTCAGAGCACATCTGCCTCCATTCACACTCCGTTGCTTTACCCGTCCTCCATCCCTTGTCTCTTGGGCTGGCCTCCTAAGATCCCAGCTTCGTCTCGTCTCGGAAGGGCACTCCCGACGCCATTATTTACTGAACGCTCTCAATGCATTGGCCTCCAACCAAATGCAGAATTAGATTACTGTGCCTGACCAGTCGGTTCACATTTTAAACAAATAGGCAGAGAGAGGCGAGTTAGGTAGAAAGGAAGGTGGAAATGTTCTCCGGGGAGAGGCCAGTGCTGGGGAGGGAAAACCGGTCAGAGCTGGTCATTTTGAGAGCCTAAGTAGGACAGGATCTTAACATATTTCAGATCCAGTTCTGTGTTTGGGATCCGCCAGAAGAAGGGCGAATTTACCTGGGAGAGGAAAGAGGAATCCAGCCCTTCCTGCTTTTGATGCTGGTCCAATTCTTACAGAGCACGTGGCCAATGTGGCCCGGCAATTACTCTTCCTCTTCCTCATTTAGTGCACTCTTTTTTTTTTTTTTTTTTTTTTTTTTTTTTTTATCTTTTAGACAAGGTCTTGCTATGGAGCCCTGACTGGCCTAGAACTTGCCAGGTAGACCAGGCTGGCCTTAACCTCTCAGTGATCCTCCGCCTCTCAACTGCTGAGGTTGTGCGTGAACCACCACACCTGGCTTACTTTCTGCCGTTTGTTTTGGTTTGTTTTGTTTTCCCTGTTCTTTGTGGTGCGAGGGGATCAAACCCAGGGCCTTAATTTGATAAACAAGAACTGTCCCTCTGAGCTGTATCCCCAGCCCTTCCTGTCATTATTAACACCAGTACTGGGGTTCAAACCCGGGGCCTTCCACGTGCTAGACAAACACTCTACCCCTGAGCTGCATCCTCCGCTTGAACTTTGCCTTTTAATCTCTGAATTTCCAAAGCCTCACCAATGAATGCTTGTGGAATCAATGTATGTATGTATGTATGAATGAATGTATATATGTATGTATGAACGTATATATGTATGTATGTATGTATGAATGTATATATGTATGTATGTATGTATTTATGAATGAATGAATGTATGTATAAATGTATATATGTATGTATGTATGTATGTATGTATTTATGAATGAATGAATGAATGTATGTATAAATGTATATATGTATGTAACCCCACAGAGCAAGGATGATGATTGTGACTGAATGTCAGATGAGAACCAGGGCTAAGATATGAGATGTTGTAGGAAATCAAAGTAGGCATGCTGTGGACCTGAGTGGTCAGACAGGCTTCCTGAACAAAGTATCCTGAGGACCAGCCAGTGGTTGGAGACAGCACCTCAGAGCTGGAGATGCTCTTGTGGAGCTTGGAGCAGAGTTGAGTAGACCGTGTGGCTGGAGCAGAGTCCGTGTTTGGCATACTCATCATGTATAGGCAATGTGGCCAGCGCGCCAATAGACAAAGATGTTTGCCATGTAAACCTCTGGCAGAAGGAAACCATTGAAGCTGTGTTCCACCAGGCCACAAAGAGATAAAAGGAAAGTTCAAAAGAAGTCAGTCCAACAAGTGCCAGGCAAGATGGGTTGGAGCATGCTGTGCCCCAGGCCAGCAGCCTGGAAGGAATGTACAGCAACATTCTGTACACCATGTGGTGGAATTCCAGAAGAAATTAGAGATGCTGGGAGGCTGGGGAGGTTGTGATCAAGGTATCGTTTGTATCTAGAATTTTCTCTCCCAGTGAGAAGTAAAATAGCCACAGCTAAGCGTCTGCTCAGTGTTCGTTACGCGGCAGCCACTGTTCTGAGCATTTTACACGGAGCATCTCTGCTCATCGTCACGACTTTGAAGTACGTCCAGTACTTCCATTTGACAGATAAATCAACTGCAGCACAGAGAGGTTTAGTAAATTACCCTAGATCAGACGGACCCTAAGATGCAGAGCTGGATTTAAACAGGATGCGAGGCTGTGTGGGTCCAAGTCTTAACCACACATCCTCACTTGAACAGGTTTGTGGGGAGATTACCATATGATGAAAGCGATTTTAAAAGTGATGTGTGTTATCACCACTCAGGCAGGAGATCAGAGGGGCATTTCCATCCCAGCCTACCTGTCATCGTTATTAATTGCCTACTCCAGCTAAGAAGATCAGCACCCACTGGAATTTAAAATCTAATAGGGTAACATGCTTTTTCCTCTGCCTGTATGTGTGTGTGGGGATGTGTGCGCACATGGGGGGGGCTGTCCATGTGTGCACATGTGCATGTGGGCAGAAGCCCCCATCAGGTGTATTCCTCAGTGTCTCCAAGGTCTTTTCCTGAACCTGCTTCCCACTGATTCAGCTAGGCTGGATGTCTAGCAAGCTCTAGGGATCCTCCCATCTCTGCCTCCCCAGAACTGATATTATAGGTGTGTGCTAACACAGCCAGCTTTTTGCATGGGTGCCAGGGATCCGAACTCGTGTCTTCAAATGTGTGTAACAAGCACTTTTCCAGCTGGGCCATTTCCCCAGCTCCTTTGTCTTTTAAACACTGATTTAAGAAAAAAAGAAAAGAGTAATAGTCAGTATATAAAACTCAGACTTTACAGACATAATAGACGTAGTCAGTGCCCCATGGCCCCCAAATCATCACCTGTTTTTGAGGTAGGAATTCCTCAGGCTCTGGTGTGTTGTCGGCACTTACGTCATAGCAGCACTCTCCCTGAGGAGGATCTCACGGCTGCAGCGCAGGCTTCAGTTGAACTGATGAGGCCTCCTGCCACGCACAGCTTCGTCTCATGCCCTTTAGAAGCTGCATAGGATGGTGTGTCCACTTTGACAGGTCCCCAGTTCTCCACCGATCAGCAGAGCAGTGGACCTGGTGGGACCCAGACTCTTCCCTTGAAGCTGCTCTCGTTCCCCTTTGTGTCTTCGACAGGACTCAAGGAGAAGCCAGCTTCAGTGGGTCTGGGTTTTTTGGTTTCTGTGAAAATAACAGAAGCTAGTGCTTGTCTAGTACTTACTTGAAGCCCAGCAAGTTTTCCTAGCCCCATCTTACAGATGGCAAAACTGAGGCCTGGAGAAGCTAAGTAACTTACTTGCTTGGAACTGTAGAACTAGGGATTGGAAAACCTGAACTTGAACCTGCTTCATTGACTCTAGAGAGCCATGGCCTTTAGTAGCCCATTGTCTCTTTATTGCTTAGACAAGTCTCTTCCTTAAACTGATTAAGATGCAGCGGTTTCCATGGCAGCGTGCGGAGGTCAGTCGTAGAGTAAAAGTCAACACAGCTCTATTGGTTCTCTCCATGGCACACTTCACAGAGGCTGGCAGCTGAAGTGTGTGAGGGGAGGTGTTGTCTGAAGCAGCCCACCCTTGCTACCGCTGCTTCCTGCAGCCCTCCTCACACGTCACGTGACAAGCCTGGCGTTTGAACTGCTGCCTCTCAGCATCCCCAGAGGACCCATCCTGGAACCTCCATTAGCATCGGTCAGTTGAGGCTCAGAGGCCACGAATGGGGTTCCCAGAGGGTTCCTTGGTCCGTGTGCTCTTTGCGTTCTAACTGGGCGGCATGATGACCACAGAAAGGCTGGATCTGTCCACACCCAGCAAAACCCACGCAGAAATCTCCAAAAATCCTACTGATGTGGCCAGAGCCTTGGTAGAAACAGCCATAAAGGAGCTTTATTTGTTGCGTTTTTGTCTAAGTGAGCTACCCTGGCTTAGGACACAGCTTCATTGAAACGAGCAACTTGTGTTGGCCTGCCCTTAGCTGGGTGCGAGGAGAGACTGCACAAAGGCATGCGGCCCCCACTGCTCGGTCCCTAGTACCCCGAAGGTCTGCATTGCCTCCTTATACCAAGTTCTGCTGCATCAAGTTATTCTTCCTGAAATATGAAACAATTTTTTTTTTTTTTTTTTTTTTGTATTCTTACCACTTCCATACCAAGAAATCCCTCTGTTTTCTAAACACCTACTGGGGGGCTGGAGAGATGGGTCAGAGGTTAAGAGCATTGGCTGCTCTTCCAGAGGTCCTGAGTTCAATTGCTGGCGACCCCATAGCGGCCTACAACCATCCATAATGAGATCTGGTGCCCTCTTCTAAACACCAACAGGGCATCCTTCTGCTCAACTCAATCCTGAACACTCTACCCAGGGTTAACAACAGATCCCCAAGTTAAGAGCTCCTTCTCTGTTGGGGTTGGATATGGTGTATCCCCCATGGGTTTATTTGAAGACTTGGCCCTCAGTGGGATGGCATTGGGTGGTGATGGGACCTTTGGAGGATGGACTTTATGGTAGATGGATAGGGCATTAGCCACAGAGCCTTGAGAACAATTAAGTTAGTTTTCTTGGGACCCTGTGGAGGTGAGTTTATGGACTTGAAAGACTGGCCCCTCTCCACATTTTCTGGCGTCTTCTGTTTTGTTGTAATCTCTCCCCCTGTGTCCACCATGATGCCATCCGCCATGATGTGATGTGGCCCAGCAGGCTTCCTCCAGAAGCCAAGCAATGAGACCACCTGATCTTATACCTTATACTTTCAGCTTCCCAAACTATGAACTATATATATATATATATATATATATATATATATACACACACACACATACATATATATCAGTGGTGCTGGAAAGATGGCTCTGAAGCTAAGAGCACTTGCTATTCTTCCAAGCAACCTGGGTTTGATTCCCAGCAAGGGTCCAGAGGCAGCCCGCTTCATTTTAGACAGTGCCAGACTGCCACGGCATTCTTCTTCGCGTTAACCCCGTCACCCGCTGTTCCACAATGCCCATCCTTTCATCCTCTGAACCAAACGCCCAAGTCTTTTCACTTTACCATCTTCCAACCTTTGAGGACGGCTGTTGCTTCCCTGCCAAACCTTGCCTTTTCCAAGTTGGAGTCTTCCAGGCTTCCGCCCATTACTCCTGCACACCCTGAGCTGTTAGTGACCGTCTTCCTGCTCACACACGGGGTAGGGTCCCCACTGTCCTCCTGGACGACAGTCTGGGCTGCCCACATTGTCCTCAGACTGTGGTGTCGAACTCAGGACAGACAAGGACAGCCCCTTCCCTTCTTCTGCCTGCTGTCCTAGCAAGTGTGCTAACCGGTTTTAACCAGTTCTTCAGAAGGAACACCAAGGGACTTTTCTGAAAGTTTGTTTTGAAAAACAGTCTTTTTTTTGTTTGTTTGTTTGTTTGTTTTTGTTTTCCAGCCAGCTATAAGGTAGGGAGAGGAGAACTGGTCGTGGGATTTTCGTTTGTCACACTGTGGTATCTTAGACTCGAAACACACTGTTTGGTAATTGATTGCATTTATCTATTCATCTCATCTGTAACATAAGAGTTGTATAGAAATGCTGCTTAGGTTTTCCCAAGTACCGAGGAAAGACACTGATGTGTCGGGGCTTCCCAAAGGAAAGCATGAAGCACGGTGGCAGATCCCTTATGTGGCGGCTGTGGAAGTGGAGAGCACTCCTTACGTCGCTGCCTTGATGGAGCTGGATTTCTGGGAATCTTTTGCCTCTCTCTTTGAAAGGGCCCAGTCTTCCCTCCTTCCCCACAGGACGTGGCCACCCACTCCAGACCCACGTCAGCGCTGTGACTCCAGAAGTGCAAGTCGGGGGTGGGGGTTACCTCAAAAGCTTTCTTCAGCTAGAACTGTGACCATGTATATATAAGATTCGATTACGACCCACGCAGCAGCTCCTCTGGAGAATACAGCATGTGTCAGGGCATGTGTAAAGACAGGGGAACTACCTTGACAGGCTTGTATCTGCTTTATTTTTTACACGTGAGGTCTCACGCACTCTAGGCTGGCTTCAAACTTGCTTGTTAACCAAGGATGACCTTGAACTTCTGATCCTCCTGCCTCCATCTCCCACATGCTAGACTATAGGTGGGCCCCACCATACCCAGTTTTATAACTTTATGTTGTCGTTCTATGAATTGAACCCAGAGCCTTGTGCATGCAAAGCCATCGTTCTACTGCCTGAGCTACATCTCCAGCCCCAACTCCCACCTCCCGACGTTTTCTAAAAGGCAGGTCTGTGATCAGGGCATCTGTATAGGAGAACATTGCAGAAAATTAGTACATGTCAGGAAACCAGTGTTAAAACGAACAGTGTCCGTTAGTCACTCACTGAATCTAATTTTTTTTTTTAAAAAGGACAAAATCTTAGCTGGGCGGTGGTGGCGCACGCCTTTAATCCCAGCACTCGGGAGGCAGAGGCAGGCGGATCTCTGTGAGTTCGAGGCCAGCCTGGGCTACCAAGTGAGTTCCAGGAAAGGCGCAAAGCTATACAGAGAAACCCTGTCTTGAAAAACCAAAAAAAAAAAAAAAAAAAAAAAAAAAAGGACAAAATCTTAAAGGCAAGTGATTTTGAAATAAAGGCCAACTAATTATAGAAGGGAATGTGTTGCATGGGAGTGAGTATATGTAATTATATAGTAATTATGTTGGAAATATAATCACATGCCATCAGCTACTTAAATATTCCGCCAGGGAAAACGAATCTACCCCGAGCAACCACCCCTTCTGATCTCCAAGACCCATGCTGACTTTGTAAAATGTGTGACATGATTTCTTCTTAGAAGTGATGACCTTTTCTGGGCCAATTAAAAGGCACTGCTTTGAGGGATTGGAACCCATGCTCAGGGGGATAAAAGGAAATTGAAACTTCTCTCAGACTGAGCTAATGATGCCAGGAGCAGTTGAGATAAAAAAAAAAAAAAAAAAAGAACAAAGTCAGTTTTAAAAAGATTTCCCAAATCAAAGAGCTGCGCTCTCTCAAACGCCAGGAAAAAGCAGAGCGGGTTTTCAGCTGGAGCAGTCATTTGTCTGGATCTCTCTCTCTCTCTCTCTCTCTCTCTCTCTCTCTTTCTCTCTGTGTGTGTGTGTGTGGGTGTGGGTGTGGGTGTGTGTGTGTGGGTGTGAATAATTTCTGTGTTAAAATCAAGCACAAGACAACCCAGGATACACACAGCAGCAGTTGTTGGGTGGTCAGTCACTGGGACTATAATTACCGCCTTGGCATGCTGTACACTCTTTAGTGTACTTGTTACAGCCGTTTGTCCTCGTCTGCTTGGGCGCAGACCTGGTGGTACAAACAGGAGAACTCTGTTTGCATCTCGGTCTGGAGACGGTAGATCCTTCAGGACTCTCTTCCCAGCTGATTCTCACTGTGTATTCACATGGCTCTTTCTAGAGATATGCACTTGGAGGAGTTGGGGGGGGGCAGCTTAGCCCTGTGGTTTATGTTCATTCATTCATTCATTCATTCATGCATGAATGAATGTATGCATGCATGCATTTTATTGTTGCTGGGGATCCTAGCCAGTGCTTTCATGTCTGCTGGGCAAGTCTTCGCCCGATGAGCTACAGCCTCAGCCCAGTTCCTCTTCTTACAAGTGCACTAATCATTCTGATTGGGGCCCCATCCTTGTGATCTCATTTAACTCGCTTCTGTGTGTGTACACACACGCATACACAAATTCGTGTGTAGGTGTGTGCACATGGAGGCCAGAGGACCACTTCAAGGGTCATTCCTCAGGTGCCAGTCCCATTTATTTTTTCTTTTTGAGGCAGTCTCCCACTTGTCTGGAACTTGACAAGCAGGTTAGGGTGCCGGGCCGCTGAGTTCCCCAATTCACCTGTCTGTGCTTCTCCAACATTGGGCTCATACATGCTCTCAGTCACCAGGGTTTGTGGCTTATTGTCTTACATGGGTTCTGAGGATCAAACTCGGGTCTTTGTGTGTGAAAGCTATCTTCTGGCCCCTCGGTTAACTATTAGAGCCGCTTTACTCCAAATATAGATGCAGTGGGAGTTGGGGGTGCAAACATTTAGTTAGTAAGGCCATCCCACCTTAAAGCAGTCAGCCTCGAACTCCTGGACTTGGCAGAGGGCTGCGTTTCCTGTGTACATGTGTGACCACAGAAATGCCTGGCATAGGGAGCTGGCAAGTCGTCAGGGCTAGTGCAGTGTTTTCTCGCTCGATCTATAAATTCATTTGTGGTCCAAGTCATAGAGCATCAGCTTCTTCACTACGGATTTGCTTGAACCCCCTCACGGTCAGGTTAATGGCGGGGTAGCCCGAGAGCAATTCTCCACCATAAGCCACAGTGTCTACCTAGCAAATCAGGCATTGGCGAAGGGAGCTTTACACGTCCCGCTTTACTGTCCCCTGACTTCCGCCCGGTTGTGGTTGTAGCATCCGTCTTGGTCATTCCTATTTGTACCAGGACTCTGAGGTGCCCACCGGGACTCAGAATGCCGCATGCCAGCCTGGAGATCCGAGGATGAGATGGTTGTTCTAGGACGGAAAGGCACCCGGCCACTTTTGTGCCTGTGCACGTTAGGCAAAGACAGATGCCTCCTGCGCTGCCGTCATTTGGTTTGATGCTTCGATCGTTGGAGCGAGGTAAACAGACACCAGGGTCCTCAGACAAGAAAGATGAGCCTGTGAGAGCTAGAGACGGCTGGGTGGATAAGGAGGTATTCGGGGAAAGGTTAAAGACGACCAGGAGACTCAGATCATAAATCTGCCACGAGGTTCAGACAGGGGGTCACGAAGCTGGATTAGAGGCAGGGGTCACTGTGGTGGCTTGAGAGCTTAGGTCCTGATTCTGACACCTCTGATCAGCCTCCTTCATCCTGCTTTTTTGGCTCCAAATGTTGGGAGGTCAAATATGCATGGATGAGAACAGTAGCTGACTACCGTGGCATGTGTTACAGGTGACATGGTGTTGCCGTGATGTCCTTGAGAAGTGGGTCGACCAGTGTCCCTTGCCACAGGCTCTGCTTACCTGTGCTGTGTCACATGACCAGTAAGAGTTGCCTGACAGCTTGCCAGTTTTAATCCTTGTGGTTTCCTAGGGTCCCAGGAGGCCAGGCCTTCCTGGAGAGAGAGAGGTACCAGGCTGTGAGTTTGCACAGGATATGAAGCACATTTGAATCTTTCTTTACATGTTTTACATAGCCAACATTGTGAGCTAATAAGCTCATTTCTTGACCCAAATGGTCCAGGCATTCTGGAGGGTTGTACTGGGAAGCAAAATATTGAGGGATGGGGGATGTATATACAGAGAGAGAGAGAGAGGAGAGAGAGAGAGAGAGAGAGAGAGAGAGAGAGAGAGAGAGAGAGAGAGAGAGAGAGAGAGAGATGGGAGGAGATTGGAAGACAGGGCCATGCAGCACACTCTACTAATTTTGAACAGAACTTTTCTTTGTTTCAAGTGTGACTTACAAAGTAAGATTGAATCCCACTTGGGTCTGATGCTGGGAAAGAGCTAATACTATACAAAGTAGTTCAACAAACTTAAAAACGTTACATACTGTCTGGTTTCTCTTCAGTCTAGAGGTCGAGATCTCCACGCTATGCCACTGATCTGCTGGGCTTAGGAACCCATGTGCCAGACTCTGCTCTAGAACTGAATTTTAGTAGGTTGTTAAGTCAGGGTTTCACTATGGAGCCTTGTCTGTCCTGAAGTTCAGTATATAAACCACTTTGGCCTTGAACTTACAGTGATCCATCTGCCTCTCCCTCCTGAGTGGTAGGATTAAGGGTGTGGGACACCACACTGGGCTAGAGCTGAAATTTCCAGCGTGGGCATCACTAACATCTTAGGCTGGGTAGGTCTTTGTTGTGTGGGAACAGGGTCTGCCCCAGGCATGACAGGCTACTTAGGAGCGTCCCTGATTCCTATCCGGTTGATATCACTCCAACTGTGACAAGCCAAATGTCTCCAGATATGTGCAGAATATCACCCAGAATCAAAATTGCCCCCGGCTGCAAACCACTGTTACAGACACACAAATAACGGGGATGGCCATCATCTATGGAAAAATGGTGAGTCAGAGAGTCCTGTTGTTTTCATTTCTGTCTTTCTTTATGAGCCTTTGCTGTATGCCATGAATTGTGTTGGGAGACAGAGATACAAGAATGAGTAAGTCGTGGTTTTTAACTGAAAGAGAAGAATCTAACAGAAGAAAACTCATAAATGAGCACATTACCGATCATCGAGGTTCATGCAATGGAAGAGTCTTGCAGAGGGACTGAGAATGTGCGCTTTTCATGGTCAAGGGCGGAGAGTTGCTTGGAAGCAGCTGCTAGAGATGTGAAGATGTCAAGATCGGCTTGAGCTGAATCTGAAAAGATAAAACACAGGTGGAGGCTAACCACCGATGATTCCGAGGGAGTGTGGAAGCAGAAGACACAAGGGAAATGAAAAAGCCTGGAGAGTATTGAGAGCTGTGTGGGGACAGTTGGGAGCAGGGGCCGATGACTTCGTGTGCCACTCTGTACACCATCCCAGACCTTCCTAAAGCTGCGACCCTTTGATACTGTTCCTCATGTTGTGGTAACCCCCCCCCCCAAACCATAACATTATTTTTGTTGCTACTTCATGACTGTAATTTTGCTACCATTATGAATCTTAATGTAAACATTTTCGGAGATACAGGTTTGCGAAAGGGGTCACGACCCACAGGTTGAGAACTACTAGTCTAGACGGCGAGAGGCCTCTGGCAGGGCTCAGGTTGAGAGTGTGCATGTTTTTATTAAAACCAGCTGTTTGTATGGGTATGCAGAGAATGAGTGTCAGGGACACACGGGCCAAAGCAGGGACCCCATCTAAGAGGCCAAGGGATGATGAGGACTTAGAGTCGAGTGACAGAAGGAAGAGAGAGTTGAGAAATATTTTATAGATTAAAAAAAGGCATGGCATGTGGCTCGTACTATAGTAGAGGAAAATGAGCCAAGGTTAAAGGTGAGTGCCTGTCCTGGTTGGTATCAGGTGACACTACCATTGTCTTGCCTGTGGCAAATGCCCCATGAGGGTTGCCTTGCCGTTGTTGTTTATGGTAGCATATTAGCTTATCCCCACTTTACAGATAGGAAAATCAAGGCTCAGAGGAGAAAGGTTGCTAACGCAGAATGCCACAACTTGGGGCTTGGGAACAGCTTGGTCACCGGCCTTCCAGCCTGTCCTGCTATGTGCTTTGGCTGAGGCTGGCGAAAGCCGGCGAAAAGATGAGTCCCTTCAGAAAGAAACGTAGCCATGGATAGGGTTGGCTTTTATGCTGGGCAGGTGCTCAGCTGTTGTAGAAGGGAGACATGATCTTAATGAAAATGATGCCAATATATTTACATATCTTTTCCCCCGTGTTTTACATCAGGGAGAGCCAATAGCTTGCCAAGCATTATATGCAAATATCACCCATGTGAGCCATAGCTCTGGCTTCTTCTCAGGTTCTGTAGGGACAAGTGAGGGCTTGAAGCCCACTGTGCATTGTCCTGCTTCTCTATCTAAATGTCCTCCTTGTCTCTTTAGATGCAGAGCCCAGGGCATAGTGGTGGGAAACGCTTGCCAAGTGAGTCAGTCATTTATGTAATATTTTGGCTCCACATTAAACCGTCGGCCAACAAGCTAACTGGTAGTCCTGCTATCCAAAGATAGTAATATGACCAGAACCAGAATGGCCATTAGCAAGGGCAGGGGGAAGAACGTACTGGACTGAGAGTAGAAACATATGAGTGTGGTTAAGATAAACACAGATCCCTCTGCAACTTCCCTTTGGGGTTGCTCTTTTAACCTCGCCTTCTCCAAATCTCCACTTCAAAGCTCCTAGAGAAATCAAGATGCCACAGTGCAGGATTTACTTATATTTTTGGAAAGTGTTCCAAAAGACCAGCTAAGCCTGCCTGACAGCGGCAGTGACAGAGCCTGTCTCTGGAAAATTGAAGAATGATTATAGCCTGTGACCTGGGACAGCTCAAAGGACCTGTAAGAATTGCCAGGGAATGTCGCTGGTGTTCATGGCTGGGGATCACCTGCCTTCTCACTGGGCCTGGATGGAAGTTCATGGCACTCCAGATCCCTACAGCTGCTTACATCTGTTAGCTGTGCATTCGAGGCACAGCTTTGTGCCCATGACTCTCAGCTCACACAGACCATGCTACCGAAGCGCTTGCCCTTCAGAACTGGACGGGACTTGATCTGGTGTCAGGATTCCCCCGGAAGAGTGAATGTGCCAGGCAGCTCCAGTGCTTGGGTTCTAGCCACAGGGAAGCTGTCGGGAGTATTTCTGGTGCATCTGTGACACTAGAGACCCCTCACCATCCCCAAGGCAGGGCTTGCTACTGAGTTCCTCCTTAGAAAGTGTGACTGGCCAATAGCTCATACTCAGTCCTTTTTAAACGGATCTTATCTGAACTGTAACTCTAGGTAACCAGAATATTTTTTCACTTGTGTCTGGATGCTAGATATCTCTCCAGGCTAAACTGATATCCCTCTCTGCCGTATTATATTCCCAGGCCAGATCTGTTTGAGTTACTTCCCCTCAGGCCTCTCCGATAGCTCAGTTAGTTGCATAAGTGCTTCCGAAAAGTCCATCTCAGTCTGTTGGCAGACGGCTGGCTGTGAAAGATCGTACAGTCTCTTTGGGAGCAGAAAGGACCTGTGTTCACTGTAGTGTGTGCAGTGAGGGACACATAGTAGGCTGCCAAAGAATGCTAGGACTATTTGGAGGACATCTCAGGGTAGGGGTGTGTCTATGGCTAGAGCACTTTAAAGAGCACTCTGATCTCAGGGGCAGAGGCTTGACGGGCCACCAGATGGGGATTTGACACTGTACATTGTCACCACTGTGTGATGGAAAAGACACTTTTGCTTGGTGGACCTCAGTGTCCCTCTGTCTTAGTTGGCTGTCTATTGCTACGATAAGGGCCATGACCTAAAGCAACTTGGGGACGAAAGGGTTTGTTTGGCTTGCACGTTTCTATTGGAGTCCATCAGGGAGGGAACTCAAGGCAGGAATCTGGTGGTGGAAACTGACACCATGGAGGAACACTGTTCACTGGCTCGTCCTCCATAGCTCGCTCAGGAGTAGCCCTGCCCACATTGGGCTGGGCCCTCACACATCCATCATTAATCAAGAAAACGCACCATAGACTTGCCCAGCGGCCAGTCTGATGGAGGTGTTCTCTCAGCTGAGGGTTCCTCTTCCCAGATGATCCCAGCTTGTGCCAAGTTGACGGGAGAACATGCACACTCCGTATGAAGAGGGAAAAAAGGACGTAACAGCTCTTACTCAAGAGTTGTGAGAAGTCTCTCAGTTCCTGGTACATGATAGGTGCTTAGTAGGTACATTATTCCTCTGATAGACCTACTGGGGGACAGGGAAGTAGAAGTTTACTTGCTTGCTTTCTGTCTTTTTTTTTTTTTTTTTTTGAGACAGGGTCACACCATGTAACTCAAGCTGGCCTGAAAATCAATGCGTAGATCCAGCTGGCCTCCAACTCTCAGAGACTCACTTGCCTCTGTCTCCTGAGTGCTGAGATTAAAGGCACACACCACCACACTCAGCTAGAAGTATGTATTTATGCCGGGCTCTTGAAGAGAGGGCTCACTCTCGGTATCAGCAGAAACATACATGCATGCATATGTACTTTACGAATTAATTGTGAGCATTGTCTGTGAGGCAAAATCACGCTGTGTGGAAGAAACAACATTTGAAGTCAAAGGACCTGGTGTGATTCCCTTTGTGGCCTTTTCTTTCGATAAGTGACTTGTGCGCTTACATCCAGCTCTTCACTGTGTTCATAGCCACTTGCTTTCACTTGTCCTGGACATGGATTCTCGGTTACTGTCTCCTTTTCAATCACCTGCGCTGGGCCCAGAGCGCGTTCTGCCTCTTGAAGTAGCAGGGATCGAGTGTGCAGCTGCTCGATGTCCTCCCGTTGGCGTTCAGGTTCTGTTTCAGCGGCTCAACAGTGACATCCATTGGCCTGTTTCCTAAGGAGAGAAGAAAGCTGTTTGACTACTGGGCTTCTGGATACAGAAATATGAAGCATGCTTGGGAGCTCCAAGGCAACAGGGAATTTAAGGATGTCAAGCTGTGGCCGGCATAGCCTCTGGTCCCCTGAAGCCTGGGCTGGTGTCAGGACCCTTTCCCCACGATGTGTTATTAAGACAAGTGCTACCTGTCTTCTCTCTGGCTGTGTGGGAGTTTGTCCTTTCTGTGAACTTCAACCCTTCACTGGGTTGCAGGTAGCCATTGGTTTGGGATCCACATACTGAACACAGTAACAAGGGTAATCCTCTTCACTTCTGGATCTTTCCACAGTGCTAACGTTGGTGCCGATGCTTGCTTTTATGGCTACCATTGGCTTTTCCATACATCTTACAATAAATCCCCACGATCCTACAAAAGTTGTTGTAGGAGTTCAGCATCTGTCAAACTAAGGATGGGAAGCGGAGCACCAGGCGACAGAGCTCAGTGACTTACGTTCACTGCCCCAGCTGGAAGGAACCCAGTCATCACAGACACTTGGGCAACATTTTCAGAGGTGCCCTGAGGAGAAGATGTAATGATGAGATCAAAGGGAAGAGACGACTTCATGGGTGGAGATGAGCCAGCAGTGACCAAGGGCTCTCAGGTAGTTAGTAAGGGGTAGTACTGGTCTCCATCTCCATAGAGACCAGAACAGACAAGACCGAGACGAAAATTATTTATTTTTTACCTACTAAGCGTTGGGTTACTCAGGAAAGCAAGGACAGATGCTGGAGAGATGGCTCAGCAGTTAAGAGTGTATTCAGGGGGCTGGAGAGATGGCTCAGTGGTTAAGAGTGCATTCTGAGGATTCAGGTTCAGTTCCCAACGCGTATGCCAAGAGGCTCACAACTGCCAGCAACTCCAGTTCTGGGCAGTTCATTCAAGACCCTCTGGTCTGCGCTGGCACCCAGACACACATGGCAGACACGCGCGCACACACATACACATTTAAAAAACAATCTTAAAATAAAATGTTAATAACAAACAAGGCAAGGCATGTCCTGAAGACCTCTGTTCCAATGAGGGCTAGAGAGCCGAGCAGTGACTTCTAACAAGTGTTGTTCCTGCAGGGAGGTGCAGAACATCGTTTCTATTCCTCTTCAATGTGGTGTGTGTGTGTGTGTGTGTGTGTGTGTGTGTGTGAGAGAGAGAGAGAGAGAGAGAGAGAGAGAGAGAGAGAGAGAGAGAGAGAGAGAAAGTGTGGGGGTTAGGATTCAAGTGATAGCTAGACATGGACACCCCCAGGAGGAGAAACCAAGTGAGCAGTCTCAGTTCAACTCAAAGCCAAATTATCAAACATCTCTCGATTTCAAAAGCAGGCATGTGGTAACACTGACGCATCCGACACATCACACTTACACATGGAAACAAGACCCGGGGATTCAATTTCACACCACGTCACTTCATAATAAACCTTTTTTTAGAAAGGATTAGAGAATCTGTAACAACTAATAATTTGTAACTATTGGTGATGCATGAGGCCAGACCCATTACTGACTCAGCTAATAAAACTTTTTTGGATGATCCTTCGGATTAAACAACAACAATGACTCATCTGAGGAGAGATCTCATTAGCATTCCCTTCCTCCGGGCTGCCACCCAACAGGGGACTTTTCCCAGTGTGCCTTCTTATTCACTGGTTTTCCTTGTAGACACCCATGACCATCCTGCAGCCGTCTCCCTTCCCTGATGACTGCATTCCATGTGAACCCACTGGACAGGATCCCATGCCCCACTCCCTGCGTATACGGAGCCTTCTCAGGACGGTGCCTCATAGGTGGCCCAAGACACCTGGCCACGCGTCAGGGCTAGGGATCCTCTCCTTCCTGCCATGCGGCTATTGGGGCTCTTCTGGGGAAACTGGAGCCCACGTCTGAAACCTCCTCACTTGTCATCGTGATGACTGTTTTGCTTTAGAAACTGCCGGGTTAGATAAATGAATTTATCCTGCAGTTATTGGCTGTGTTTAGGATCCTTACATAAACACCTGAGCAGAAACCTGATCAATCCTGGGAGGCTGTTATGGGCTTTGGGAAGCCTCCTACAATGTGAGAAAGGACAAGTTCAGGGCTAGCCAGAAAGTGGATGTTTTTGCATGTGAGAGGCTATAATATATGGCGATGAATTTCTTTTCCAATTTATTTAAAAGTAGCTCTGTGGACAGGTAATTTACAAACTTGAATGTCTGTACCCTCGTCCTGACAAATAAACACGGACAAGATGTGGAACATGTTCATCACCCCAGATGGATTCCCAAGGCGCCCACTGATCTCATTCAGGTCACCCTAGAAATACTTTCACTCAGTCGAGAAGAGCAGCCTCTTCTTCCTCCTCCTGTTCTCAAACCCTGGGAGTACAGGTGTGTGCCGCCATGTGTGGTCTGTGCGGCTCTTGGGATTGAACCAGTCTTGGCTGGTGCTAGGCAAGCACTCTGGCATCACAGCCACACCCTCGGCTTTTCTAGAACTCCGTTAAATGAGATAGCTCTATACTGTCTTGCATATTCTCCACTCGTCATTATTTCTGAACTTGAACCATGTTTGTGTTCCTAGTTCATTGTTGCTCATTCTCCTGTCGATGAACACGTGACCCTTGTCCAGCCTGGGGCGATTATGAATAAAGCCGCTGTGAACATTAGTGAACGAGTCTTTTGCAGACACACATTTTCATTTCCCTTGAGTAAATACCTGCAAATGAAATGCGGAACCGTAGGGCAGATGTAGGTTCGACTTTATAAGAAACTTCTCCCAGGAAAGGCGCAAAGCTACACAGAGAAACCCTGTCTCGAAAAACCAAAAAAAAAAAAAAAAAAAGAAACTTCTATCCCATTTCCTGAAGTGGTTAGATCATCTTCTGCTTTCCCACAGCCTTCCTGACTGTTGGCAGTTGTATTTGTTTTCTGTTACTGTAGAGAATTCTGCTGCAGACAGGGCTTCTGAAAGCAGCAATATACAAGCTCTGGGTTAGAAACCACTCGTGATTCAGTTCCTGCTCAGGGGGGGCTCTTACAAAGTTGAACTCAAAGCGTACATTGAGCTGGTTCTTACCTGGAGAATCTGGAGCAGAATCCACTTCCAAACCCACCCACGTGGTTGGCTGAGTTCCACTTATTACAGTTGTTGGGGAAGGTCTCCGTCTTTCCATCGCTGTTCCCCAGAGCCGACTGCTCCCAGAGATAGCCTGTGCTGCCCTTGAACCTGTAAGACACACCCAGACCCTCCCTTCCTGCCTAGAATCCCATTGACTTCTGCAGCCAGCCGGAAAAATGAAAGTTAGGCTGGACCCACCTAGACAATCTCTACATCTATTTGTCGTTCTTGTTTATTATTTATTTATTTATCTGGTGGGGCTGGTGGGGGCACACAGCATACATGTGGAGAGCAGGATAAAACTTTCTAGAGTCTTCCTTTTTGTTGAGGGAGGCTCTCTCTTGTTTCTGCCCCTGTGCTATGTCCTCCAAGCTCAGCTGGCCTAGATTGCTTCTGGACAAGTGTCCTACTCACTCCCCGACCCATATTTTCCTTCCTAAAGAACCATAACTATCTTGGTTTCAAGAATTATCTTTTACCATTTTTTGTTTGTTTGTTTCTTGCCTTTAATAATTCCTCATCTGAAGTCCACTGGTGTTGGAGATGGAGAGACGGCTCAGGGTTCAGAGCACTGGCTGCCCTTCCGGGGGACTGGAGTTTGGTTCCCAGCATCCACATTCCAACACCCACAAACTCCAGTTCCAGGGCATCCAGTGCCCTCTTCTGGCCTCTGTGGGTATGTACATGGTACACAGGCATACATGCTCATAAAACATACACACACACACACACACACACACACACACACACACACAAAGTTTGTCAGTGTTTATTAGAAAATGTATATATAAGTTTAAAGGAATTGACCAACATGACTTATGCCATTTTTCTTATACTTATATAACTGGTTACAAAATTGAAAGCCAAATGGAGACAGGTCTTATGGGTCTTGCTGGCCCCGGACCTCACAGTGCAAACCAGGCCTGCTTCGAGCTGCAGCGGTTCCTCCGTGCTGCAGCGGTTCCTCCGTGTCTGCCTCCTGGGTTCTGGGATTACAGGTGTGACCCATCACATCTGGCTCCAGAAGCTAGTACTTCCACGTGGCAGCCAGGACAACAGAATTTAAAGTTGACAAGTTCTCAGGTCTTAGATCAAGCGAGAACAGGAGAAGTTAATGTGTAAAGCCATGTCTCTAGACTCCTGGCTCGAGCGTCATCTGCTGCCTTCTGGAGGCCCTTGAATCGTAAGGTGTCTGTCCCTGATCCTTGGGTGACCTTGGGTTGTTGACGTAAGTTAATCGATAAGTCTCTGGCAATCTAGACATTACTGACAGTCACACAGAGATTATAGTCTCTTCCCTCGGTCCAAAGAAAAAAAGTTCAACTGGCTTAATCTCTTCTGCCAAGTTTATCTTCTATCAGCTTAGAATGAACCGGGACGGGAGGAGGCAGCGAGATGTGACAGTGCAGCTGATAAGGCCTTGGGAGTCTCCGTCCTGTGTGTGACTTGTGCAGAACCAAGGGGCTCTGTACCCCCCCCCCCCATCAAAGACTAAAGAGTCACAGACCTGCCCTTCCTGACACTCTTTGTAAGCCCTGATTTTCACAATAAATCCCAGAGGAGTTGGCTGTGACGTCATGAGACCTGCTGAGCCGTGACTAGTGAGCAGGCTCTCAGCTGGGGCACTGCTTGGCCCAGACAGCAGTGGGGGGGTTAGTGGTTTGCAGTTCTATGGATCTCCTCTCCCTGTCTTCTCTCCTCCCGTCCCTCCTTTCTCCACTTTCCTCACTTCTTCTTTTTTTTCCCCCCCGTGAGAGACGGTCTCACTATGTAGCACCAGTTGGCCTACAGCTTATTAAGCTGACCAGGCTGGCCTAGAACTCACCTGTCTCTGCACCACTGTCTCTGGCCTCCTCCTAGTCTTCTTAAAGACGTCCTTCAGGTCAAGAGTCACGTCTTTATTTTTTTCCCCCTCTGGGGGATAGGTTCAGCTCAGGCTGCCTTTGTGCTGGTGAGCCTCCTGCTCCACCTTCCAGATGACAGGATTACATCCTGATGTGTGTGATTACATACACGATGTATGCCACTGTTCCTGGCTTAGATCACTGTTTTTAGTTGAAATAATTTTTTTAAAAAATTAGATTTTCAAAACTTGGTTGTTTTTTTTTTTTTTTAATGTATATAAATGTTTTGCTTGCCTGTATATTTTGTATGCCTGGTGCCCAGGAAGCCAGAAGAAGATCTTGGCTCCCCAGAAACTGGAGTCACAGATGGTTGTGAGCCACCATGTGGGTGCTGGGAATCAAACCCGGGTCCTCTGCAAGAGCAGTCAGTACTCTTAACCACTAAGCCACCTCTCCAGTCCCTAGTTGAATTAATTTTGAATATTTAATATGTAAAAGATAGTGAGGAAAAGAGGCCTTAAGGGATAAAAAGAGGGTAACAGAATACATATGACGGGAGAGCAGAAGAGAAATGGGGGGTTCCGGGAGGATGAAGGGGGACAGCACGAGAGAGCAGGAGGATGAAGAATTGGAACTCAGGAAGATCAAGAAAAATAAAATATATATGCACTTGCCATAATAAGACCCATTACTTTGTATTTATTTATTTTTTTTACAAAGAATAAAAAAGCCCAGAACACTGAGAAATAATTTTTAAAAATTAACACTTGAAAATAGAGGTATTTAAAAAAAAAACAGTATCAATTTGTAAACCATAAACCACCCATTAAAAAAGACCCTGCTGGCTGGGGAGATGGCTCGGCTCAGCAGGGAAGAGTGCTTGCTGTGCAAGAGGGAAGACCTGAGTTCAAATCCCAAGAGCCCGCCTAGAAAGGTGGAGACAGTCATGTGCATGCTCATCATCCCAGCACTGGGGAGCTGCGTGGAACAGAAACAGGAAGGTCCCGGGGGCCATGTCTGCCGACCTATCTCCAGGTTCAGTGAGATGCCTTGCCCCAGAAGAATAAGGTGGACAGGGCTCCTCTGGCTTCTGCACTGGTGTACATGTAGCACGCACACATTTACATTCTCACGTGAATCTTACTGTAAAAAGGGTTGTAAAAAGTCAAGTGAAACCAGTGCCCACCTTTACTCCCAGCTTTAGGGAGGCAGAGACAGGAGGATCTCTGTGAGTTCAAGGCTAGCCTGGTCTACAGAGTGAGCCTCAGGATAGCCAGGACTATGTAGAGAGACCCTGTCTCAAAACAACAACAAAACAAGAACACATTATAATGTACACTGTACTTGAAAATAGGCAAAGTTATGAACAAGAGAACATAAAAAGTGAAAACAGATGTGTTATGGAGGTGGGACTGTGGGAGACTTTCCTTTCCAGTCGATTTAGTTCCTTGTTGACATGTTTCCTTCGCTAAAAACAGCACATAATAAGTAGAAAACGTAATATTAAATTAAATGGAATCCCTCCCATCCTATCCCTCCCCAAAGAAGTTGGAAAATATCACGGGAAAATCCCGATGTCCAGCTTCCGTCTGAGAAGTTGGAGACAGGTTCCACTGGGCGACGATCCTGGGAAGAAGGCCTCTCTGGACAAGATGGAGGCATCCCAGTGGGCTGTCACCCCTGGCTTGTTTCCGCCCTGTAGCTCCTGCTCCTCTGTCGTCCTCCTCCCGTGCGGATTTGAGACACCTTGTCTGGCTGTCCAAACGGCCTCTTATCTGGCCTCTGTACCCCAGCATGCTTGGCTCCCATTTCCTGGCAGTTGTAGAAAGCAAGCCAGGTTCACACAGTGGGTGAGCTGCATGGGATTCTTATGGTCATCAGCATTCCTATAACTTTGGAGAATGCCCTTTTTCTCATGGACTAGCTTATTCAAAAATTTATGAATTAGAAAAATGTATTCTTATTCTTGTGTGTAGTGTGGGAGTGGGGGGTGCTTGTGGAGGTCGGAGGACAAATTTTTCTTTTCTCCTTTTCTTTCTTTCTTTTTTTTAAATTCTTGTTTGTTTGTTTTCAAGACAGGATTTCTCTGTGTAGCCTTGGCTGTCCTGGATCTTGCTCTGTAGCCAGGCTGGCCTCAAACTCACGGAGATCTGCCTGTCTCCACCTCTGAAGCTCGGGGATCAAAGGCATGTGCCACCACCGCCCAGCTCAGAGGACAGTTTTGGGGAGTCTGTTCTGTCCTTCCTCATGGGCTCTGCGGATCAAACCTAGGCTGCCAGGCTTACCTGGTAAACACTTTGAGCCATCTTGCCAGCTCAGAAAGTTATGAATTTAAGTAAAGAAAACATTTTGTATTTGTAAAATCAGGTTAGTTGGAAAAGGCCGTTTCCTATCTAAAGAGTTCAGTGAGCCTCACATTTGTTAGAACTTTTGTAGCATTTCTGTGTATTTTTTCCCTGATTGGTGACTTTTCTTCAGTTTGTGTAGCTTTAACATGCTTTGATTTGATTTTTATGTGTATGAATGTTTTGCCTGCATATATGTGTGTTGTAGAAAATTATTTTAAGGTGTGTTACTTTTGTTTATGCTGCATTTGTTTAACTCGGTGAAGCTGTGTGACTGTGCCTGTCTAAAACACCTGATGGTCTAATGAAGAACTGGCCAATAGCAAGGCAGGAGAGAGGGTAGGCGGGCTGGCAGGCAGAGAGAAGAGATAGAAGAGGAAGAAAAGAGATGGAGGAGTGGAGAAAAGAGGAGCCAGAGAAGTATGATGACATCAGGGGCCAGCCACCCGGCTACACAATGAGCAACAGAGTAAGATTTATAGAAATAAGAGAACAGGAAAAGCCCAGAGGCAAAAGACAGACGGGATAAGTTAAGAAAAGCTGGCAAGAAACTAAGCCAAGCTAAGGCCAGGTCTTGATAAGTAAGAATAAGCCTCCGTGTGTGATTTATTTGGGAGCTGGGTGGCAGGCCCCCCAAAGAAGAGCAAAAACAACTAACAAGATAAGTGATCACATGTCTGGTGCCTGTAAAGGCCAGAAGAGGACACTGGATCCCCTGGAACTGGAGTGTGGGTGGTTGTGAGCTGCCATGTGGGTGCTGAGAAGTGAACCCAGGTGCTCCGTAAGAGCAGCCAGTGCTCGCCTCCTCCGAGTTCTCTCTCCAGCCCCAAGAGTCTGACTCTTTAGCCTCCATGTGAGGAGGCTAGCAGAGCTTTCAAAGATAACAATGTCCGTGCTATTATTAAATGATCAATGACAACAGTGAAGCCTGGAATCCATTCCCAGGAATTATAACTCAGTCGACTTGGAGTCAGGGCTGAGCCTCGGTGATCTGTGCTTTCCAAATACATGAATAAATACACATAACGTTAGTTACTAGCCCAGCCAATTTTAAGTGGACAGTTCAGTTTTGTCAAGTGTTTTTGAACATTTATCTAGTATGTGCAAGGCCTTGGTTCTATGGGTCCCCACATTGTCAAAAGCAAAGTATGTTCATATTGTTGTGCATTAGGAATGGATCTCTGACGTCTTACCTTGCCAAACTAAAACTTTATGCGTACTAAAAACAACTCTTAGCTCTATACATACTACAGTATAGTCTTCCCACTTCCCTAGCCCCGGGGCCCTGACTAAATCTTGGTTTAAAGGCTGCTTGCCAGGTAATTCAAATGAGCCCAAACTGAAGACCATTGACCAGGGTCCCCACCCCCAAACAGGTTCTAGGTTTTTACAGTTGTTATTTGGTTACTATAGTTACCAATGCCACTCAAAATTAGGTGGGATAAATTTATTGCCAACATAATAACAGGACTGGACTGTATGTGTTCTTGAGCAATAACAGTCTTTTGCCCTGGGCCTCGAAAGGAGGAATCACTTCAACTTGGCAACAATCCCGCCTGAGAGGTGCTTATTCATGCCACACTCAGCCAATGTGACCAGGCGGGCATCCAGGCGAGTTCAGTTTGATTTCCAATCTCCCTACCGGAGATAGCTTATGCTTAATTTCTTGACCCACCTCCCATACCAGTTACAGGTGTGGCATCTGGGCAGGTGTACCAGGAAGCTGTGGCATTCATTCCTGGAGCACCCTGGACCTATGTATGGTCTTGTCAGGAGCACCAGCCACTTGGGGGAGAGAAGGTGCTGGAAGGGCCCAACTGGACGTTGGCTATCCCAGGAGTGGTGAGCCTTGCCCGGGTGTTCTATGGACTTCCTGCTTTGTGCCACACCTACAACAGTTCAACTGTGTGGATTGGTGTTCATGGCTATTGAAGCTTGCCGAGTTCATTATCTTAATTCCTACCACATGTCATCATTCTTCCTGAGTCTGATAGAATAGATACATTGCCCTGTTCTGGTATTTTTCCAAGAACTGTCTGTTTTGTCCATCTGTGAAAGGGAGCAGGTTTTTTGTTTTGTTTTATTTTGTTTCCATCCTTGGACCTTGCTTACATCCTTCCCTTGTAACCCAGAATTCAACCCTTCTCCCTGTTCCGTGCTGGTATAGTCTTTCTCTTTGCCATCAGGTGTGACAGCCTGACCCCATGTCGTCCCTTCGATCTCTGATAAGTGCTGGCCTGGAATTCTGTTGTGGCAGCTCTGACCTGCCTGACCCTGCATATTACAGAAAGCTTGAAGTGTACCGTGAAGTTCCAGCTAGACATATTTATCACAAAACCAAACAGAACCAGGTCACGGCGTGACCCTGTGGATTATGAGGAAAGAATTTTCCGAGGAAATGTTTGGGCTGAAGTATTCAGTGATTTAAAGAGATACGTCCAAAGGCCTCCAAAAAATGTGCCGTTTTCTATATTGTATGTGTAACATTAAAGAATCCTGTGGTTTCTAGTGTTTCCTCAAGTTAGAGAACGTTCTGGGCTCACTCAGTATAGCTGTAGATTTATGTGGTTGTATATTATAAAGACAGTTCATGTATTTCAGTTTGCCTGAGTTGAAGAAAGATCTGCTTAACTCTTCATTTTATAGTATTTATTGGCATAGAGATGGATTTCATAAAGTACTTTGTCTATATTTATCCTCATCAATTCTTTAATTTTACTGTGTGTGTGTGTGTGTGTGTGTGTGTGTGCGCGCGCATACATCAACAATGCACAACCATGTGGATCCCAGGCATTGAACTCAGGTTGTCAGTAAACACTATGACTGAAAACAACTTTGGGGACGGTAAGGTGTATTTCATCTAACTCCCAGCTCACAGTCCTGAGGGAAGTGAACAGGGCAGGATCTGAAGCAGAGGCTATGGGGGATCCTGCTGACTGGCTCACTCCTCCTGGCTCGCTCAGCCTGCTTTCTTGTACACCCCAGGACCGCCTGCCCAGGGATGGGACAGACCCCGGTATGCTGGGTCCTCTCACATCAATTTTGAATCAAGAAAATGCCTTACAGATTTGCCCACAGGCCGGTCTGCTAGAGGCATTTTCTCAGTTAAGCCTCCCTCTTCCCAGATGACCCCAGCTTGTGTCAAGTTGACCAAACCAAACCAAACCAAAACAAAAAACTAACTAGCACAGCCGTCCTGCCAGATCCCCATCAACTTATCAAATGTGTACAGTGACCTAAAAAGGAAGGAAATCGTCTTGCGGGCTACAGTGTGAATGAACCTTGAGGGTATTACGGTAAATGAAACAGCAATCTTACAAAGGTGGATACAGTATGATCCCATTCATATATATACCCAAAGAAGTCAGGTCCAGCAAAGTAGAATGGTAGTTGGCGGGGGCAGGGTGCGGAAGGGTTTAAGGACTGCTTAATGGGCAAGAGAGGTGCAGGATAAAAAAGACTTCTGTGGCAGGATGGTAGTGACCAAGGGACAGCCCTTTGAATATATATTGTGCCACTGAACTGTGGTTAGGGTACACTTGCTTAGTTATACCTACCGCAATTTATGGAAAGGAAATGCTGTGTGCATGGCAGAGGTCATCATTGCCAGGCAAACCAAAAGGATCATTTACTAGGAAGTTATACAAATTCCTTCCGTGATCGGATTCATAGAGCGAGGAGCCTGTGCCACAGGCATTGTTAGGACTGTGCCCAAGGAGAGACTCATAGAGCAAACTGGCTGCTCAAAGTGGTGGTGTAAGTTTGTCGGGTGTTTTGAGGAAGCTAACAAAGGTCCCAAGACCACACTAGCTCGCCGGCTATGCCCACCCACACATCACAGGTGACTGTGGTAAACTGATTTCTTTTTTCCCATCACAGCTCTGCAGCACCCGGCTCCGTGAATTTGGTATTATCGCACATCCTGTTGCTTAAGCTAAAAATCCGGGCATCTTTCTTGACCTTCCTACTGTTCTTAGTCAAATTTAACACTTTCTCTGCCTGGCCACTCACAGACAAGCAATTAATGTAAACGGCGGCATTATTCACAACAGACAAAAGACAAGGACATCCGGGGCTGGAGAGATGGCTCAGAGGTTAAGAGCACTGCTTGTTCTACCAAAGGTCCTGAGTTCAATTCCCAGCAACCACATGGTGGCTCACAACCATCTATAATGAGATCTGGTGCCCTCTCCTGGCCTGCAGGGATATGTGCAGGCAGAACACTGTGTCCATAATAAATAAATAAATCTTAAAAAAAAAAAAAAGACAAGGACATCCAAGCCGTATATCAGTTGGCAAATAAATAAACCCAATGCTGTACATCTGTACAGTGGGACAGTTTTCAACAATAAAAAGGAACACGCTGTTGACACTTGCTACAACATGGGTGAGTCTCAAAGACATACTTCCTGAAAGCTAGCCATTTAAAAGTCTATACTGTGTGGTTCTGTTTATTTGAAATACCTAGAAAAGATAAATCTGTGGAGCTGAAGAGGGGTTCATTGGTAGCCAGGGGCTGAAGGTGGAAGCGGGAATGGGGATGAGAGAAATTTCAGGGCGATGAAACTATCCTAAAACTGGAATATGGTGATGGCTACAAAATGCTATAAATTTACGGGGCGGGGGGCGGGGGGGATCAATTCATATGCTTTTAAGAAGAGCATCTTATCTGGAAAATACTTTTGATACTTCATGTTGAATCACACAGACGTCGCAAGGACAGGAATGCCAAGGGGCATGGCCGTTTAAATGGGTAGAGCAGGTTGGCAGGCCCTGTCCTTTGTACCTCTCTACCCTTTCTCCTCTTCCTTAGCGATCCAGCAATCCCTGGCCTCAGCCGCGCTCAGCCATTTCACTGTTCTTGTTTGTTGAGCAAATATTTGAGAGGCACTGTGTGCCAGGTACCTAATGCTCGAAGCCTAGCCGTAAGTCAAGTGTGGCAGCCGTACACAGGCAACTAACGTTGACATCAGGTGAGAGATCGGCGGCCTGGTGGAGCTTATGTCCCAAGCACAAGGCCACCATCACCTCCCACCATTACCTCCAGGCTGGACTCTTCTTAAGGGAGTAAGTTTTAGTGTGTGGAGAAGAAGAGGATCTTGTCTCCTACCTCAGGAATATCGCCTTCTTCCTAGTATTTGCAGGGCTAAAGGAAGAAGCATTAGTTAAAATGTCTTCTGCTTGTCCCTTCAGTCACCCCCAAGAGGAAAAAAACAACTCTAAATTGGGCCAGACTGAAAAGCAAATCCTTCCCTGCATGTAAGCAGGCCGTAGAAACTGCTCAGCCTCCCCACTGGACTGCATGGGGTGGGATGGGGGCGGAAGGAAGGCGTAGGGAGCCATGGAGCTGGAGGCCTCCTCTACATTGGCTTGTTAAACTGACTGCCCTCCCCAGATCACTGGTAGACTTCTAAGTTGGAATAGACTTAATATAGACGAGTATCTCCATTTTCAGAAACTCCCTCCATTCTGCATGAGTAATGTTAGAAATGCCCCGTTGGCCAGGGGTGGAGAGACAAGACTCCCAAGAAGACGGCTGTCAGCTCTCCCCTCTGCCTCTGTAAAGTCACGTCTTTCCACGTTTCCCTGCTTTGTCTACACAAGAAGAAGGATATTGAAGTGTCACCGCTGTGCTCCAGGCCAGAAGGCTGGGCTTGGGCAGGGAGCATGCAGCCTGGGAGCAAGCTCTCGGGAAGGAACTGAACTCTTTCCTTTTTCTGCATTTCTTGTTCTTTGAGTTTTAAGATGAAGAGAATTTGAGTTGTGGCAAGGCATATAACATAAAAATGGCGCCTGTGCCGCTCAGTAGCGTTAGGACATACATGTGTAAAACAGATCAAAATCCTCTATTCACTGCATAATGCTACTTGCCTGACTTGTTGTAAAATTAGTTTAAAAGATGGACTTTTGAAATCTATATAATGTCCCCAACTTCTTACGTGTCAGGAAGTAAAGGTTTTTAAATGTGTGTGGGGGTGGGGGTGTGAGTGTGTGTGTGTGTGTGTGTGTGTGTGTGTGTGTGGTGGGTGGGTGAGTGTGTGTGTGGGGGGGTGGGTATGTATGTGTGTGTGCGCGGGGTGGTTGGGTGTGTATGCATGTGTGGGGATGGGTGGGTGAGTGTGTGTGTGTATGTGTGTGTGTGCGGGGTGGTTGGGTGTGTATGCAGTGTGGGGGTGGGTGGGTGAGTGTGCATGTGTGTGTGTGTGTGTGTATGTGTGTGTGTGTGCGGGGTGGGTGAGTGTGTGTGTGTGTATGTGTGTGTGGGGGGGGTGGTTGGGTGTGTATGCATGTGTGGGGAGTGGATGGGTGAATGTGTATGTGTGTGTGTGTGTGTGTGTGAGTGTGTGTGGGGGGGTGGTTGGGTGTGTATGCATGTGTGGGGAGTGGATGGGTGAATGTGTATGTGTGTGGAGGGGGTGGGTGGTGGTGGGAGCCCACAAAGGTTTCCTAGTGAGATCTGAGCTTGCTTTACACAGCAGGGCTGCATGAGGGGATGGCTGGTCCATGTGCATGGTCACCAGGTGCCTGGGATGGTCTGCACTTGGCTGTGCTTGGGGGAGATCTTTTGCTCCACCCCTTGGCATTCCTTTAAAAGCCCTTTAGTAGAGACAGAAGAGGCTGGTGGGTTTTGACCCAGGCTCTCCCCAGGCTCTCCTGTGTTTCTGTCTTTCCCCGTCTATATTTCTAAGTATTTCTCACTTCTCCCTCCTCAAGAGTACCCTGGGGGAAAAAGAGGGAGCTGGTCTCCCTCAGATGGGTGAGTGTGTATGTATATGTGAAGAGGTGGATGAATGTGTATGCGTGTGAGGGTGTGGATGGGTGTGTGTGGATGGGTGAATGTATATGTGTAGGAAGAGATACCTATTTCCAGTAATGTTGATTACTTATTCTATTTCTCTAGGTTATTGCTTTGTTTTTTTGTTTTGTTTTTTTTTTTTTGTCTCCTACATATTTTCAGATATGGAGGAAGGCTGACATCCAGCAGCCTCTTGGTCTCTCATTAACACAGGCCTGTATGGAAGTGTCTGCTAACTATGAGGAAGCAGAACCATGGTCCTTAGCTAGAGTGCCTATGACGATTCCAGAACACCCCCTCCCACCCCCCAAGCCCTCCCAGGCCTCTGCTCTCAGCAACTCTTCCACACTGGTCTCTGGCTATGGCTCATAGCAGCTGCCAGGGGCCCCACTTGGGTTGGCTCCAGTTTCCTGAAGTCTGGCAGTCAGTTAATAAGGAAACCATGGCTGTAAATCACTGGCCCAGACAGTTCCTTCTGGGAAGCTTCAAGGCCTGTCATGGTTTTTCATTCCTACACATGGGAAAGAGACCAGTGCTCCCTCAGACACAGACGTGACTATGGACCAAAGCAGGCTCTTCAGACCCAAGTCTGACTGGAGACCAGAGATAAACATGGTGGGTGTGGGCAGGGAGCGGGAGGGAAGCGTAAAGCGTGCTTAGCAAAGACTGAGACATGTCCATTTTAGAAAGAGGAGGAATCTCACGCTGAATTAAAAAAAATTCATAATCCAGCAGTTGCTGTACGGATAGGAGAAGAGCTCTCAACTGATAATTATTGATACAGGATTTTCATCATCAACAGATTTGACAGCGTTATTTGTCTGGTGGAGTTGGGAGTGTTAAGTCTCCGGTAGAACACTGGTTGGGGATGCATTCTAGATGAGGAGACACACGTGATCGCTTCCCTGAAGGAGCTCGGTGACAGAGTAAGGACTTGGGGGCACTCCACAGCAGAGCGGCAGACAGGGACAGGCTGAGGAACAGAGTTAGAGCGTCCTCAGGTTCTTCAGTGTCAAGAAGGGATCAGGGCCACAAAGTGGTTCATCGGGCAAAGGCACCGATGGCCTGAGTTAAATCTCCAGGACCCACATGGTGGAGAGAGAACCAAGTCCCTCACATTTTCTCTGACCTTCACACGGATGCTGTGGCAGGCATGTGTGCCACTCCCCCCCCCCCAAATGTTGAAGAAGAAGGAGTTGAACGGGAAAGGTAAAGAATATTCAGAGACCCTGCTCAAAATATGAGAGTCAGGGCTGGAGAGATGGCTCAGCGGTTAAGAGCACCGTCTGCTCTTCCAAAGGACCAGGGTTCAATTCCCAGCACCCACAAGGCAGCTCCCAACTGTCTGTAACTCCATGATCTGACACCCGCACACAGACATGCATGCAGGCAAAACACCAATGCACATAAAATAAAAATAGATTATTTAAAAAAAATAAAGAAAAATATGAGAGTCATTCTTAGTAACATGAACAATAGCACCTTTGAGACATACTGAGTGCTGTGGTTGATCTGATCGGGGAATACAGGATAGCTATGTGTGAGTCACGACAGTTTATGGTAAGCGCCGAAAACTTGGTTCACAGTTCAGAAAGAAATGGCTAGGGCACGTGAGGACAGATCTTGACAGAATGAGGCTCCTTTAAATAAAGGGGGACAAGCAGGGCAACCTGGGCTCACCAAAGCAACATGACCGGCCTTTGTTTAGGGATGTTTAGGAGACTTTCGTAAAGACAGGCCTCAGAGTGGCTTCTAACAAAGAGTTATGTGCTCTGCCTGGTTTTGTTTTGCAGTGCTGGGAATCAAACCCAGGGCCTAGGCTTGCTAGGTAATTGTTCTCTGACTGAGCTGTTCCCCTGGCACGGCCCTGTGGGAACCTTAGTTCAACTCTATCCGCATGTGCTGTGCCCCACAGGGCATCAGGGATGAATGAGGTGGAGTCCCTGGGTTTGGAACACTGTTAGGCTAGAAGGGGACACACGGACACACACACACACACACACACACACACACACACACACACACACACATTATTTTATGGGTATGGATATTTTGTCTATGTTGACTCCTCTGGAACTGTAGGTACAGACAGTTGTGACCATCATGTGGGTGCTGGAAACTGGGTCCTCTGCAAGAGCAACAGGTATTCTTAATGGCTGAGCCATCACTGAACCCCAAGAGACTTTTGTTTTAATTATGTCAGTGTGTTTACTGAGGTAGAATGTGTTGAGGGCTGCAGTAGATGATTGACGCCTCTCTGAACATTCAGAGGTTTTTCCGTAAGAACTGTAGAAGTGCCTCTGAGAAAGGAATACACGCAGATCCTAGGCAGTTGGCTAGTATTTTCATAGTCGGGGCTGGGGTTAAGGGAGAGACCGAAACCCAGACAAAGGAAAACATGAGTCAGGTACGTAAGCCAGAAACCAGGGAATGCTGGCGAATTGTAACCATCTGAGTCATTAAAGGTGCCTTGAAAGCGGTCCCCTAGAGCTGCGCTAATGTGGATGGGATCAGGCCAAGCGCCCTGCACTTGGGTGGAGGCAGGCTGTATAAGAGGAATATATTCAGGGCTCTGCTCACCTCCCGTTAGAGTTATAAGTAAAACGGTTTATATATAGCTTTCTTCTAATGCTCTCTATAGCTGTGGTCTTTGCCTACAGAGAAAGGATGTGACCACCTTCCTCCTCCCTCGAGGAGATGGACACACTTTGTCCACTCATTGAAATAATTTCACTTACAACATCTCGTGAGTCTTTTGGTTACCCAGGCTGGTGTGGGAAAAGCCTGGGTTTGAACCAGCATTCATGTTCTCCTGCTTCCCTGATGGACCTCCAAGCTCCGTTAAGCTGGCCCTTGTTTTCTTCTGTAAAATGGGACTGGTGGTCACCACCTTTGGGTCTTACAGTACAGACCGGAAGTCCGGTATAGAAAGCCTGGGCTGTGTGTGAGCACAAGGCAGTCAGTCACCTCTTTCTGGGCAAGTCTGTTGTCCTGATTTCTCCCATGAGGCAAGGGCAATCAGGAGCCAGTTAGATCTGCTCAAGGTCTGTGACCTTTTTGACTTTAGCCAACATAAGCACCTTTGGATGCCTCCCAAATGTGCTGGCTACAAGAACTTAAAAAAAAAAAACCTGTCCCATTTTATCTTGGTTCCTAGGCAAGAGCACTAAGGTATGTGGAATAACACTGACATCCGGCTTGGAAGGGAAACTGTAGATGTAACCAACCGTCTTATTAAATAAGAAACACAGAAACAATGTAAAAGAGAAAGCCGAGAGGTCAGAGCTCAGAGCTAAAATCTCACCCTTCCTCCTGCTGTCCCAGCTTCGCGAAAAGAGACCTACCTCCTGTCGGTTCGTATTTTTAAAGTATGTTGTTCTGCCTTCTCATTGGTTGTAAACCCAAACACATGACTGCCTCGTCACTGTCTGAATGTACAGCCCCCTAGGTCTTAAAGGCATATGTCTCCAATGCTGGCTGTATCCCTGAACGCACAGAGATCTTATGGGATTAAAGGCGTATGCCACCACCGCCACACTCTTGCTATGGCTCTAATAGCTCTGACCCTGAGCACACAGATATCTATGGGATTAAAGGCGTGTGCCACCACCGCCACACTCTTGCTATGGCTCTAATAGCTCTGACCCTGAACACACAGATATCTATGGGATTAAAGGCGTGTGCCACCACCGCCACACTCTTGCTATGGCTCTAATAGCTCTGACCCCCAGACAACTTTATTTATTAACATACAATCAAATTAATATTTCAGTACAAATCAAAATAATATTTCAATACAATTAGATTATCACCACATTTCCCCTTTTCTATTTTAATAAAAAGAAAAAAAGCAAAAGGTTATGACTAACAAAAGAAAAACTATATACAAAAGTACAATAACTATATACAATATATACAAGTAATAAATACCTAAACAGGTATTTGACAAATCAGAGAAAATAATTCCATTATCTATCCTATTTTGGTAATTCCAAGATGTATCTAATGTACTTTCTATCCTAATTAATGTTCAACTATAACTAACTAATCTTCAACCATAACTAACTAATCTTCAACTCCCTCAGAGACCCAAGAAGGGAATAATATTAGCTAACAAAAATAAAAACAGGAAGTGCATGCAAGCAACTTCCAAAAAATTTTTTGAGTTGACAGAAACAGCCAGCTGCCTGGGTAGTCACCTGAGGTTTCTCCGTAGTGTTGGGGCATCATCTTCAGCCTATAGGCTTAGTGTATCTGACAGACTCATTTGTGAAGTAGGATGTACACAAGGTCAACAGTTCAACCTCACATTGGGTGAGAGCAGTCCACGTACCAGAAACACCTGAATTCCACTAGTGTCCTGTCATGATTCAGGATTTTAAATTCTGGAAATTGTTGACAGTTTTTTAATTCAGCTGTCCATTCTTCTTGGCTGTGTATATATGGCTTCATCTCAGCATCCCCTTCTTCTCCACATCCCTCTATTAAATGCCAGTCTACTTTTGAGAGGCATGAGCTTTCAGCTGCTGTTCCATTGTACAACAGAATCCATCGGCCCTCTGCCTGTTAAGCTGCCTTCGAAGAAAAGGGCACCGTACCTTTTCCGGATGCGAAGGCCACTTCAGGGATGGGGCCATATTGTCCTGGCCTCAGAAGATGCCTTTTGATAAAGCCATAACCACACTTGTTTTGGCAAGAATCAGTAGTCCCTTGTTTCGTGATCTGTCTGTCCATTTTGTCCTGTTGATTCGAGGATACTTTGTTGTCCAGTGGCTAACTTTTGCCAGAATGAAAGTTGACTCCATATGCAGTTTCTTCAATGCCCATATTTTCTCTAAAGTAGATTGGTACTGCCAGGAGCCGACATGTCTCAAAAAAGAAAAATTTTCTAAGTTATTAAAACATTTTAAATGCCATATTCTGTAGATCTCTGAAGGGTTTGAAGATGACCTGTCTAAAACATCTCTGCTCAATTTTTAAAACATATCTAATATGACTACAAGTTCTATGATAATGTCTAACTACTAGCTTTCATTTCTTTATATCCTAATAGTTGATAATAATAACATTCAAGGATCAGAAATTTGCATTACATTGTTAAATGGATGGAATAAATACAATTAGAAATATACATATAGCATTTTCTAACAATATCAGTTTCAAATTTGTGTACAATATAAAACAATTCAATCCAATGTAAAGTATTTAAAACTAGTAATTGTCTTTCTCTTTTCTTTCTTTTTTTTTTTTTCTTTCCTTCTTTCTTTCTTTCTTTCTTTCTTTCTTTTTTTTTTTTTTTTTTTTTTTTTTTTTTTTTTTTTTTTTTAAACAAGAACCTTAAATCTAATCTCCTTTGCTTAGCCTTTTTCCTAACCCTTGACAATAACTTGTAACCAACCCCCCTAAATACTGAAAATTATCCCAGACCCAGAACCCATTAAAAAGACCAAAAAACCACCTGCCCCACACCACCTCTTTGGGAATGTGGGCGTCGTATTCTTAAAATTGCTTCCTGCTGGGTATGGGCGAAGTTTTCTTTATCCTGAAAGAAAAATTTTAGGTTAATTGTCAAATTCTAGGAGAGGTAACTATATCCTTCATTATCCAGTCTGTGTATAATGCCAAAGTTGAGGGTTTATCTCAAGTCCTTATTCAAGTAGTCTTTGAGACTGGATCATCTCAGCTAGTCATCTCAAATTTGCTCTGAGCACCTTGTAGTTCAAAGCTGATCTGTGGATGATGTTTGTCAGCTTAATGATATTATTATTGTCCACGTGGAATTGTTGTTGTTGTGGGGCCCCATCTTCTTTCTGGAGACTTCAGTTGATGTTAGGCCTGGCCATGATTTCCTGCAGAAAACTGATAAGAGACTCGAACACAAAAACATATATATGCAGCTAGCCTTTTTTCTAGAATTAGTTAGTACTCTATGTGACCATTCATATCTTAACAAAGTTTAAAATGTATATATATATATTAATCTTGTAAATTTTGATATAAAATTTATACTTTGAGAAAAGTTTAAAGAATCAGAATAGAATCAAAGAGTTGAGATTAGTAATAGAATAGTCCCTTAATTAATTTTGCTTTTGTCCTGTACCATAGCAGAAATGGCTCTTATTCTGGCATGATACAGGGAGTTTGCATTTTCCTTTTAACAACATGCTTGATTTTAAAGAAGGAGAGAGCCATTCTCCAACTCCAAAGTCAGCTTTAAATTTTAATTGAACTGGGACTGTTAGAAGACCAATAGTGTTAAATCTTTAGAGAAAAGCAGAAACAAACATTTAGGAAGACATAAAAATTTTTTTAGATAATATATACCCATACACCGTTTCACTCTGTTTCTTGGGATAGATGATTTGTCCCTTTTCTTCAGTTGTCTCATTTGTCCAGTGTTCTTCAGATTCCTTAACCTTCATTCTCCTAAAAGACAAAAACAAAAACCTTTCCCCAAGACTAATTTTGGGGATGTTCCTTTTTGGCAAGTTATTATCTGATGAAATGAAAAGGCATGTTTTATTGATACAAGTTAGTTTAAATTGGATGTTCATGCTGGTTGATGAACTATCACCTCCTCTAATTAAGAGGTCTCTCTTGTTCAAATCGAACCTTTATCAATTTTGATGGTACCCACAGCTTATCTTCTCCTGTAGAAACAAAAGCAAAACCACGTCCCCAATGTAATACATACCCTGGTTTCCATTCTGAGGTCAGCACATCCTTAAAGTATATAGGCTGATTTAATTCTGTAGTTTTTTCTATTATCCAATGTCTCTCTGCAGCTGTTGTTCCTTTCTCATTGGCATTCAGAAAATTCAAAGTTAGAAGAGCATTATGCAGTCTATTTCTGGGGGTTTTTGTTACCCATTTCTGTTTATTTAGCATATCCTTTAGAGTTCTGTTTGATCTTTCTATAACTGCTTGACCTGTAGGATTATGTGGTATGCCTGTAATATGCTTTATATTGTAATAAGCAAAAAACTGTTTCATTTTAACAGAGACATATGATGGAGCATTGTCAGTTTTGATTTGTGCAGGTATACCCATGATGGCCATAACTTCTAGCAAATGAGTGATTACAGAATCAGCTTTTTCAGAACTCAAAGCAGTTGCCCATTGAAATCCTGAATAAGTATCGATAGTGTGGTGTACATATTTCAATTTTCCAAATTCTGCAAAGTGAAACACGTCCATCTGCCAGATTTCATTTCTCTGAGTACCCTTTGGGTTACATCCTGCTGGTAATGGCGTCTGATTGTAGAAGGAACAAGTAGGACATTTCTTTATTATTTCTTTGGCTTGTTGCCAGGTTATGGAAAAATCCTTTTTTAAACCTTTACTATTAACGTGATGTTTTTTATGAAATTCTGAGGCCTCCAGCACATTTCCTATCAATAATTTATCAATCTCTTCATTGCCTTGTGCTAGAGGGCCTGGCAGACCAGTATGGGATCGAATGTGAGTTATATATAAAGGATGATTCCTTTTCCTGATTGTATCTTGTAATTGAATAAATAGTGAAGTTAATTCTGAAGCATCAGGGATAAATTCTGCAGTCTCAATATGTAACACCACTCTTTCAGCATACTGAGAGTCAGTTACTATGTTGAGAGGTTCTGAAAAATCCATTAATACCAACAGAATAGCATACAATTCTGATTTTTGCACTGAATTATACGGACTTTGAACCACTTTACTTAAATTTTCTGATTTGTAACCTGCCTTTCCTTCTTTGTTGGCATCTGTATAAAATGTACGAACTCCAGATATGGGTTTTTGCCGTACAATTCGAGGCAAGATCCATTCAGCTCTCTTTATAAGATCAATTCTATTGCTTTTGGGATATTTGCTGTTAATTTCTCCCAAAAAATTACTGCAAGCTCTTTGCCAAGGTTCACTTTCTGTCCATAATTTTTCAATGTCCTCCTTAGTTAATGGTACGACAATTTCTGCTGGGTCTATGCCTGCTAATTGACGAAGTCTCATTTTTCCTTTGTAAATCAAGTCAGAGATTTTTTCCACATAAGTTTTTAATTTTTTATTTGGTTTATTTGGTAAAAATATCCATTCCAATATAATATCTTCCCTCTGCATTAATATTCCAGTAGGAGAACGCCTAGAAGGTAAGATAACCAAAATGCAATCCAGCTTTGGATCAATACGATTCACGTGTCCTTCATGCACTTTCTTTTCTACCAATGCTAATTCTTTCTCAGCTTCAGGTGATAATTCTCTTGGACTATTTAAGTCCTTGTCACCTTCTAAGGTTTTGAACAAATTAGTCAGTTCATCATTTTTTACCCCAACAATAGTTCGTAGATGAGAAATATCTCCAAATAATCTTTGAAAGTCATTAAGAGTCTGTAGTCTATCTCTCCGAATTTGCACCTTTTGGGGTCTAATTTTTTGTAGCTCTATTTTATATCCTAAATAATTAATAGAATCTCCTCTTTGTATCTTTTCAGGAGCAATTTGTAATCCCCAGCGAGGCAAAATTTTCTTTACTTCTTCAAACATTATTTCTAAAGTATCTGCATTTGAGTCAGCTAGTAAAATATCGTCCATATAATGATAAATTATAGATTTAGGAAATTTTTTACGTATCACTTCCAATGGCTGTTGTACAAAATATTGGCACAGAGTTGGGCTATTCAACATTCCCTGTGGGAGGACCCTCCATTGAAATCTTTTAACCGGTTGAGAATTATTATAATTAGGCACTGTAAAAGCAAATCTTTCTTTGTCTTTTTCTTGTAAGGGTATTGAAAAGAAACAGTCTTTTAAATCAATAACTATGAGAGGCCATCCTTTTGGTAACAGAGTAGGCAAAGGCATCCCAGATTGTAGAGAACCCATTGGCTGAATTACTTTGTTAATTGCCCTAAGGTCTGTTACCATTCTCCATTTACCAGATTTCTTTTTAATAACAAATACAGGAGAATTCCAAGGGCTGGTTGATTCTTCAATATGCTGAGCATTTAACTGTTCTTCTACCAGCTCTTCTAAAGCCTGGAGTTTCTCTGTTGTTAAAGGCCATTGCTGGACCCATACAGGCTTGTCTGTTAACCATTTTAAAGGTAGAGCTGTTGGTGTCTTTGGAAGATCGTCAGTTATTGTGCCCTGTTCTTGTATAATATGGATGGCTGGTGACCACTCATTAGAACAATATCTTCTAATATTTCTCTCAGTAACATGTGCTAGTTTATGATTTGTTTCTGAGATTGGAGGGATGTTAATCTGAGTATTCCATTGTTGCAACAAGTCTCGACCCCACAGGTTCATAGTTATGTTAGCCACATATGGTTTTAATTTTCCTCTCTGTCCTTCTGGACCTATACATTCGAGCCATCTTGCACTCTGTTTCACCTGAGATAATGTCCCAATTCCTAACAGTTGAACGTTTACCTCCTGAAGAGGCCAAGTTGGATGCCAAAATTCTGGTGCAATTATGGTAACGTCCGCACCTGTGTCTACCAGACCAGACAACAAAACACCATTTATTTTTATCGTTAATTTTGGTCTTTGTTCATTAATAGAAGTTTGCCAAAAAATTTTCTTTATGTTTTCTCCTGAATTTTCTATTCTCTCTGTTTCATCATTCTGACCAGCATGATTTATTCCAATAGGCATTTGGTTATTTAATCGCTCTCCAGAGCAGGCATTTCCTCTATGGCTGCCGGAAAGGTTTGAACTGGATTTGCACTGGGGGCCTGCCTGAGGCCCCTCTGGGAGTTTCCCGAAGACTGAGGCAAAGGATTACCCTGTCTGTCCTTTGTTGATCTACATTCGTTGGTCCAGTGTTTTCCCTTACCACACCTTCTGCATACTCCAGAAGGAAGGGGCATTCTGTTGCCATTGTTCCTTGAAGAAACATTGTTTCTGGAAATGACCTGTCTACAGTCCCTTTTCAAATGTCCTTGCTTTCCACATCCAAAACATCTAACACTCCTCAAACCTTTTGAAATTACTTCTCCTACCCATGTATCATCATGCTCATCAGCTTCAACATTAATTGTTTCTCTAATCCAATCTTCCATAGGTGCAGATCTTGCCCTTAATGGCCTGATTATTCTTTTGCATGCTGCATTCGAATTCTCAAAGGCCAAAGATTCAATTATTGCCTTACCAGCTTCTGAATCCGAGACCGTTCTCTTTACTGCTGAAGCCAGTCTTTGTAAAAAATCTGTAAAAGACTCTTTTGGGCCTTGCTTCACCTTTGTAAATGACTCAGATTTTTTTCCTGGTTCCTCAACTTTGTCCCATGCATTCAAGGCTGCCGTTCGACATAAAATTAGGGTTTGGACATCATATAAACATTGTGCTTGTGCTGAAGCATATTGGCCTTCGCCCATAAGCTGATCCTGGCAAACTTGTACTCCTTTATCCCTCCACTGTTTTTCTATGTTTTTAGCCTCCTCCTTAAACCAAGTCAGAAATTGAAGTCTCTGGCTGGGTTCCAGAACACCTTGTGCGAGGTCCCGCCAGTCCTGTGGTACTATCCTATTATATGTTGACCAAGTGTTTAACATTTGCTTTACATATGGGGAATGCATGCCATAAGATACTATTGCCTCCTTAAACCTTTTTAAATCCAACATTTCAATTGGAGCCCAAGTATTTTGTGTAGCCATTTGATCAGGCATCTGCTGTACGGTTACAGGATAAATTAAGGGTGACTGTGTGAAAACAGGCTTTCTTTCTGCAACCTTATGATCCCGACTTGAAACAACTTCACTGTTAATTTCTTCTGTCTGAATTTTTACAGGTTTAACAAGTTCTTCTAACGCTGTTATCCTGGCACTTAAATTGACTATCTTTTTAAATATTAAAATGTGGATTATTATAGTGATGAGGTGCATAATTCCACCAATACTAATATTATATAGTTGTTCCATTGCCAGACTGCCTAAAATTTCGAACAAAAACCAATTTTCTTCCAATGCACACATAAAACCCATTTGTTTTTTAATGTGGAAAAAAAATTCTCTTTTAGATAGTTTCCTTTAAAATATCTGATATATTATGACTTACCAAATCTGCGTAGAACAGTAGAAATCCGAGGGGATTTTCAAAGCAGCCACCTAGTGTCCCAGGTGTAAATCCAGAGAGAGAGAGAGAGAGAGAGAGAGAGAGAGAGAGAGAGAGAGAGAGAGAGGGAGAGAGAAAAGAGAGAACGCACAAGAAAGCGTAGCCGGCTAAAGCTTAAATGCAGCCACGTGTTCCCTCTTGTGCCGAGTCAAGGCTTGGGTCTGGCTTCCTTAAGCTCCGACCACGTGCTTTGGCTTTACAGGCAGGGCCCTGTTCGGCAGGGCAGGTCTGAGTTGTTTGTAGCACCGGCTTTAGGCAAGCTGCTCACAGACCTAGGCCCGGGCTAGAAGTTGCTACCCGGACTAGGACGCCAGCAGCTCGGACTAAGAAGCCGATCGCCGCCGGCCGCCGTGTGCCGCCGCTGCCGCCGCCGCTGCTGCCGCCCTTGCGGGAAAGCGGACCTGCCGCCAAGCCAAGCAGTTTTTAATGGATTCTTGTCACGTTGGGCGCCAGATGTAGATGTAACCAACCGTCTTATTAAATAAGAAACACAGAAACAATGTAAAAGAGAAAGCCGAGAGGTCAGAGCTCAGAGCTAAAATCTCACCCTTCCTCCTGCTGTCCCAGCTTCGCGAAAAGAGACCTACCTCCTGTCGGTTCGTATTTTTAAAGTATGTTGTTCTGCCTTCTCATTGGTTGTAAACCCAAACACATGACTGCCTCGTCACTGTCTGAATGTACAGCCCCCTAGGTCTTAAAGGCATATGTCTCCAATGCTGGCTGTATCCCTGAACGCACAGAGATCTTATGGGATTAAAGGCGTATGCCACCACCGCCACACTCTTGCTATGGCTCTAATAGCTCTGACCCTGAGCACACAGATATCTATGGGATTAAAGGCGTGTGCCACCACCGCCACACTCTTGCTATGGCTCTAATAGCTCTGACCCTGAACACACAGATATCTATGGGATTAAAGGCGTGTGCCACCACCGCCACACTCTTGCTATGGCTCTAATAGCTCTGACCCCCAGACAACTTTATTTATTAACATACAATCAAATTAATATTTCAGTACAAATCAAAATAATATTTCAATACAATTAGATTATCACCACAGGAAACAGTTTCCTGGACACCTACAAGGAGAAAGTCATGCTTAAGAACAAATAATCAGGAGAGTAGAGAGACTTGCCTCTGGCTGGAATCTGCATTACCAGAGTATAAAGTAAACTGTGATATGACGCAGATGAAAGGGACCCTGGGAGATGACTCCAGGAAAAGTCATCTCCAGGGCCGGCTAAGGTCTCTTTTAGAGGCTCATTGTCTGCAGGTGTTGGAAGAATAAGGGGCAGCTCCCTGGCTCCTTGGGGTCAGTAAAGAAACCGAGATGCCAAGAAGGCTGCCACATCCAGTTCTTTTGTTTTGCTTTTGGAGAGCCAAAGCAGCTAACCCTTAAGACCAGCAAGGTTGCCAGCTTGCTGGTGGCAATGTTTTATTTTCAAGCATAAGCATTCGAGTTTACAAATGAAGGCAGGTGGTTAAAAAAACCGATCCCACCGCTTTAAAATCAGGTGCACAGTCCATTCCGCACCTCAGCTATGGTCAGCCGTCAAAGTCACTTGCAATTCTCAGGTCCCAATTTGCTTTACCCCAGAAACCTTCCTTTCTAATAAAAATCTCTCTCTTGAAGTTACTTTTCCTCACCATGGAGGGATCCTTAAAGCCGTGCCTTAAGGCAATGCTGGTGGCCGTTGAGTTTGAAGTATTTCTGGGTAGCCATGACTTCACACATGGAAGTCAGGAAGAAAGCGTAATAGGTCTTATGTCGATGCTAAGAAAAGTCACAGCAGGTCTTTTGTGAAAGGCGCAGGGTCCTGACAGGATGGAAGGATAGGAAATGCCAAATCTCTGACCGTGTTTCTTTTAAAAAGTAACTGGTTTGCTGCTGTTATTTTGCATCGTTCTGAAGTCATTGTTGGTGTCTTCGATGAGTCAGGGAAGCAATGAGTCATAGTTCTGTAAGCAATGGGGAAACATGATACTCTAGTCATTAGGACAGATATCTATAGGTCATTTTGTTATTTATCATGCCAGCTTTCTGAAGAATCACCTGCCTCCACTCTCTCCTTATTTGTCAAATGAGATTAGATTCAAACACCCAGCCCGGCTTTAAACCTTGTCCTTACTGCCTTCGGGGCCAGCCGATGGTTCCCAGCCCAGGGCGCCTCCTGGCCCAGGTTTCTTCCTATCACTCAGCTCATCTCATGTACTGTCTCCCCACCTAGTCTTCAGGCAGGCACTCACACAGGATCACAGAGGAATAGGTCTCCAAATTAGCCAACTGGAATCAGGCCCAGGATGCTGCAACTGTTCCCATCACATACACCATTTCTCATCATTCCACAGACGACACAGGGCAAAGACAGCAACTTACACGGTATGTCGTCATCAGATTAGGTATTAATCATGAGGAATCTAGAGCTGAGTCTATCTAAAGGCAGGTGTGTGGAGGTTACATGCAAAGATTATGCATTTTACACAGGGGCTTGAGCATCCACCGTTTCAGACTGGCAGAGGGGCAGGAGAAAGATACCTGTCCTCAGAGACACCAGTGATAGCCATGCCTGTTGGAGACAGGTTGAAAACCAGCAACAGTAGGCAGTTATTCCACCTCGACGGCAGCATGTGGGCCTTCCCTCCCAAGTCCGTCTGGATCTCTATCCATGTCCTAAGAAACTTGAATACTTTCCTGGGAAAAAAAAAAGAAAAATCAAAGAGATGGCTCAGTGGTTAAGAGCACTGGCTGCTCTTCCAGAGGACCCAAGTTCAAGTCCCAGCACCCACGTGGCAGCTCACACCTGTCTGTAACTCCAGTTCCAGGCCTTCTGACACCCTCACGAAAACATACATGCCGGTATGACCCCAATGAACATAAAAATAAATTTAAAAAAATCAAAAATTTACAGTCCCCTTAAGAACATATCCCAGGAAAGATTTCAGTCTTCAAGTCTTCTAGGCATCATCAGTTAAAATCCTCGCTGGCAGGGACAGCTGGGGTTCTGAAGACTGTCCGGCTAGATCCTGTCCAGTCCTACACACTCTGCCTCCTGCTCCCCTGCGCACGCTCCTTGCCGACCCGGATGTAGCAGGATTTGAATGCACTCCAGTTGAACCCATGCTCTTAAGGACCTGTCACTGATGGAGTCTTACCTTGCAAGGTCTTGGGCCAGCAGCGCTCATCGTCACCTAGATCACATGCTATTCAGAGTCAGCGCCCTTCACATGCCAAGCGCACCTCACCTTCCTCCTGAGGGTCACGGCCTCTCGTGAGAGGTGGCAGCTGTGAGTGGCTCTCATCAACACCGCTCAGAGAGAGAGCTTCAAGGTTGAAAAGGAAAAACACTTTCTCCAGCACGAACCGGCAGGGTCCGTCCTAGCTGGCGAGAGTTAGAAGTCTGAGGGGCAGCTAGATTTCTACCTCTGGCTAGTGACGCGTCACACAGTGGGGTTCTTTCCTGAGATTTCTACATGGGGATGAGAGCGTACGTGAATACCGTGAATATAATAATTCTTCAACACAATCATCATTCTCTCCCCGTAAAAACTCAGTGATTTTAAGTGTTAAATACATTCAACATGTATTTGCTTTATACCAAGCACTGTTCTAAGTGCCTCCCCGTGAAGTATGGGGTTTAAGACACCAACAGCTGTGTGGTCCAGATCAGCGTGAAGTCCCTGCGAGTCAAGCTGCCTCCTTCACTTCTCTTGAGGGAAGTGACAAGTCGAAGGTCACCTAGAAGGGCTGCAGCCAGGACTCCAATTGTCTGGGCTGTTTCTGGAGGCTATACTCACACCGGCGCTGCTGGAATGTGATTCTACCTTAGTGGCGAAGGCCTAAGGCCAGGGTCAGCGAGCCCAGCACTTCCGGTTCGGCCTGTCCCCCACATGCAGCGACGCGGACTTCTGCCATAGCAAGCCACGGCACTGGGGCATAGATTTCAGTGATTTCTTCTAGTCTACACAGATGATCTGAATCCCTCTGATGGCATGAGGCCATCACTGTCCACCAACTGCCTCTCCGGGTATGTTAATTATTTGCCCTTTCCCTAGTTAGTTATACTATCCCACTGACCCATGCTGTGTGAGGCTCTGGGACCTCCAGACTCCCCGCCCCCCCCCCCAGCTCCTCTCTCCCTCCTCTGGCTCATCCCCGAGGACCTCCCTTCGCCCTGGGAGTACTCCCCGGACACAAACATTCTCTCCAACTGACTACAGCACACAGAACTGTAAGGCAAGACAACCATAGCCATGTTTTTGAACTCGTAGATACCAGATGCACTGGGCAAGCCCTTGGGTTGTTTGCTGGGTACAGATCTTGAGCCACTGACATCTAGCAGGAGAGAGATAACTTTCTTTTCTAAATCCTGAGCCGTTTGCTTTGGGAGATCTCATCTAGGCGGGAGACAGAAACTTATCAGCAGCCGACTCCACGGCTGGTCTAACCCCGAGCAACTCTGTTAAAAGGAGCCTGGACAAAGTCTAGATGTCTCTGTCTCTCTCTCCCTCTCCCTCCCCACCCCTGTGTGTGTGTGTGTGTGTGTGTGTGTGTGTGTGTGTGTGTGTGTGTCAGGGAGATTGGGAGGGCACACCTCTGGTCTCTGGGTTGCCCTCTCCCCACACCCATGCTCCCAGCTGGGATAGTGGTGTCCGACACCTCCTCATACTGACCAGGACTCTGCCCATTTGGCCTTTGCAGAAACCTTGTGCCTTTCTAAGTCACTGGGCATAGGTTAGTGGAAAAGGCGAGCTCTCTCCAGCCCAGGTACCCCAGGCACACACCTTCCTGACTTCCGCTCATGTTCACCAGCCTCCAGCCGAGACTCTCCCAGTGTCCCTCTGTTCTCTGAGGGACTGGGAACTCTCCCAGTGTCCCGCTGTACCCTGAGGATCTCCTTGCCTTTCTGCTTTAGTTCTAAAAAGCTGTAATGTCTGTCGTGGGAGAAACAAGTGCTTCTGACCATAGCAGTGGTCCTCAACCTTCCTAATGCTGCGACCCTTTAATACTGTTGCTACTTCATAACGGTAATTTTGCTACTGTTATGAGTTGTAATGTAAATATCTAATATGCAGAATATCTGATGTGCAACCCCTGTGAAAGGGTCATTCGACACCCCCCCCCCCCCCCCCCCCGCAAAGGGGTCAAGACCCACAGATTGAGAGCTGCTGGACTAGAGGCTTCTTCTAAAGCTTCCATGGGTTGTGATGATTCATCCCTGCCTTGCCAGAGAATGGCACCAGCTGGGAGGAAGGTGGGACTACCAGGAATTTAATAAAGAGAATCCGAACAACGTAGCTCTCTTCCCCTAAACACACACACTCAATGATTACCCAGTATGACCTTCCTCATAACCTGTGGGAGGTATAGTTACTCCCAGTTTACACGGGAAAAGCTGAGCTTTGGCGAGATGAGTTTATCGGGCTCTCTGCTGGCAAGCTCTTGAAGCTGCTGACGGTGCTCCATGCTCTAACCAACCGCTCCATCTGCTTTATCTCGGGAGACTGAGGTCTAGCCTCGATCCCTTCCTTCCACACGGTTGCAGCTGTGGGGGCCAGCCTGGCCTCACTTTGAAAGCCTCAGCCTCTGAGTGCCGGGATTCTGGACCTGTACCACCACCCACAGCTGTGAAGAACTGTCCTTAGAGACCAGAGTCTGCCTCTGCACCGGGAGCTTCCCGAAGTGCCAGCGAGGCCGCCAGCAGGGACTTTGTAGGTGGACACTGAATGGAGGTAGTCAAGGAGAAAGAATGAGGACGGAGATGACAATTCCTCATCTCAAGCTTTTCCAAAACTTCCCAAATTCTATCCTGCCCACTAAAATAAAAGTAGAAACGAAATTTGAGTATATAATTCATGTCTAAAACTCGACTGTCCTTAGATTGTCAGATTATTTTAGGCACTGAAGTTAGTCTCTTCCTTTTTTTTTTTTTTTTTTTTTTTTGGTTTTTCGAGACAGGGTTTCTCTGCGTAGCTTTGTGCCTTTCCTGGAACTCACTCTGTAGCCCAGGCTGGCCTCGAACTCACAGAGATCCACCTGGCTCTGCCTCCCGAGTGCTGGGATTAAAGGCGTGCGCCACCACCGCCCGGCAGTCTCTTCCTTTTTAAAAAAAATTTATTTATGTGCATTGGTGCTTTGCCATGAGTGTTCAGTCCCCTGGAACTGGAGTTATAGACAGTTGTGACCTGCCATGTGGGGAGTGGGAAGTGAATCCGGGTCCACTGGAAGAGCAGCCAGGGAGCCATCTCTCCAGCCCCTGAGGTTAGTTTCTCGGGTCTAGAAGTGTGCAATGTGCTGGTGACACAGAAATGCCAGGTAAGCCCCAGTGTACCTTTGTCAGCCACCGTCATTCTCCTGGGATTTTGTTTGCTCTCTAAACATTGTCATCCAAAACGATGGTGCAATGGACATAAAACCCCAAAGTGCCAGGCGGTGGTGGTGCACACCTTTAATCCCAAGACTCAGGAGGCAGAGGCAGGCAGATCTCTGTGAGCTCTAGGCCAGCCTGGTCTACAGAGTAAGCTCCAGGACAGCCAGGGCTACACAGAGAAACCCTGTCTTGAAAAACCAAAAAATAAAAAAATTTAAAAAACCCAAACTTTAAGAATTTCACATGCTCCCCCCCCTCCAGATAATAAATATATACTCAGGCTCTGTATATCAGTGAAGTTTTGGAGGTCTTAAGCTGTGATCGATCTGTCTGTCTGTCTGTCTGTCTCTCTGTTTATGCCACTTTTTCAATTTTTGAGGTAGAATTTCATGTACCCTAGGCTGTCATCAAACTTGTAATACAGCAGGAGACAACCGTGAATTTCTGATCCATGTCCTCCACCTCCTGAGTGCTGGGGTGGAGGACACATTTGAACGGCACCCCCAGCCCTCAGCCTCTTTGTTTTACAGTGTTATGCTTACTTCTTCATTTACATTTTTGGATGAATATTCAGGTTGCCTTCAGTTTCTAAGATAAAGTTCAAATCTTCCAACCAAGACATCCCAGAAAGAATACTGTCTCTTCTTGTCTCTTTAAAACCAGGTGACTGTAACTTATTAACAGCCTTCATAATGTTGGCAGTGACCTGTCTCTCCTATGAGAAGAACCATCCTTACCTGACACTGCCCCTTCAGGTGACACTGTCCCTGCCCCCCATGTCACTGTCCTTTCCTCGGCCTCGGTTTAAAGCAGGACGGGTTTTCCACAGGGTCCCTACCCTGCTGCAGCTGACCATGTAGGGGACCACTGCAGCCCTTGCCCAGCTCTTTTCTTAGTTAGGGTTCTGACCTCTATAAGAGCCTGCCTGGCTGTCTGGGTAACAGCCAGGTCACATAAAGGCCTTTATGTAGGCCCTTGTTCCTGGGGCTCCGAAGAACAGAACACCTGGAGGTCCTTTGTAAACAGGATTTAGCCGGCTGGCGTTGAAGATGCCTTAAATAAGAGAATTAAGGAAGGAGTGAGCCTTATTTAAGGGAAAGGGCCGGGCTAGCTGAACTAGGAGGAGGGTGAATGGACAAAGAGACTTGGAAGCTGTAAAGATGATTAAATTTCCCCCTTTCCCTTACCTATAAAACAAGTCATTTTTAGATCTGCTTTAAGCGTCCATTTTACACACACACACACACACACACACACACACACACACACACACACACTGGACTAGTTGTTTAGTTTTCACATTTTCCTGTCTCTCAAAACATTAAAAAACATTTACTAGAGTGACTTTAGTACCGAAAGTTCTATAATGCTCCCATGAAACCCAAGCATCATTTCAGAAAGCAGCCCGTCTTTCATCCTCCTAAGATTTTTTCTGTGAAGCAGTAAATCCGTATTTTGAATCTTCCTTCTTGGTTTTATGGTGTTGCTATGAACTCTTACATAGTCCCTAGAATAGTCAACAGATATGGATATTGTTTCCCTAAAGTGTCCCTATTCAAAAGAGCGTGCAGAGGAATCAAGGAACTTATTGTACAGCTGTGGTGAGTGAAGGGTTCTATTTTATGTGTGCAAAAAGCATGCTTAAATGTATTTCTCACATAATAACCCTTATTTGGAAAATAAGGTCACATTATGTTCCTAAGAACCAATGACAACCTTCTTGTAAGTAAAATTTGGTTTAATATTTTTAAGGCACAACACATATTATAAAAGCACACATTGGGGCTTGGGGATGGGGAGTTACCCAGCTCCTCTGGTCTTTTTGATCTACACCAATATCAAAGAAGGGAGAGTGCAAAAGGCACGTGTCTGCTTTAATTTTACATTACAGTGCACATGAATATTATTTCTATTAATACATTAAACACAAAGAATCATTGCTTTAAAAAGACAGTGCACATAGAGCAGTTTTCAGACCAGCCTGTCTTGTTTTTTCCTGTTATTTCCCTGCAGCTAGAGTTTTCCAGGCCTTGCCCAGAGTCAGGACAAATCTCTCTCACCCGCCAGTCCCACAGCCGCTCAGACCCAACCAAGTAAACACAGAGACTTACATTGCTTACAAACTCTATGGCTGTGGCAGGCTTCTTGCTAACTGTTCTTACATCTTAAATTAATCCATTTCCATAAATCTATACCTTACCACGAGGCTCGTGGCTTACCGGCATCTTCACATGCTGCTTGTCCTGGCGGCGGCTGGCAGTGACTCCTTCTGCCTTCCTGTTCTTTCTTTTCTCCTCTCTGTTAGTCCCGCCTAAACTTCTTGCCTAGCCACTGGCCAATCAGTGTTTTATTTATTGACCAATCAGAGCAACACATTTGCCATACAGAACATCCCACAGCATTTCCCAATAAAATATTGTAACTTTCTGAGGTTGTATTTCTTCATTAATATTCTTTTTCAATAAAAGGCTTCTGATTCTAATGTGAAACATGCTTTCTAAAGGCAGTTTTAATACAGGCACTAAAGCTCAGTGTGGCTTCACAGGGACCGTCTTTAACAAGTGACTGGGAATTCACACATGTACACACTGGGCACGAGCTGATTTCTACCCCATTGCTCGCCTTGCTCTGAGGGCAGGGGCAAACCATTGTAGAAGTCAGGTTCAGTAAGAAAGTCAGATCAGAGAACTTACCCTCAGTGTATGCAGACAGACACCAACATCCTTCTGTACTGTGGCCGGGATTTCATCATTTCATGTCTCATCTTGGGTCCCCCGAGACAGGCTGCTTTCCTTCCATCTCTAAAAATACCCCATGTGTCTAAATGGCAGACATAAGACACAGTATTGTTCTAGGACCCATGTTATAATAGAAGGCGAGGGACCTCTGGTCATAGCAATAAATTACAGTGTACCATACATGCTGTATTGGGAAGTAAGATTTGGACCCAAAGTGTGTTTTGAACTGTGGATTTATTCATTTATTTATTTATTTATTTATTTGGGTTTTTCAAGACAGGGTTTCTCTGTGTAGTTTTGGTACCTGTCCTTGATCTCACTCTGTAGACCAGGCTGGCCTCAAACTCACAGAGATCAGCCTGGCTCTGCCTCCCAGGTGCTGGGTTTAAAGACAGCACATGCCTTTAATCTCAGCATGGGGGAGGCAGAGGCAGGTGGATCTCTTGAGGATCTCTTGAGATGGAGGCCAGCCTGGTCTACAGAGTGAGTTCCAGGCCAGACAGGACTACACAGAGAAACCCTGTCTCAAAACAAAAAACAAAAACAAACCAAACCAAACCAATAAGAAAACAACCACAACAAAAGGAGAGTTCCCCTGACCCTGAGGACTTAAGAGTTGATAAGATAGTCAGGTCAGTGGCTGGCTGAGTTCTCTACCTGACCATTTCCCCAACTCTATAAACTCTAAGGACTACTTCTTCTTCAACCTTAAATTCTTAAATTTCTGGAGACCCCTTTCTATTTTTTTAAACCTTTATTTTTTATAATTTATTTAACTTTATTATATGTGCATTGGTGTGAAGGCGTCTGATCCCCGGAACTGGAGTTACAGATAGTTGTGAGCTGCCATGTGGGTGCTGGGAACTGAACCCGGGTCCTTTGGAAGAACAGCCAGTGCTCTCCAGCGCTGAGCTGTCTTCTCCAGCCCCGGAGGCCCCGTTCCAGCACTGGATTCCCGTAGGTCTTCCAGTAGGTCGTTAGAACACGAAAGCAGCAACACCAGCTGCCTGCCTCTGGTGCCTAGCAACAGTGTGGACACCCTGTGACCATGTGGTAATAACTACTTGTGATAGATAGCACATGTAAAAGAAAATACTGTTTTAACAGAGATAGTACCTTTGGAGTTGGGCACAGGCTGTCCATGGCTTCAGAAGAGCTCTGTGGCTGCTAATGCTCCTGCAGCCCAGAAGGGTACAACAAACAGTTCAGTGTCGGCAAATGGTACCAGCTGGGCAGTAACCGAGGCTGCCAGCTGCCTTCTGCCCAGTTAGGTATCTTTTTTTCTGTGTCTGTGTGCATACATATTGCTATAGATCTGGAACCTGGAAATTTAACAATAGGGACTGTGCCTGAGCGAGAATAAAGCCAATTTGCAAACTGTACTGTTCCGATAATCTCTGGAGGAGACATGTGAAAGCAATTAAAAGTACTCTCTGAGGGGGGCGGGGATCTTAGCTTCCATTGAAAGAGGCTGGGAGAGCCTTTGAAGAAAGATGAAACTGAAAATACCACCAGGCTTTCCTTACGATGAACTGAGCAACCATGCCACAGGTACAGAACCAATGGAAACGTATATAACGTTTAAAAGCGTATAAAAATATACGTATATAACGTTTAAAACGTATATAATGTTAAAAATGTGAAAAGCTGAACATAACTCTCAGCTTAACGCACAGCTGAAATAACCTTCCCTCGGTCTGGGATGGTGCTCAAGGAAAAGGGGCTTGGGCGGGAGTGGGGGGCAGCAGCTGGACCCCATCACCGACAACCTGAATTTGAAAAGAGGACCCACCGAGAAAAAAAAGGGGTGGTGGTGGTGGTGGTGGTGGTGGTGGTTATTTTCCTTGTAATGTGAGCTTTTTAAAAAGCTGTGAACTTTTTACCTTGCCTCATCATGCTTCATTTGGTCAATTACTAACAGGATGGCCCCTGGACAGCGAGCGCGGGCTCCTGGAGGTTGCTACTTGTGTGTGGCGTGTGCAAAGACACCGCCGAGTGCGAACTGACAGGGAGAGAGGGTGCGCGCGTGGGTCCCCCCCTCTCTTTACCACCACGGGGACGTGCGCTCCGGGTCTTCCAGGCTCCGGGGCGCCCTCGGTGCCATTGACATGCAAATCCACCGCTGAGCGCGGGCCAATCGCCGACACTTCCTGGGGGATTACCTGGTGGCGGCTGGCCGCGCGCGCGGCCCCGTGGCGCGGCCCCGGGCCGGGAGGCGTGGCGGTGCGGCACCGGCCCGGACGGACGGACGGACGGACGGGCTCGCGCGCCGGGGACCCGCAGCCGCGGCCGCCTTCCGAGCGGGGAGCCGCAGCCCGAGCCGCGCGCCCGGGGCGCAGGGCGCGGCCGCCGCCCGTTGCTGAGCGCGCGCAGCCGCCGGCGATGCTCGGCGCGCCCGCCGTGGCCGCGAGGTTTGAACTTGGCGGCGGTCGGGAGCCCCGCGGGGCCGGGAGGCGATGGTGAGTCCGGGGCGCGGGGACTCGGGCAGGGGCGGCCCGGCCGGGAGACTTCCAGAAGCCCGATCTGGAGAAGGTGTCCCGGAGGGGGGACCCAGGCAGCCGGCTGCGGGCCGGTGGCGCGCTCCGAGGGGCTCCTGGCACTCTAGGCCTGGTCTTTCTCACCCGGAGCCGGGGGTAGAGGGGAACCGGGGGAGGGGGAGGTGAATGTGGGGGTCGCAGGGCTGCCACTCCAACAGGATTGCTGGTGACTGACAGCGTGAAAACGCTTCAGAAGAAATGATCTGTGAAATATTTTAATTTTGATAAATTACTTCCCACCAGGGCTCCTGCGGAGTGTAGACCGCCTTTGCCTTTCTTAATGTTACTGGATTGGTCCCTAGCGGGGAGGCCCCCAAAGTACTTGGAGGGGGCGCGCGTGCCCCTTCCCCCACCGGCTCCAGAGCCAAGGCAATGATTTCCAGGAGTGTGTTCCGCTGTCAGGTAGCGTGGAAATGAAATTGCACCTGACGTTTGCTTTGCTCTGGGTTGCCAGAGAGCTAAGACTTCCTCGCCGTGGGGGTGGGGTGTGTCCCTCTTTCTCTAAAGCCTTTGGCATTATCCCCCAGCCCCCACCCACCCAGTCCTAGGGTTGCCGGGGAGCAGTTGTGTGCACAGACGTATGACACTTTGCTTTCGGCCGGGCACCACGTCCGTGTAATTCCCGTGGAGAGCTATCTGGGTGCGTGGGCTTCCAAAGACCGGCGCCTTTTCTGTTTCTTAGTAGTTTTTAAAGGCAAGTGGAATTAAGTTCCCAATGAAAACACCTCTCCAAGTGGTTTCACCAGAAGCTGGCCTAGATTTCGGTTAATTTCAGTGAATCCTTTTTGAAAAGTACTTTTTCCTATGCTTTGATTTCGCTCTAGATCACATGTCTTCCTGCTTTTAAAATGTTTTTTTTTTCTTCTATTTTAAAAAGCGTTCTGATTGTTGTGGTTGCAAGGATATATATAGATGAGAAAAAGAGGGAAATGTAATAATGTGTTCGAGTTGCCTAAGACCTGGTTTTTCATAGCCACCCAGTCAGCTGAGAACTCCAGGGCTGTAGAATTTTCCTCCCATTCCTAATCTATTTAGAAACAAAACGTAGGAACTGACAAGGAAATACATTTACTTAAAATGCTGTAACCAACAATAACTCATTCACATAGTTCCCAGGTTGAAATGGGGTTTATTGTGGCAATTTCTCTTGAACCAGCTTTCCACATCTGCCCCTGGCAAATGGCTTCTGTTTGTACAGCCTGTTTGGTAAACACGTCCCTTCGCCATTACGGCAAAATGCCAGACACATATCCCTTTCCAGCGCCTGTAGGTAGCTAGGCTCTTAAAGTTAATATTTTTGTTGGTTTCTACATCAGAACTTCCTTACCAAACCCTTGGTAAAACCCTGGAGAAGGTTACCAAGGGATGCTGTGGAGAATTTACTTCCCTGGAGACTTTAAGAATAGGATAAACATCCATCTGCCTGGGATGGCTTCAGTGTGGTACTGCCTGAATAAGACAGGTCACTCAACTCTCCCAGCCTCAGAATTGAAGAATTCTAAGCAAATTCCCACTTGCAGTGACCTGGGAACCAAGAGCTTACCAAAACTACCTGAGCCTAGCCGAGGTGAAGCCGTTTCTGTGAAACAAAGGGATTTTGCTGAGAATGATTCTAGATTATGCTACGACCCCCCGAGGAGTCTTCTCTGTGCTGTACAGAAAATCTACCTCCGGTTTCATTCTGAGGGGTTGGAGGTTGAATATAGAGGCAGTTCTGTGATTTCAAGCGAAGGAATTGATTGATGGGAAAGAGAAGTTTTCCCTTACACACAGGGTGTGTGTCCTCTTGTAGAGTGAACCTCCGAGGATGACAAGCCTGAAATTATTCTTATTCCCCTCACCTCACCCTGCCTGGCCCCTCTCTCTTCTGACTGTTATCTGTGCTGGCCTGGGATCCTGGACTCCGGCCATCCTCCTTCCTCAGTTCCCCAGCAGCTGGGAGTGAGTACCGATGACCAGACAATGCTGGCCATGCGGTCTTCATTTTAACTCAGATATTCTGGATGTGAGTTGCATCTGGTCGCAGTTTATTGAAGTTACCAGTTCTTAACTGATGTGTAAAAGTCATACATACTTACGGGGTGCCGTGTGATATTTTGATACCTGTATATCATGTTCAAATCTATTCAGAAGTTTATCATTTCCTTGTAGTTCAATTTTTAAGCCAGGTGGTGATGGCACATGCTTTAATCTCAGCACTCGGGAGGCAGAGGCAGGCTGATCTACAGCCTGGTCTACAGAGTGAGTTCCAGGACAGCCAGGGATATGTGCAGAGAAATCCTGTCTTGAACCGACCCCCCCCCCCCACACACACACAAAGAAAATTAAAATGCCACCATTCCTCCCAAAATTTATCCCTGCTTTGCACGTTCACTTGGAGCTCATGGTACATTAACCCAAACCAAGTGGGCCTGTAATGAGTGTTGGAGGACCCCCACGGTGTTCTGGCTTTGCTGGTTCCTTCCAGAAGGTAGAATTTCATGGCTTGCCACTCGGTCTGCCTGCCTGTTTGACAGAAGTGTGTAATTCTAACCAGCGTGTGACCTCAGCTGCAGTGACACCTTCCTCCCTTTCCTGAGTATCACTTGACCAGGGGCTGCCACTCTTCTTCCTGGAAGGTCACCGAGGGGCTCACGTTCTGGGAGAGGTCAGGGCAGAAAGCAGCAAGACTTAAGTCTCTGGCCAGACAGTGTTTCACCTCTCTTGAATGCGCCACACACACCCCACCCCCGCCGCCCCACAGCCTTGGCGTTATTTTCTTGCACGCCCCAAACTGGTTTTCTTAGGCTCTCATAACACCAAATAAGAAAAAGAACAGTGGGCATTCACTTAGTTAGCAAACATTTACCATGTGGGAGGCATCCTAGAAACTAGGGATGGGTTCCCTGCCTTCAGGGAACTCATCGTATATGAAAAATAAAGCACGTTAATAAGTTACTGTCGTTCTGTGGGAGTAGGGTTCAGGGGTTAAAAACATAAGCTTGTTGTAAAGTTAAATATATACCAACCTGTGACCCAGCGTATTCATGCCCAAGTATTTATCCAAGATAGTAGGTAAAAGCAATTGTCTATTAAAAAAAACAAGGAGAGACTTGTTTAGAGTATCCATAGCAACTTTATTCATGTTTGTCCACAACTGGAAATAATCATTCATCTACAAACAGGAAAGCAGATAAACTGTGGCACGCCCATACGATGGAATACTATTCAGCAAGCAACAAAAAAACGAGCTTCAGGTGCTCAGCCCTTGATGAGTCTTAGGAACTCTGTGCTAACTGAAAGGTCAGATGAAAAAGAACACATAAACTGTTTATTTATTTACTCTACTGTGGATTGAAACCTGGGCCTTTCACGGCCCAGACAAGCGCTCTACCCCAGCTCCATTGCTAGTCCTAATCAGTGAACTAATCAATGACAGTAGAAGTCCGTGGTTGCCCTGGAAAGGGCTGGAAAGAGCTGGGAACTTTGTGTGGTGATGGAAAGGCTGTGTGTTCTGCTCTCAGTCACATAGATGTTGGCCGTGGCTGAACCCTGTTGAACTGGACACAGCATTGGGAAACTGGAAGAGGGACTCCCTCCCTCCAGCCCTGCCTTTAGGTGTGTGTAACATTACCTTGGGCAAGTTAGGAGATGCCTGGGGACATTGGACAGGACCTGCGCGTCTCCTTAGGTTGTAGGCGGACAGAGCTAGATAATGATTGAAAGTATTTAGCCTGGTCTGAGCTCAGGGACTTGTTCATACTTCTGTGCACTGTGGTGAGTGTGGGGTTTGAAGTGTGAGTGACCGACCCTTTATGTTAAAGGCACTTCATTAGGGCTAGGGAGGTTTTGTGGCAACGTAACGGCTACCCCGGCATTACGCGTCTCTTCATTTCAGTGAAGATCTCTTTTTGTGTCTGTTGGGGATTTCACTGTAAGGTTCTGGCCTGCCTGAGCAGATCACAGGGGCACACCCCTAACCAAGATGCGATTTGCAATTGAGAGCCGGTGGCAAAGAGAAATTCGTTTCCAAGTGTCACTAGGTATATCCGCCACACACCAGGCGATCCTGTGTCCAGGAATTGTGGGCCAAACCAAAACAAATCCCATGCTTGCTTTTTGTTATTGTTTTTTGGTGAGCTTTTTGTTTTGTTTTATTTTGACTTTTTGGAGGAGGCTTTCTGGGTTTTGGTTTTTGTTTGGTTTTTGTTTTGAGAGAGAGAAAGAGCATGAAGTTGGATGGGTTGGGAGTCGGGGAGGATCTGGAAGTAGTTGGCAGAGTGGGAAACAATGAAATACATAGTATGATTTTTTTTTTTTCTTCTGAGACAAGGTTTCTCTGTGTAGCCCTGGCTGCCCTTGAACTCGCTTGGTAGACCAGGCTGGCCTAGAACTGAGTGGGCCATCTGTGTCTGCTTCCAGAGTGCTGTGATTAAAGGTGTACGCTACCACCATCCATTGAAAATTTTTTCTTAATGAAATGAAGAAAAAAAAAAAAAAGGAACTTGTCTTTAAAGTTCCATCAAAGAGAGGACGTGCCTGTTAGGCAAACCCCACTTTTGAAGACTGATTTCGTGATAGTGTTTCAAGGGAATTCCTTCTGGGCTGAGGCTCCAAAGCATCTTCCGGGAAGCCAGGTTCAATGTTCACATCTTCCGTGATCTTTCTAGAGATGCAGGTGGAAAATGGAAGTTTCTAGGCTCTGAATCAGACACTTTGTGTTTTAGACTGGTCTCCAGAGCGAGTTCAAGGACAGGCAGGACTATACTAACCCTGAGGTGATGATAGCACAGGCCTTTAATAGCAGCATATTCTGGAGGCAGAGGCAGGCGGATCTCTGTGAATTTGAGTCCAGCCTGGTCTACAGAGTGAGTTCCAGGCCAGCCAGGGCCACAGAGGGGGAAAAGGGGATGACTTATTTAACTTGAATTTTCAGTGAAAAAAAAAAAAGTTTTGAAAGAAGGACAATAATTAACCTATTAAGTTTCCATTGTTTAAGTTCTATGCTTTGCCAAATCCTAAGAGGCATTTTGTTGTTGGATTGGTTTAATTCATTTAGTACACATTTCTCAAGCATGGCCTGAGAACTCACCAGCCTCCAGGAATGCAGTGATGAATGGCTGGACATTGTGCTCTAGGCTTGTAGATACTCTGAACTGAGTGTGAGCACCAGCATGGTTCTGCCGGGCTCTTTCTCCGAATCGAGAGCATTGTCCTGGGAGAGTTCTAGTTTTTCATGGACTGTGTTTTGTTTCCAAAGCCTCCAGCTAAAACTGAAGATTTAAGATCCTGGTGTTATTTCTCCAAACACTGGCTCTTACTCTGGTATTCTTTTTTTATTATTCCTTACTAAAAATAGCAACAAAACAGTCTTGCATAAAGGCCACTGAGTGTAATAGAAAGGTCACACACAGATTGTGCAAACAGAATGGTCTAGGTTTGAATCTGAGCAGGGATGCCTCCTGATGGCGTGGGGAATCCACTTCCACCTCCATTTCTGCATGTGTGAAGCAGAGATAATAATACCCCGAGAGAAGCTGTGGTAAGGATTAGCTGGCAACATACATGTCAGAATTACCAGCCAGCCACCTGGCGGGTGTTAATTGCTAGCCTTCACTTGCTGAGGCTCAGGCCCTGCTTGATACCGCCGCCGGTCTCTGAGACCGATTTGATCTTCCTCGCATTCTTGTAAGGTAGGCACTATTATTTCCCTTTTAAAGGGAGGAAACCCAAGACACAGAGGAGATCAAATAGCTTGTAGAGTGCTTGGAGGTGTCAGGGCTAGAGCCAAGTCCACCCATTCCCTTAATTGATGAAGTCCGTAACAGACGTTGGCTACCTTTCCCTTTAAGGGAATATTTTTGAGATGCAGTTATCCCAGAAGAGAATAATGCCAGTAATAAGTGAACTTGGCATCACTCTTAGGCACTGCGTGCAAATCAACATTAGTGGAAGAGAAATTGAATTGTCTGACTCCTCTCTCTCTCTCTCTCTCTCTCTCTCTCTCTCTCTCTCTCTCTCTCACACACACACACACACACACACACACACACACACACACACACACACACACCCTTTTTTTTTGAGACAGCCTTGGTGTATAGTCCAGGCTGGTCTTGAACTCTCGAGCTTCCTGTCGCCTCCTCGCAAGTGCTGGGACTAGGGTTGTGTTCCACCGTACCTGGCTGTGTGTGTGCACTCTGAACCAGTTAAAGGATCTTCCACCTGGTTGTTGGGGGAAGAGGTATTGTTGGAGAGGCAAGCTCCTTCTTCACCGCCCTGGAGTCTCTCTGTGAGAGACTCTGAGCCTGTCCCCCCCCCACCCCCCCATGCTTTAGCAGAGGAACTCCAAGTACGTTCTGGTAGGTGCACAAGTTCATGAACTCAAACTGTAGGGATTTGTCCTAGACTTTGTGACATTAGAGGCCAAAATAGTGTCTCCTTCTGCAGAAGACTGGGAGGTAAGATGTGTGCTCCTCAGCGTTGTCGCGATAAGAGGAAAGTCGGCTGTCGACACAGTATTCTTGTAAATTACTTATGTCCATCTCCTCAGCTTCCGGATGGTAAAGAGCCTTGACCTAAAACATCAAATAAAAAGAAATCATAGTAGCGGTCTGAAAGCCCTGCTGCTGAAGAGGGGCCGGAAGTAAACACCGTATGGACACGGCCTAGTTGCTTTCTGTTCTGTGATGAAACACTGACCAAAACCAGCTTGGAAAGGGGTTTGTTTCAGAGATCCTGATCACAGTTCATCATCAAAGGAAGTCAGGGCCGAAACCATGGAGGAAGGCTGCTCACTGGCTTGCTCTCAGTGGCTTGCTCAGCCTGCTTTCTTACACATCCCAGGACCACCTGCCCGGGGGTGGCACCCCCCAGAGTTGGGTAGACCCTCCCACATCTATCATTCATCGTGACTCTGTCCCACAGACATGACCACAGGCCAGTCTGATGAAATCCGATAGAGGCAGTTCCTCAGTTGAGGCTCCCTCTTCCCAGGTGATAGGATTTTGTGTTAAACTGAGCTGCACAAAACTCTCTTGCCTACCCCATACACACACACACACACACACACACACACACACACACACACACACACACCAGCACAGAACTCTTATTTTACACATATATACACAATCACAGAACTATTACCTACCCTCTACACACACACACACACACACACACACACACACACACACACACACACCCCATCCTGGTTGTTGAGCTAGATACACAGATTTAATTATTTTTTCTCCTTCACAAGGCAGAGTTCCCTGGACATCTGAAATCTCAGGGCCCCTTCCTCAACCACTTAAGAGGGCTCCTCAGGGGCCACCAGAGTGCAGGGCGGGTAGCTCTGATCACAGGCACCCCGGGGAGAAGCTAGGTGCTGAAGGGAGGAGGAGCCCTGAGCAGAGTGCAGTCAGTGGCTCTGTACCGGGCAGGGATGTCACCGTGTGCCATCTCTGCCCATCCAGGAGGGCTGTGTTACCACCTCAGTGCAGGCGAGGGCCGTCGACTGGCAAGTGCAGTTTAGGACACTCCACTCCCGAAGGAAAAGAAAGAAACGTTGAAGATCCTGCAGGATTAGCAGCAGCCTGGCCGCCCTGACACCCCCGAGGCCTTGTGCCAGGCCGCTTAACTGTGGGCAGGCCCTGACCCAGCCTCGGTCTCACCACAGTAGGCATGGCTGCAGTTAGGAGAATGCAAGACTTGAGTCCCTCGCCATCGCCTCCAGTCTGCGCCTCTAACATTCAGCCTTTTGTGTTGGTTCCCATGGTTACCTCTTCACCCTGTAGCAGCTGGAATGTGTGGTGTGAGGAGGCTGTCTCCCCTACTGAGCCAGGTCCGGCTGGGGCGGAGGCCAGTGATCCACAGCTGGATTCGTGAAGTGGGGTCACAGTCCAGTACCCCGTCTTTGTCCTAGATTCTGTACCCTCCCCAGACCTGACATGTCAGGCTGGGGAGGGGGGCGGGAGACCCGTGGGCTGACGGACAGCTCCCAGGGTATTTCTTGCCCCAGCCCGGCCTGGTTCGACTGTCACTGACCTGTCTGACTTTAGTCTACAGGGACTCGTTCTGTGTGTGTGAGTGCCCAGAAGACTCTGTTCTGCACAGTCAGTCAGTCTCTTCCATGACTCCTTTCCTGTGGGCTTTTGTGCCCCAAACTGTTAGTTGATGTTGATGAGACCAGGAACTGGTATAAAGGCAGGTTTTGCTTCCAGCCTGGAAGACCAGGCAGGTCCTGGAAACCCAGGAGAGTGTGGCAACTGGCAGTCACAAATGGGAACAAAACTAGCCCAAGAGTGTGTGTGTGTGTCCCTGAGCGCTCTCAGAACACTGTCTGGAAGCTGCTTTGGTACCTCCAGGTGGAGGTTAAGCTGCCTGGGGGTAAAGGGGAGGTGGTCAGCAGCAGAAGCCAGCAGCACATCCATGCTGCTGCAGAAGGCGCTGCCAGAGGAATCCTCGTGCTCACCTAGAACGAGACACTTTTCTAGACAACTTTCCACCCCATAGGTACCTTAAGAAGCCCTTGGGCGGTGGCCCAGTGGGAGAGGGTGGTTAAGACATCCTTGGAGGCTTGTTGTAGCTTAGGCTTTCTATTTTCCATTTCTTTGTGATCCTCAGTAAGTTAGATACCGTGTGTTTCAGGTTGTTGCCAAGATTCAATTTGCGGGGTAAAAATGCTTTGTAAAGCATAGAGCAGCGCACGGGGGCCAGTCGTAATATTTTCAAATGATGCTCTGAGACTGCTGTGCCAAACCGAGGCCACAGACTCCTCTGTCCTGCTGTGTGTTATATGGGCCAAGTGTCCCTTCTTAGAAACGACTAGGGGCTGGATGTGGTTACACACATCTTTAATTCCAGCACACGGGAGGCAGAAGCAGGTGGATCTCTATGAGTTTGAAACCAGCCTGGTCTACATAGCCAGTTTCAAGCCAGTAAAAGGCTTCATAATGAAATTCTGTCTCAAACAAAACAAACAAACAACAACAAAAAAAAAAAAAACCAGTATGTGTGAGGGGAATAAATGATTGGGACCAGAGGTATCTCAGATCTTGGAGTTTGGGGGATTCTTGAATATTCAAATTGTTGAGCGTATTTAATCCTAAACTCTGAAATAATAATAATTTTTTAAAAAGCATGTGATTTCAGTTGTCAAAAACAGTTTTGTTTTCCATATTAGGATGTGAAACCTGTGTATGTCAGTGGACCCAGAAATCCCAGCACACAGCGACACCAAGATCAGACAGAGGGAGGGCATCCCAGCCCCTGTTACACCGTCCACAGCAATGAAAGGAAGAGTAAAAATAACAGGGACAAGTAGAACCAGCCCCCAGAGCACAGTCCCACCCTGAGGATGTCTGCTGCAAACGGGTTCGCTTTCTGCATTCTGGCTGCCTTTGACACCTCACCTGCCTTATCAGTGGCTCTCCCACAGAATGAAAGCTTCAGCAGGGGAGAGGAGTGTGCCCAGGAGAAGCCTGGCTAATAGCAAGGTGGGAAACCTTTAGGCTAACTATTTTCAGATGTTGAAATAGCGTGGCATGCTTATTCTTCCCATCCGAAAAAGCAGAGTGGATCTCGGAAACAGGTGCATTTGCCGTGGGCTTAGAAACCGGGCATGTGAGCGCCTTCCTAAGACCCAGTAATCCTCTTGGGCAAAGTGAGGATTAGGCTCCATTGCAACAAGACGGTGAGCTCACTTTGGCCGGGATTCTTCCTCGGCTGGTGCTGAATCTAGCAAGGAGTCTGTTTCCTCCCAATGAATGACAGCCTCCGTTAGCATTTAAAAATGTGTGTGTGCGCGTGTGCTTGTATGTGTGCGTGCGTGCGTGTGTGTGGTGCGTGTGCACCTGAGTGTAAGTATGCACACCATTAGGCAAGTCTAGGGTTGAGACAGCTTCCCTGCTTGTAGGTGGGACAGAGAAAGCCTGGCTCCTATACACTGCACTGGGACCCCAGTGTCCTTCCAGAGCCCCAGTCCCTCCATCTTGCTCCCCAGCAGGAGAAGAGGGAATCTCACCCAGAGCTTGAGGAGGGGTAGACTTGACAGGAAATCTGGACCCCCCAGCTCCAGATGCCTCTAAGTGGTCAGGAAGTTCTGTCCACTGGTTTTCTTCTGCCTAAGGCCTGGGGCTGGAGCAGCAGCCTTCACTCCTGCAAGCTCTGTCTGTACCCTTGACCTTGACCTTGACCATTTCCTTCTCACCTCCACGCCCTCTCTGCTAGTCACTTCCTAAGGGGTCCATATATAGTACAGTATGTCACCAGCTCTCTGCCGCGGAACACCCCCTTATCACTTTGGGATTATTTATATCTCTTGCCAAATGCATTGGGCATTCAGAGTCCCCACCCCCTTTTTAAGGACTCAGAGTCCGTTGTGACACCACTGTCCTACCCCCCCCGCACGGCAAATGCCCACATCCATCTGTCGTATGGAGACCATGCTGATTGGCTGCTAGGAGCTTCCGTCTTGGAGCAGTTATTATGGCACAGGTAGATATAACCCCCAAAAAGATAGGCTCTTTTTTTCCTTTTTTTTTTTTTTAAACAGAAACTTCTGAGGCTCAGAGAACTAGCTAGGAGCTCGCAGAGCCCAAATCAGAGCAAGGTCTTCTGGCTCCACATCACAGAACAGAGAGCAGGGCTCAGAAACAAAATTCCAGCTGGAGCCCGGGCCTGCTCTTCGGAAGTGTTCAGCACGAGTTGATGGCATCCTCGGGTGTCGTTTGATCAGGACTTGTCACCTCTGCCCCTTTCCCAGTGTCATGCACGATAATAACCTCATCCACGTGGCAGAACGGCCCAGAACACTGACTTGACTTGGGGCAAGCCCGGTGGCCCAGTGAACTCCAGGGATCTCCACCCCCCACTCCCCCCACCCCCCATGCTGGGATTACAGGTACGCCGTGCAGTGCCGGGGTCTTTGCGGAAGTGATGGGGATCTGAACCCGGGTCCTCAAGCCGGCACCGCAGGCCTTACCCACTGAGCCGTCTTCCCAGCCTGGGGAGCAAACTGTTAGATACATATTTCCTGGGTATTTTTGCTGGAAAGAGAACCATAACTGGCCAAGGAAGAAGAGAGCCCCAGATAGGATTAAGACTTTTTCGTGGTGGTTACGAGCACGCCATACGTACTGCCGCCAGCCAGCACGAGGGGTAATAAAGACAGCCGTCGTGTCTTGAAGAATGGTTGTGAATGTTCTAAGAAGAGTGTAGTGCCCAGCTTGGCTCAAAGTCCTCCCAAAGTAATTAGAGCCTCTGTGACAGCGGCCTAGTCACCCGCTCTCCACAGGACTGGTGGGTGCGAGCACAGACGTAGACAGTGACGGACAGAGGAGAGGGCTTGCCCAGTCTCCTGTACTGTTTCCACGGCACTCACCGGGCTTGTAAGTGTGTAATTGAATACTACTACTATTATTATTATTATTTATTTGGTTTTTCGAGACAGGGTTTCTCTGTGTAGCTTTGCACCTTTCCTGGAACTCACTCTGTAGCCCAGGCTGGCCTCAAACTCACAGAGATCCGCCTGCCTCTGCCTCCCGAGTGCTGGGATTAAAGGCGTGTGCACCACCACCGCCTGGCATATTGAATAATTATTTGCACAGAGGGGGTCATGCCTGTTTGCCCTCATGCCTGATTCAGTACATTCCGTGATTGGCCCTTGGTGACGGTTGGCCGAATGGATGAATGGTTAGGCTGGGTATAGAAGCAGCCAAGCTCTTGTCTCAGAGTGAACCAGCTCTCTTGATAGGTGTCGGATTGTTCTCAGCAGTGTGCCTAGTGTTAGGAAGCCCTTAAGGGCAAGAGTGCAAGCTGGGTGCTGTGGGTGGAGGAAGGGCGCCCCATTGATGCTGGCCCAGTGTCTCCAGGTGTAGGAACAGTCAGCCTCGGGCCAGAGGAGTCCCGTTGGAATTTCAGTAACGTTCTCTCTTCTCTTTGTTCCTCCTCGGGCTTTCCCTGCAGAGAAGTTTTGGGGATTAAGTGCTTGCCACCCTTTCCACAGGACTTTTGGGGCGGTCCCGTTCAAAGGCGCTCCGTGCTGAGAGAGATCCCAAGATGAAATGCGGGAAAAGTGTGGTTAAGGACACCGTTCCGCCAGCCTTCTAGTTGACACGTTGTGGTCGTGAGCAGATTTCTGCCCCTCTGCAACGCTGTCAGATGAGGATAGCTGATTCTGCGGTGTGTGTCTTTTAGGATCTTTGAGGGCCCGACTGAAGGAGGTTTGGGAAAGCTGCGCTTTCCACGTCATTTGTCAGACGTAGCTCAGGATGCACAGCTTGCGGCAGGGATGTAAGTGTGTTGCCCGCGACGGGCAGAGAGCGAAGGCTGGAGCAGGGAGACCTGCATTTTCTCAGGAGGCGTTCACCCCCCCCCCCCCCCCCCCCCGTGGGTGACACTGCTCTCCCAGACACCCTGCTTCATCTCCACGTGTTTTCGGTGGTGACTGAAACTCCGCAAGCCACCGTCCCCCTGGAGGGGCTGCAGGAAGTTGGTGGGAGCCTGGAGAAGTGAGGTCGGCAGCCCTTTGGGGACACGCCCTTGAAGGACACAGTGGGACCGCAGCCCCTTCCTCTTCCTCCGCCTCCTCTCCCTTGCTCTCCGTGGGCTGAGGCGGTTTACGGTGTCGCATGTCCCTGCCATGGCATGCTGCCGCAGACCCCAACACCAGAGCCAAGCCACCCTGGTCTAAAACCGAGCCAAAGCAAAGCCTTTTTTAAAAAAAAACAGGCTGATTACCTCAGCCGTAGTGACTCACCGTGTGCCCGGCACACGTGAGTCTCAAGAAGCGAATATTTGTTGACAGGTGTCAGTCAAGGTGCTCTATACGAATCCAACTCTGTATATCTGTGTTTCGGCTGTTAGCATTCCTGTTTCGTAGGGGAGGAAAGTGAGATGCAAAGGTAGGTGTCCCGCCCCAGGTCAGAGACCTACCAGGTTGTAGAGCCCGATTGGGGACTCAGGCAGCTGGCTCTGGAGTCCCCGTTGTCCATACACACGTGAGAACCAGACCCGTCTCAGGGTTGTTCCAAGACTTCGGCACTGAATGTTGGAAGCTGGACCTAGCAGAGGTCTCACCGTTTGAATTGAAAGCCCCTGAGCAGGGGCCCTTGCTTATTGTAAGCTTTTCCTAAGGTTTGGTGTGCCAGAGGCCTGGTGTGCCAGAGGCCTTGCTGAGTACAAAGATTGAAGTCAAGGCCTGCAGTGATGGCGCAGTGGGTAAAGGTGCCTGTTGCCAAGATTGATGACCTGAGTTCAAATCCCAGGCCACACATGGTAGAAGGAAATAGTTGCATTCTGATCTCAACACACTTGAGCACCCATTCCAATGCACACACTCATGCGCACACGCACGATACAAATAAATAACTTCCAAAAAAGAAAGGTTGACTGGGAGGAGGGGACTGGACCTGCCTGGACTGAATCTACCAGGTTGAGCTGAATCCCCAGGGGAGTCCTTGCCCTGGAGGAGATGGGAATGGGGGGTGGGCTGGGGGAGGGGGGGCGGTGCAGGAGGAGGGAGGACAGGGGAATCTGTCGCTGATATGTAAAATTGAATCAAATTATAAAATTTAAAAAAAAGGTTGAAGCAGATTAATACTTTTAGGCAGTTGAAAGATAGGGCTAGTCATTTGATTCCCTCTCCACCCCCGTTCATCCCTTTCCCATCTTTATACAAGGTTGACATCTAGAAAAATGGATAAGCTTGTAGACTGTTTAAATGCCAGTGATAAAGATTATAGGCGTGGGTCCCTTTGAAATGTTTTCAGGACGGTAAGAGAAAGCAGCCCGAGCGAGCGCAGGTGGACCCAGGGCTGAGGTGTGCAGAGACCATCAGGGGTTATGTGTGGCCCTGTTGACACGAACCAAGCCGAGGGAGCAGGGTGAGTGAGCGGGAAGACAAGGAGTTTGTAAGAGCATGTCAGCGCCATGCCTGTGATTAGAAGTCCCAGATAGGGCGACACCAGCGTATTGCCAGAGGGGAACCAGCCTGAGCTGCCTAGATCGCAGGGAATGATTAGAAAATCGGGGAAAAAAAAAAGTAATGAAGAGATAGTGACCCAGAGGGTCAAGCCTCAAATAGATAAGTAGCCAAGGGTCAGCCATAAGAGCAAGGGGGCCTTTGGAGAAAGGGCAGTGCATTGAGAATGTCTGGGGAACCTTTGACCCATGGTCACACGGTCAGTCGCCAGAAACTGAAGAGTAGCTGTGTTTAAGAACAGGCATCTGTAAAGGCCAGGAGTTCTTAAAACGCCCTTCAGGCACTGAAGGAGCCCAGGCCTTGTCAGCCTCTGGACGCTCTGGGAGAGGGGAAGGAGGTGTGTGCCGGGGACCCCACTGCAATGAGTTGAGAACTTGCTAGCCCAAGACAATGGTCAGAGAGACAGGGAAGACCTGGAGCAGAAGGAGAAGCGAAAAGTCACCTGAAACACCCAGAATATAATGTGGCTTTCAGGAAGGCAGGCAAACTGTCATGACGAAGAAGAAGTATGCATGTGCACCCAACATAAACGCAAAGGAAATTCTCCGGGTCCTGAGGGACAGACATGGTCCTGTGTAAACACACACTGTCCACTTAATTACTGAAAGCCTTCTGGTTGCTTCCAAAGGAAGACAGCAACATTGCACCAGGGCATGCCAGCCGTGTGTCCAAGGTTTTGGCCAGTTTCCGGCAATGCCACGACTCTCTCAAGAAAGCCTGCACCAAAAGTTAGGGCTCGTGGCCTAAGCTTAGAGCCCTAACAAGACAAGAAGAAAGGGTGAGCTGGCCTGTCTTAGGAACCAGCAGTGCCTGCCTTAGGGAGTTGAAGGCACAGAGCCCCATTTGGGAAGTCAGAACGCATCCCCAAAAGGCCGCCCACCACCCCTTACCACCACACTCATCGTGGGTGGGGCTGTGTCAAAAGAACGGAGTGAGTCGTGAAGGAAAAACCAGATGGGAACCCTGGCTGAGCGCACTGCTTGCCAAGGCAGACAGGACACAAGCCAGCAGCCCCACGTGGGGATAGGCACAGTAAAGGAAATGCTGGGTACCAGGAAGGAGGCTTTTGACATCAGATAAGGCAGCCCGTGAAGGGGGACGCCTGACCCGGAACCTGAAGGCTAAGGAATAGCCAGGAAGAAACGGAAGGAATGTTCCGAGTAGACAGAAGATGTGGTAGAGAGTTTGGTGGGTGTGAAGACACCTGAGAGGCTCTGGGTGAGGTCAGGAGGGTTGCAGGCTGGCCAGGAGTCAACGAGGCTGACTCCTTGAGGAGTCTGGGTTAAGGAGCCCTTCGTCAGTGTGCAGTGGAAATCAGGAGCGGACACTGTCCACTCAGTTCAAAGGTTGTGTTGACTGCCGCAGAGACGCTGGGTCGGAGGGGACGGCAGTGGGCAGGGAAGGAGTGTCTGGTCTCAACAGGTGCATGGAGCCTGCCGTGCTTGGGCTGCTACCGTCCATGTCCTGGAGGCATGATCCTTCCGTTCGCCACTCTTCTTCCCATTCAAGGATAAAATAGAGAAGGTAAACTCTGTAAGCAGGAACCAAGTGGACCCGGCGAGCCCATTTGAATGGGCTCAGGCCCCTGTGTCGTCCTCGGCTTTCACCATCCTGCTGCAGATTTTACAGTGTTCAAACAGCTCCGGGAACAGAATGATCCGGAGCTTGCTCTCCTTGTGTTGGCTGAAACTCAGTCCAGAAAGTAGTTAATGGACTCCATTAAAACCCCCGCACAGTAAAGCAGTCATTGTGTGTTCAGGAGTTGGGGATCTTAAGGGGCAGAATGTACCCATCCTAGGAGGCAGAAAGAGACAGCTGGCTGACCTGCGTTTCTTGTTCCTTAAGTATGAGGAAGAAAGACGGCACAATGGTTTGCTGCAGCTGCAGATCACAATAATTTTCAGCCTGGCTCACCGTTTGCAGGGTGACTTAACTCCTAGTTCATCACCCATGGTTGTGATACTGAGGCCGGAGACTAGGAAGAGACAGCATGAACCAGTCCCCAGAAATTTCCCATTAGTGTCGCAACACACTAACTTAGGAGTGGGGTTACAGATTGGCTGACCACTTAGCAGTTCTCCAGCCACTCAACAAATAGTGGCTGACTGTACCGGGGTTCACAGGGGGGCTGCTTATGTTAGGTGAGCAGTTAAAGAGGGGCCTGCAAAAGCAGGCGGGTGGAAACCCTGTGATCATCCCCGATGGACGCAGCCACGCTCGTGTGCGCTCTGTGTGCTGGGAGGGGGAGGGGGAGGAGGGGGAGGGGGAGTGGGCTCAGCCCGCTTCACCCCTGCTGTGTTGGGAGAGGCGGCCTCCGGGAGGACGGGGGTGAGGGGAGTGGGGGGGGTGGGGGTGGGGGGGGTACACCAGCCCATGGGGAATCGGTGTTCAGGGACACGGTCTGGAAAGGTGGTACAGCCGCACGGTTTATTTCAGGATTTTCACTTGAAGAGGTTCTGCTGATCCCAGGAGCTTCTACAGTGTGTTTTAAGTAGAAATAATCCCACGTGGTAACTTTGAATTAGTGGACCTCTCATCACTGTTCTCATCCAGGTTAGTAATGCGAAGGCCTGAAAGTCTGTGGCATAAACAGAGCTTTTGAAAAGCTGAGTTGAAAGGAGGAAGAGTGAGTCGTTGTCTGGGATTTCGGTCCCCAGTGAGTATAATTCTGTGTGTGGTCTGAGCCAAGACGTACAGCTTCTGTGTCTCAGTGTGTTCTGGAAAATGGGTCTTAGGGGAGAAAAAAAAGCCTCACTCATTGTCTCTTTCATAAGGAGTTTTGATAATAACTCACAACATATGGGAAAGCGCGCACATCCTTTTGTAGGAGAGACCTGGGTCGGTCTGCCTGAGGCGTGTGGTACCCCATTAGGACTTGTCGGATGAGATCAAAGCGCCTGCCGACTGTCAATTACCGCCGTGGGGGAAGCCAGCGGAGGAGTCTGCAGGGTGGGGGAGACTGGCTTTCTGGAGACAGTGTGAGTTTAATGGCCAGACAGGCTCACTGAGCAGGTAAGTGGTTCTGTGTGCAGATAAGACAGAGACAGACAGAAAGAGAATTCCAGGGTGCTGAGTTGATGGGCCTCCCCAAGTTCATTCTAGAACTGCCTCCCATCTAGCCTCACTGTGGCATTCCTTTTCATTGGAATGTATAAGATTAAAACTATTTATTTGTTGTCCAGATTATTCTAGAAGAGTTTAAAGCAGGAGCGTGGGTGCTGGCAAATGCTCCCTGGACCCTCCAGTCTGACTTTCAATGGGGTCTCTCCCAGCTCACCCACTCTGGTTCTTGGACCTCCCTGTCCGGTCCCCTGAACCAGGTCCCCTGAACCAGCCTAGGGCAGAAGCACGAGGCTCAGCCGGCAGGCTGCTGCGGCATCACCTGCGATCACAGTCCCACGTTCAGGTGGGCTCATTGGTCTTCACCCAGCTGCCCTGGCCCTCCGAGATGGCACACGGCTCACTGCCCTGGTCTAGAGGGCAGTGCCGAGACGCTGGTGTCGGCCCACTAAAAATCCTTAAAAGATGACTGCGTGTGCCTGGTGCTTGGGACTCTCTCACATTGGCTTATTCTTCCTGCCCAACCGTTGCCCGGGACACCCACAGCCCGTGGCTCCGTCTCTAGGTATGTCCAGGATGGGGAACGGGGAAAGGAAAAAGAACAGAGCTTCAGAGACTCAGCCACTGTACAGAAAGGACAGACAGAGCCAACACCTGCGGTTTAAGTCAGAAATGAGGAAGTTATTAAACGCCACAGAGGCTCTCGGCAAGGCCTGCCTGTGGTTGTTTTTCTCCAGTAGAGGACACTGAGGTCTAGGGACACCTGGAAAGGACAAATCCAGCCCTCTGTGGCCGAGTGGATGATGTCAGCGGGTGGTCTTGAAGGGTGCTTTGTTTGTGAATGACATTTGCTTGTGAGGAGGAGAACACTGGACAGTTTGCGGGAGTCGGTCTCTCTTCCTCCGTCTGTGTCCTGGAAATGGAACTCAGGCCAGCCGTCCGTCCGTCCGTCCGTCGGGCCCAGCAGCAGCTCCTGCCCCTCTTGCTGGCCGTCAGACTGTGCTTTCTGCGTTCATAAAATCTTTACATTCGGGGGTTGAAGCGGGAGAGCCCTCTGAGTCTACTTTGCACCTCATCTTAAGCCAAACGTCTGCCTGATTGGTGTCGCTGGGGTTGTGGGAGAATTTCGAAGTGCGGACGGCGGGAATTTTGTAGAAGGTTCGGGCCTGTTAACTCTCACCGGCCAAGGCTCCTCTATCCTCTCTGAGTGAATTAGGCGGCTTTAGTTACGGCTGCCTTGTGTAACCATTGGAAGAAACTCTAACAAGAGGATATTATATTAAGACAGAAATGAAAATAAGGGGGTTATTAAGCACATACCAGGCTGGACAGTTAATATACATTATCTAGGACTTTTGGAACAACTCTACAAGACAGATATAGTAATATAATAATACTAGGCTAATTTGCTGAGTGTTTAATATGCCCGGGGCTCTGTTCTAAATACTTGACCGGTGTTATAAAAGTGTCTCAACAGCCCTGTGCAACAAGCGGCCCTTTGCGTCCATTTTATAGACGGAAGAGCAGAGGTGTGAGAGGACCCAGCTAGTCAGGACACATTCTCCAGAGCCGAGCTTCTAGCCCTTGTTCACAGTCCCTTGTAGTCTTTCCTACAGCTGAGGAGCCTGAGGCCCAGAGCTTACTGGCTCAGTGCCATTAATGTCATAAGTGGTAGAACCTCAAGCAAGCCTTAATGGTCAGGTTTAGGGTTCTGTTGAATGAGGTGGGACGGCATAGATGGAACCGCGTGTGGAATCCAGTGTTGCATGGCTATCGTGGAATACCTAAGGTGGGCCAGCTGGGTAAAGAAGAGAGTTTTATTAAGCTCGCAGTTCTGGAGGCTGAAAGTCCCAAGTGGGGCAGGCTTCTTGGTTCCGCCTCTGGCAAGAGCCCTCAAGGCTACACCGTGTCTTGTTGGATTGCATCATGGCTGGGAGCACAGATCACCATGCAAAACAGGAAGTTGGATAATGATTCAGGGGCCAAGTTTATCTGTCTAACAGCCCAGTCTTCCAAGGGCAGGACTGTTAATGCCCGCCCCCCCCACACACACACACCACCACCATGCGATCCCACCTCTTACAGAGGCCCTAAGTCCTCAGGAGACACCTTCAGAACTGATCCAGGCCACCACTAAGGTAAAGAGAGACTCTGTGCCTCCAGAATAGAAAACCCCAGGGCTGGAGAGAAGGCTCGGCAGTTGCGAGCACTTACTGCTCTTCCAGAGGATCCTGGTTCGATTCCCCAGCACCCACGTGGTGGCAGCTCATAGCTGTCTATAACTCCAGTTCCTGGGGACCCAACACCCGTGGCAAAAACACCAGTGCACATAAAATAAAAATAAATACATTTCAAAAAGAATAGAAAACCCCAGCTGAGGCCCTGAGCCCCTCCCCCAGTATCCTGGGATAGAAAGTTCTTTTTATTGGTCTTCGGGTTGGAGAAAGAGCGTTCTTTGACTTCATTCTGTGTTCTAAAAAACAGGAGGCCAGATGGACAGGATTAATCTTGACAGCTGCTTGGTAATCCTTCCCTTTTGGCCAAGGCATATGCAGAGGCGGAGCAGCCTTACATGCCTCTCAGGTCCAGCAGTTGGCTCTCAGCGGGCTAGGAAAAACCCTTGAAGACTAACTGCACACACACCCCCACACCCCCCAGGATGACCAGACCCATGGGCGGTCGGTGGCTGGCTCAGCGGGCAAGAGCGCTTCCTACACGAGCCTCACAACGCGAGCCGGGTCCCGGGAATCCATGTAGAAGACCAGATGCAGGGGTGCAGATCCGTAATCCCATCACTTCTGCGGGGATGGGTGGGGGCGAGTCTGGAGAGTCTCCTGGGCCAGGTAGCCTGGAACACGCAGCACAGTAGAAACAAAACCAGGAAAAGGAGTCGATTCACCAAAGTTATCCTCTGACCACGGGTGCCAAGGCACGCGCGCACGCACGCATGCACGCCCATACTCACACTTCTACACCACACGTAATAATAAATAAGACAAAGATTTAAAACTAGTTCAGAGCTTGAAGCAGGGCCAGTGTGATAAAGAGGTGACACCGAGGGTGTTTGGAAATTCTAGACCCGAGTCTCTCCCGAGGAGAAACACGTCTGTTTCCATGACAGAACAGGTCACTAGCAATTTTTCTCTGGCTCCCTGGGAGTGTGGAGCAGAGGAGTTAACAGGGATGAGAGGTTCGGGCCCCGGGGTGGGAGGCTGGATCGAAGTGGACGCACAAGAGGCTTGCCTGCCAACACCGTGGGATCTGAACAGTCTGAAATAGCTGCAGCCCGAGGGTTGCCGTGTCGTCCCCCCTCCCCCAGCTGCCACCCACTAAGCAGAGCATGGGCCGCGCGCGCATGCGCGAGCGCGCTGCACTTGGAGATTCTGCCCCTCCCACGGAAGCTGAGAAGTGACTTGGTTTCCGGGAAACGGTGTCATGGTTTGGACCACTGAGTTCATTTTCGGTGGTCTGTCCACCACATCGTCGAGTCCTAACAGTTAATGTGGCTGAGGTATGGCTCCGCGGTAGAGCATCTGTCCCGCAGGCACCGAGTCCCGGGCTAGCCTGGAGGACAGTGCTGGGGCCTTCCTTGTGCATGCCAGCTGAGTGTTCTGCCTCTGAACGACACCAGAGTCCCGGGGCTGCAAAACGTGAAAAATAACTACTGTATCTGTCAGAGGAATACAGAAATACGCTTACCTAGCCGGAGAAACATAGGCAGGAAGGGTAGAAGACCCTCTGTAGATTTGCTGGCTTTCGGGCAGAGAGCTTGGGGTGCGGACTGAATCCTGCTTGAGCTCAGCTGTTTCGTCCTGGCTCCAGTCCGTGGTTGTATATTTTCCAGTGAGATCCACTTGCAATCCTTCCTCCCTATAAAAAAACCACCACACTCAGCTGTTTATTGTCTTGTTTTGAACAGAGATGTGTGTGCAGACCCGGGCCGCGCAGATCCTGGCGCCTCTAACGCCCTCAGCTCAGAGCTGCTCATCGGTGGTCCCCAGCACCGGAAAGCGACATGGTCAGGAGGGGTGAAACTTCGGCTGAAGCAGAGGTAGGAGGCATGGAGGTCAACACCACGGAGCAGTGTGGAAGACAAGACCGGCGCCCTCAGGGGAGGGTGGAGGCAAAGAGGGCCAAAGACACAGGCCGGTGGGAGAGGAAAGGGGCCGAACAAGGGGGGCCAGTAGGTTCAAGTTCAGAGGGATGACGATCTTTTTTGTTTTAGGCCAGGGGATTGAACCCACGGTCTTGAAACATAACAGTAAATGCTCTACCACTGTGCCATTAGACATTAGAAATTTGAATTATGTACTGGTATAGTGGCATATGCCTTTAACCCTAGTACTTGGGAGGGAGGCAGGTGAGTGTCCATGAGTTGAAGGCCAGCCTGTTCTGCATAATAAGTTTTAGGCCAACCAGGGCTACATAGTGAGTCCCTGTCTTAGAGAGAGGGAGGGAGGGAGGGAGGGAGGGAGGGAGGGAGAGAGGGAGGGTAGGTAGAGGATCTGTGCCAACCTAGATTTGCTTGTTCCATGTTTAAGATACACAAGTACGCGTTAAAGTGTCTGTTACGTATTTTGTAGTAAAACAACACTTGTATTTGATGTTTACATCAGGATTCTTTATTATATTCCATTTTAAGAAAGACACTCGAAAGTAGTTTGAACATGCCAGAGGGCCAGAGCAGCCAGCTGCCTCTTGGGCGGGGGTGGGGTAGGCTGGGCACAGGCTGAGCTGCTCGGAACCACCGGGCAGGCTTGCTCCCAGCAACAGGTGGTGGCAGAGGCTCCGAGGCCGTCCCCGCTCCCTTTGGTCACCTGGTGCCCTCACAGTGCAGAGACTCCAAACCGTGTCATCCGCTGGGCTGTGTGGGTGAATCTTGCATCACTGGCAGAGCCCGGAGGTCAGGAAGTTGTCCTTCGGACAACGGCTGCTCCAACCTGGGGAGAAAATGACCGAATCTGTGCTGATGGGACACAAGATGTCACAGACTCAAGATGGACGAGGGAGACAGAGTTACTAGCAGACGAGAGAACAGGAAGGGAGAAGGACGGGTCAAGAGTGGTTTCCAGGGATGCTGCCGTGGGGCACTTGGAGATGCCGGTCAGACTCTTGGCCAACCCTGGGGGAGCAGAAAGGGCAGAGGCTGCCTGCTGGTTAAGAGTGGGGGATCAGGCTGGGTGTGGGGACACATGCCTTCAATCCCAGTAGCCGGGGAGCAGAGGTGGGTGGATAGCTGTGAGTTTCATAGGAGACTGTGTCTCCTCAAGAAAGACGGAAGACCGTTGATGTTCTCTGGCCTCTACGTGCATACGTGTGCACACAGACATGAAGACAGGAATATTCTGTAAAGCATACACAAAATATTCTGTAAAGCAATCCTTGAAAAGTTGAACAAGGGCTGGAGGGATGGCTCCGAGGTTAAGAGCACTGGCTGTTCTTCCAGAGGTCCTGAGTTCAATTCCCAGCAACCACATGGTGTTGGGGAATCTGGTGCCCTCTTCTGGTGTGCAGGTGTACATGCAGGCAGAACACTGTATACCTGATAAATAAATAAATCTTTTTTAAAAAGTTGAACAAAACAAATGAACTTAGATATATCTATTCAGTAGCCTAACCATAAATAAACCATTTTTAAATCCAGCCAGGGATACTGGGTGCTGTGCTGTATGCCGGTAATCCTTGCCTCCTGGGTGCTCTAAAATGAGAGCTTATCTGGCAACGTCATAGCAAGCTCCTTTCTCAAACAAGCCAATAGAAGACGAGTCAGTTATCACACCAGCGTACTCACAGTGCTGTCCGTGTGGAGGGAAATGGGCAGGACCAGGTGGAGAAGTAATTTCCTCCTTAAAGTCCTGAGCATGGCGGTGTCTTAAATCCCAGCACTTGAGGAGTCAGAGGCAGGAGGATCAGAAGTTGAGAGGCATCCTGGGCCTCATAGAGAAATTGAGGCCAGCCTGGGGTACACAGCACCTATCTTAAGCAAAAAACGGTCTTGAGTTTGGGTGTTGCACCCTTCACCGCTGTTCAGCCGGGGCTTCACTCCGTGTGCCCGGACTTGTATATGTGTGTGCTTGGTCTCCGTAACTGTAGTTACGAGGCCTTGTGGCCATACTTCCTAACTCTCTCCTGTCCCCCGAGGTCACCCAAGTGTGGCAGCTGCTGTGACGGAATCCCCGCCACGGCGGCCGAAGGAAGAGACGCTGGGTTTGGGCTCACAGTTTGCGGATGCGGGCCGCCGTGGCGGTGGCGGTGGCGGTGAGGGCGGCTGTAGCTGAGGCCACAGGGGTGGAGGAAGCTGCTCACACTGCACCTCCATCAGGAAGCTGAGAGGAGTGTGTGTCCCTGCTCAGCTCTCCTCCTCCTTTTTCCCGTTTTTTAAATCCCGCCCGACAGTCTGCTGTGGCCCACGTTCAGGGAAGGTCTTCCTCAGTTGCACTTCTCCGGAAACACCCTCGCAGGGATGGCCGGAGGTGTGTCTCCTAGGTGACTGCAAGTCCATGCTAGGCTGCTGCTAGGCTGAGGAGGAGGAGGAGGAGGACGACGACGACGACAGAACTGAAAAATTGGGGTGGCTCTCCAGCTATATTCAAATCCTAACTCTGAATTGGTTTAGCTTTTACATATTTTGAAATCATTGTAGACTCACAAAATAGTACTAGTAATTTCCCAAACCTGCTACCCAGCCTCTCCCTAATGTTAGTACTTTCGTTAACAGAAGTATCTAAGTAAGAAACTGGGCACTAGCACTGGGCACAGACATTAGGGCTTTAGAAGCGGCAGATCACGAAGATCGGCCATTGTCTCCCCCTGCTAGCCTTTTCTGTTGAGGGATGCTACTTCAGAGTTTTCACATTTCCTTAGTTGTCTCCTAATTCGGGACACTTCCTTGGTCTTTTCTTGGCTTTTGTGACTCTCGAATTTTTAGAAAACCTTTCTTTTGGAGAGAATGCCACTGCGCCCTGTGTTCGTATTGAGGTCAGAGGACAATTCGTGGGAGTTGGTTCTCCCTCTGACTCTGTGGGTCCCGAGGGTCACACTTAGGCTGGTAGGCTTGACGGCAAGCATCTGTACCCACTGTGCCACCCTACCAGCCCCAAAGTATTGCCTGTGCATCGCAGCTAATAGTTGCTAGACTGTCATTTTGTCATTACTGAGGATTAAACCTTGGGTATCGTGCGTGCTTGTCAAATGCTCTTCCACAGAGCTGCATCCTACAGCAGTGACCTTGATTTTATTTATTTATTTATTTATTTATTTATTTATTTATTTATTTACTTAGTTACTTATTTTCAAGACAGGGTCTCTCTGTGTAGTTTTGGTGCCTGTCCTGGAACTCACTCTGTAGACCAGGTTGGCCTCGAACTCACAGAGATGCGCCTGGCTCTGCCTCCCGAGTGCTGGGATCAAAGGCATGCGCCACCACCGCCTGGCTGACCTTGATTTTTTTTTTTAATTATTTATTTTATTTCATGTACATTGGTGTTTTGCCTGCATGTGTGAGGATGTCAGGTCCCCTGGAACCGGAGTTACAGACAGTTGTGAGCTGCCATGTGGGTGCTGGGAATTGAACCCAGGTCTTTTGGAAGAGCAGTCAGTGCTCTTAACCACTGAGCCATCTCTCCAGCCCGACCTTGATATTTTTAAGGGAAGTGGCCAGTAACTGTAGAATGCCTTCGATTTGGAGGCGTCGGTGTTTTCTCATGGTGAGGTTGAGCCTTGGGCATTTTTGGCAGGAATACCACTCAAATGATGTGTCTTTCATAATGCCATGTGATGTTAGTGTTTCGTTACTGCTGGTGGCAGCTTCGGCGACTTGGTTATGCTGAGGTCCCCATGTTTCTGTACTGTGAAACTCTCTTCAAACTTTCTCTTCGTTAGCTTTAAAATCTGCTGATATTGTCCGGCGGTAATGGCGCACACCTTTGAGGCAGAGCAAGGAGGATCTCTGTGAGTTCGAGGCCAGCCTGGTCTACAGAGTGAGATCCAGGACAGGTTCCAGAGAAACCCTTTCTCAAAAAACTGCTGATACTATCTCTGACAACAGGAACGTTCTAGAAGCTATTTTTATTTCCTTCATTCCTTCTACGTCTATCCATGGGAATTCTTCTGCAGGGAAGTACTTTTTTCCCCTCTGCCATCTAGTTCTCCAGTGATTGATTTATATCAATAAGGACTTCATATTTATTTTATCTACTGGGTAATAGTCCTCTGCTTCTGCCACTTATGTCCACGCTGCAGATTGTCTCAGTGTTGGTCGTTTGAAGTGATACCAGGCTGGCTCTGGTCTAAATCCTAGTCTGAAGCATACAAAGGCGTGAAGTACCATTATTTTGTTTATGTGGTACAGAAAGCAAATGATGTTCTTATCTGTGGAGTCAAAGCAAGTGTCGAGGCAGGAGGTTAGTGGTGGTACTTCATGGAGGCCAGTCCTGTTCTTTGGGCAGTTGGAAACTTCTAGGGTCACCTCATGGGCCAAATACAAGAGGTCAGAATTCTATTCAGCGCCTTCTTCATTTAGCAATCCAGTCTTCCTTTTCCAGTGTGCAACAGCAATCCTGTCCCCCAGTGTGCATCAGCAATCCTGTTCCCCGGTGTACAACAGTAATCCTGTTCCCCAGTGTGCAACAGCGATCCTGTCCCCCAGTGTGCAACAGCGATCCTGTCCCCCAGTGTGCAACAGCAGTCCTGTTCCCCAGTGTGCAACAGTAATCCTGTTCCCCAGTGTGCAACAGTAATCCTGTTCCCAGTGTGCAACAGCAATCCTGTTCCCCAGTGTGCATCAGCAATCCTGTTTCCCAGTGTGCATTAGCAATCCTGTTCCCCAGTGTGCAACAGTAATCCTGTCCCCCAGTGTGCAACAGCAGTCCTAGCACTTGGAGGTTAAGACTGGAGAATTTTGAGTTCAAGGCCACCCCGAGCTACATCCTTAGATGCTGTTGCAGGGAGAGAGACAGGAGAGTATTTGCATCCTTTGTTTGAAGTAGGGTCTTTGTTTTATCCTAGGTCAGCCTAGAACTTTTGATCCTCCTGCCTCTGCTGTGGTTTCAAGTGTGAACCACCACACCCCGTGGGAGGAACGGAGAATCTTTATGATCTCACCTATCTTGGCAGAAACGTTTCCCTAAAAATCTGTGGAGCTCTGGGTTAGGATGGTTGGTAATGAGTCGGTAACGGAGACAAGTTATTCTGGCTTACGACCGAGGATTTCCCCCTCCAGTTCCTCCCCGTTCCTTCCACCACCGCCATTAGAATAGCTTTCCGGGATCAAACGGTACAGACATCCTCTGTGAGGTAGGTGAGGGTGGGAGAGCAAACCGCGCCCAGTGCTTCTGCACCCCCAGTTCTCTCAGTTCTGTCTGCCCTCCAGAGAAAGTGTCTCAGAGAAACCCCGGTGAGCCGCTACAAGGCTGATGATGCTTCAAAAGCAGAAGCCGTGGGCACTCGCACGGGGAGGAGGATTCCCGCTTTCTCTTCGGATGCATCCTCCAGCATGGGTTTTCCGTGCTTCCCACCTCCCCGGCCCACAGAGTCAGTTTGGCATTTCAAAGCGGCGTGCTGCTGACCCGGGTGCTGGTTTTTCCCAGGAAAAGTACTCAGGGCCACCCTTTCTTCTTCCCTCGGTGGGCAGGAGTTGGGTTTTAATTGGTCCGTTTACAAAGGTGACTGAGAGGTAGGGTCGTCCCCCGTCGTCCCCCCCCCCCCCCCCCCCCCCCCGCTTGCTCCGAGCCCGGCAGTCCCTGCCCTGTAACTCCTGCTCACCTGCCTGGGACGGGAATCGCTGCGGAGCTCCGCCCCTGAGGGCGGAGCAGAAACCCAGCGGGGTGACTTAGCTCTCTGCCCCGCTCCTGATTACCGGACCAGATTGGCCAGGGGGTTGGTTGCTCTATGCGATGTTTGTTTGCCAGGAGGTGAGTGCACACTGCTGGAATGAGATTCAGGATCTTTCCTTGCAGGGTTCCAACTCAAGAGCCTTTTTTTGATGTCTTTTTGATACTGTGTTTTGTTTTCTTTTCTTGCCTCTTTTTTTTTTTTTTTTAATGTTTTTTGGTTTTTGTTGTTGTTTGGTTGGCTAGCTGATTGGTGTTTTGTTTGTTTTTGCTTTGTTTTGTTTTGTTTTTCCTGAGACTCTGCAGCCCAGGTTGACCTGGAACTCACCCGGCTGGCCTCACACTCAACATAATCATCCTACCTTTAGCTTCCCAAGAACATCTATTTTTAAAGAAAAATAAGCAACCACGTGTTAAGTTTCAGCATACTTGTCTCGTTCATCTGTCCGGGAATTTCCAGCCACTGGTCTGCCCACAGGGCTACCCAGTTCCTCATGGCTTATCTCCCTAGACTGTCTTTTTATCTCCCTCAGATCAGCCAGTGCTCTGTTCCCCCTTCAGGCCCCTGCAGCTCCCCGTGGACTCTCAGAACTCTGCTCCCTGCAGGGCGCCTGGGCCAGAGGACTAGTTGCCAAGCCCTCTCAATGCTCTGTTGCCAGCCTGTGTAGAAAGTGAAGGACGTTTTTCAATTTCATTTTACCCTGCTCACCTTCTCTGATGTTCTTTTGTTTGTTTGTTTGTTTTGTAGATCAAGTTTCCAGAATACGTAACTTTTGTCTTTTCTGATGACAATTTCTGTTTGTCCGAAAGTGACTGCTTTTTACTTTGTTAGAAGGGCCTTCTTACTGTGTAGTGCAGGATGGCCCTTACTGTGTAGTACAGGATGGCCCCTCACATCCATCTCCCAGAGTGCTGGCATTGCAGACATGTGCCCCCCAGACCTGCTTTCTCCTTCACGGAGTCTCCTGTAACCCAGGCTGGCCCCAAGCTCACACTCTCTGCGTAGCCGGAAGGTGACCCTAACGCCTGCATCTCCCGATGTGCTGGGACCGTGGGAGTGTCCCACTGTGCCTGGCTCCCCCTTCACTCCTGAAGATGGTCCACATAGTACAGAGTTCCAGGCTGGGAGGTTTTTCTCTGAACTCTGCCTTTTACAGTGCTTATTGTGTAGAATGGGATGAATCCGGACATTCTCATACGTGTCTGCCATCATCCTTTGCTCACAGCCCCCCTCCTGCTTCCTCCCCCCCTCAGCAGTCGATGAGACCTCACTATGCTCCCTTTCTGTCTACATGGTAGCTGAGGGGATGGTGCCCGTGATTCTTACCTTTGCTCTGCCATGGATGAATTCTCTCCTCTGGGCTTCTCTCAGATGTGAGAATTTTAGTTTTTTGTTTTTTTTTAACTTTAAGTAATTTTTTTTTATTTAAAAATTGCTTTTGCAATTACTTTTCATTTATGTACATTTCAAAGTACATATATAATCTTTGATCTTATCACCCCCATTATCCCCTCTCCTTCCCTTAAAGCCTCCTCCTTCTCCTTCCCCGCCTTCCCCGTTTATATATTCAGGCCCACTGCCTTTAATTGGGGTTACCTGCGTGAGTGTGGATGCTGGCCTTGGCTGGCCTTTTTCTGTCCGGTTTTCTGTTGTGTGGAAGTTTCTGCTTCTTTCTGTGAAGCCTCTGAGTCTGTCCCCCTTCTGAGTCTGAGCCTCCTGGACTCGGGGTTGGCGCCCTGACATGTGTTTGGGGGGAGTTTCTCCCAGTCAGAATTTCAAAGATTCCAGGCGTTCCCGTTTCTTCTTCTATTTCCTCTAAGCTCCCCGTGCCGTGGGTACCACACCTCCTGTGGATCCTGTGCTCCCTGGATGCTCTGCTCCTCTCTTGGTTATGGTGTTCCATCCTCCTCACCCCAGTCTTTCCCCCTCGCTCTCAAGATTTAAGGGGTTCCATTAAGACGCCACAGGTGTGAGGTTCTTTCTTCGGCCAGGTCCAGCCTGTGTGGGAAGTCCCTCTCCCCGGTTTTTAAGCCAGGAGGGAGGGAGGGAACCTCTGAGTGTCGCCTGGATGCTAAGGGAAAGATCCAGCCCTCCCTCTCGTTAGGCTTTGAAGTCCTCCTCGTCCGTGAAGGGACATCTGTGCATGGCTGCACTCTGGCACAGTTGAGAGCTTGGCGACTTCCTTTTCTTCCCCTTCCCTCACAGATTTTGGATTCTGCTTTCACTCTTGTATAACTGTGATTTTAAAATTCCGGCAATTAACGCTCAGACAGTATGCCGTGGAAAAGAACAGGTGCATGCAACTGTCTGGGCAATGTCCTAGGGCTCCGGCTGACTTGAATATGGATTTTTATTATGATCCCGTTCATTGCTGTGCCACATAAGTGGTAAGAGAAAAATCTGAAGTGCGCACATTCAGAGGTGCCCTCGATGCCAGAGACCACAGGGCTGGTTTTTCAGGTTTAGCTGGCACTCTGTCCTCTGAAAGTGAATGAGAGATCACTCTTATTCTCCTCCTGAGTGGCGGCTTCTGTGGTAACCAGCTGTGGCGGTGAAACGCCTCCGTGTTGTAAAATTTATTCTGGAAATATGGTAGGTAGGGAAGGAACGGGAGCTGGTGTTCTAGAAGTTTCCTACCCTTCAGGTGCTCTGTCCCCAAACCTAGACTGTTCTTTTTATTTGGGTTCCGGTTATTTTAAACTTTATTTTAATAAACAGTTTTTTTTCCAGTATGATTTTTTTTAAAGATTTATTTATTTATTATGTATACAGCATGTATGACTGCAGGCCAGAAGAGGGCACCAGATCTCATTATAGATGTTGTGAGCCACCATGTGGTTGCTGGGAATTGAACTCAGGACCTCTGGAAGAGCAGTCAGTGCTCTTAACCTCTGAGCCATCTCTCCAGCCCCTCCAGTATGATTTTTAAAGAATAGATTTCTTTTAAACATTTTTAAATTGGTATTTACCTTTTTTCTAATCTCTTCAGTTTCTTATCTGTATCCTCTTATCTTAAATGGGGAGAGAGACAGTAAAAAAGGGAAAAGAAAAGCCTAGCTCCATACATTGTGTATCAGGAAAAGGAATTCAGCTGCTTCAGTGTCAGTGGTTTTTTGTTTTTTGTTTTTTTAAATATTTATTTATTTATTATGTATACAGTGTTCTGCCTGCACGTATGCCTGCAGGCCAGAAGAGGGCACCAGATCTTTTTATAGATGGTTGTGAGCCACCATGTGATTGTTGGGAATTGAACTCAGGACCTTTGGAAAAGCAGCCAGTGTTCTTAACCTCTGAGCCATCTCTCCAGCCCAAGATACTGTTTTTATTTAATGGAGTAGTGCTCTCTCTCTCTCTCTCTCTCTCTCTCTCTCTCTCTCTCTCTCTCTCTCTCTCTCTCACGCGCGCGCTCTCTCTCTCTCTCTCTCTCGCTCTCTCTCTCTCTCTCTCTCTCACACACACACACACACACACACACAGAGATGCCATTGAACATTTATAAAGCATTAATTAGCTTGATTTTGAAATATTTTGGTTGATATTTGGGCTTCATCAAACTTGCAGACAGACCGTCTCTGGGGTTGTACTCAGGAGGAGGTTTCCAGCTCTGGTGACGGAGGGGCCCTGGGTGGAGGGGAAGAACCCAGGCTTCCGTTTGCTGCACCAAGCTGCTCCTGCTTGGTCTGCTAGTAGACGTCCTGGGAAGGCCCCGGGAGAACCCAAAGGGGACGCAGCCTTTCTTATTCTCAACACCGTCTCAGCCTCTCTGAACCCCTAAGAATTTGTGTGTGGTGTCTATGTGCGTCAGCCTGACTGAGAGTGATCAGCATGAAGTTGGGTCTGCCTGTCAAAGCTCGTGCATAGTAGGGAAGAAAATTCTGAAGTCATTATCGCCGATGCCCCAAAACGTTGGTACAGTCCAGTCCCCCTTCCTCCCTTCCTTCCTTCCTTCCTTCCTTCCCTTCCTTCCTTCCTTCCTTCCTTCCTTCCTTCCTTCCTTCCTTCCTTCCTTCCTTCCTTCCTTCCTTCCTTCCTTCCTTCCTTCCTTCCTTCTTCCCTCCCTCCCTTCCTTCCTCCCGCAGAGAAAATAATGCCTCAGTCCATGCGCAGGCTCGAGGCAGAGGGACCACCGGTAAAGCTTCTGCTCTGCTGCACTCCTGTTGTGTTTGAAGGGCAGACGGTGGCCAAGGGGAGTGCAACTGCAGACTGTAGGGAGCGTGGCGTTTGTACCCAGTTGTCGTGACGTGGGTGTGAATGCTCGCACGTAGGAAAGTCAGTTGCTCTGGAGTGTGTGTGTGTGTGTGTGTGTGTGTGTGTGTGTGTGTGTGTGTGAGAGAGAGAGAGGGGGGGGGGGGGAGGGAGGGAGGAAGAAGAGGAGGAGGAGGAAAGTTGAGTTGAGTTGGGCGGAGAGCAGGATTGAAATATTGAGAAACCGGACATTCGGGCATCACTTACTCACTGCTGACTAACTGAAAAAAGACAAACCCCTTGCTAATCCCTCTCTTCTATCATAGTCTTTCTGTGTTCGTCCATAAACATGTTTCAGAATGGAGGGTGAGGCGAAGGAAACTACCTGTCAGGGAAGGAGATACGGAGATAAATGTGGGTTAGTGTGGTAAACACAGGGCAAGGAAAGGGCGTTAGCTCTTCTCCTCATTTACGGTGTTAGTCACCTGTCTGTTAGCAGACTTCACTCCTGTGAGTCAGTCAGCAAAGCCAAGAGTCCCCAGGGCACATTACGAGTGCGACATTTAAAAAGAACGACCCCTTTCAGAAAGGACTGCATGTTACTCTGAGGTGGCATTACCTCATAAATGCCTTTCTTCCCACCAGCCCACCTCTTTGGTTGTTTTTGGTGTTTGGGGTAGAACCCTGGGCTTTGTGCACACTAGACAAGCTCTGGACCAGTGTGCCACACACTCGCACCTTTATATAGGCTTGTGTTTACATACTGGGACGCTGGGAAAGGATACGTAAGAAATTAACTGGAGTGGTCAGCTATGGGGGTGAGGTATGGAGTCTGGAGGGACAAGATTGCACATTTGGTTTTTATTTATTTCTTAACCATGTGAATTTATTGTCTATTCAAAAGACTTCCAATGAATATGGGGAAATAAATGTTAATTATTTGTTAAGTTTAGTTTTAACCCCACACGTAAGTAAGGTAGTCTTTGTATTAATGTGAATACGTTTCTCTGTGTGTGTCCATTTTTAAAATAGATGAAGAAATAGCTGTATATAAGTGACATGCACCTTGGGACTGAGGCAGGGGAAGTAACTTGAACCAATCAGTTTGGGGTCTGCTAGGCAAGATAGTAAAAACCCATTTCTTAAAACAGCATAACGTAGATGAGGAAAATGATGAGCGGCGCACAGGAAGAACCTTCGAGTCAGCGTTCCGCCCCAGCTAAGCCTGTGGTGGTCAGCAGGGGTGTTATGAAGCCCCTCGACCCGAAGGGTCGTCTGTCCTTCTGACAGACACTCGATACATCGCCATCGTGATGGTGAGAATGTGGAGTGTTTCGGCGGACTCTGTCTTCTGTGACGGTGTATGCAGTAAACAGTGGACAGACAGGTGGACGGGTCAGTCAGAGCTAAGAATATGGTCGTTTGATTCTGTGGTCTTGTCAGTCCGAGTCTGTGTTGTGTCCTGTGTGTGTGACTCGTGTCTGGGTGACAGGTGGCCTGTGCACCTGGAAGGCCATGCAGCCCAGTCACAGCGGCTCATCTGGGAGCAGGACCAACAGACGCCCTCCGGGGCTCCTTTTCTAACCCAAGGTTGTCATTCTCTCCACTTATCCAACACATAACAGTCCTCTGAGGTCATCTGGAGTCCCACTCTGCCTCTGAGTCTTGGCTCCAGACCCCAGTCAAGTAAACTTTTGATGCTTGTGGCCAGGACGCCTTCAGAACGCCACCTGTCCTCTGAATCCACACCATCGGCTCCTCTGGCTGTGGCTGCGGCCAGACTCTTGTTTTGAATATTCCAAACTTATCCTCACCTCAGGAACTTGGCATTCTTTGTTCTTTCTTTACTAAACATCACACACACACACACACACACACACACACACACACACACACACACACACACTCTCTATCAATTCTAAGTGGTCACTGAGGATGAAGATTCTTCTGCCTCCATAACTTTAAAGATCTTCCATTCCTTCGAGTTTATTACCAGGCCCTCATCATCTCTTACCGTGGCTGGTAAAATTGATTCACCGTGATATTGGCAGCATCTTCCTAAAACTTCAGATTTGAGCCCGCCTCCTCCTGCCTAAGGTCCTTGAGTCTCGGCCATCTTGTACTGTGGCATGGCATGAGAGGCTCACGACCAGGCTCTTCCTCTCCTTCCGCCTCCACCTGGTACCTGTCTCCCTGTTCGTCATCTCGTCAGCTGATGGTGTGGCTTGTGCCCTGTTTTGGGTTTGCTCATCTCGGGCATGCTCTTCCTTCTGCCTGGGCATCCTTCACGTCCACGTCCCGCAGCCTCTTATCCCGTGAACTCCTGCATAGCTCGACTGTTCAGTTGTCAAGCCCTCTGACAGGCTCTGGAGAAAATGAGTTTATAAAGAGCATGCTTTTGACAGGCATGCTGATACATTCCTGTAACCCTCGTGCTCAGTGTCCAGGGCGGCAGCAGCCTTCCTACCTTAGGCTTGTCTGTCCACATAGTAAGGCTCTGTAATCCGTAAACAAATAGGTTTACTTCAGTTCACAGTTGTGAAAATCTCAGTCCATGATCAACTGGTCTTGTTTGTTTGGGGCCTGCGGCAGGGCAGGAAGTGTGTAGCAGGGCAGGAAGTAGCATTGGTAGCATGAGCTGCTCACCTCATAGACCTGTGGCAGGGCAGGAAGTGGCATTGGTGTGCACAGGTGCTCACCTCATAGGCCTGTGTAGGACAGGAAGTGGCAGTGGTGTGCACAGGTGTTCGCCTCATAGGCCTGTGCGGGACAGGAAGTGGCATTGGTGTGCACAGGTGCTCACCTCATAGGCCTGTGCGGGACAGGAAGTGGCAGTGGTGTGCACAGGTGCTCACCTCATAGGCCTGTGCGGGACAGGAAGTGACAGTGGTGTGCACAGGTGCTCACCTCATAGGCCTGTGCGGGACAGGAAGTGGCATCGGTGTGCACAGGTGCTCACCTCACGTCCAGGGGGGAATTGAGGAAGAATAGTGTCTTAGTTACCTCCGTGTTCCTCTCATACAAAAGCAACTTAACGGAGAACAAGAATTTTGGCTTCCAGTTCCAGGGATAGACACCGTCATGGTGAGGAAGACATGCGGTGGGCAGGAGAGGCATGGGGGCAGGTCGGGAGGCTTGGCTGGCCACATTGCAGCCATACACGGGAAGCACAGTATGAACAGGAAGTGTGGCCGGCCGTGGAGCCCCAGGGCCTCCCCCAGCAATCCACTTCCTCTGCCTTCTGAAGGTTCCACCACCTTCACAAACAGCACCACTAACCAGGGACCAAGTGTCCAGACCCACGAGCCCGTGAGGGACATTTCACGTTACAACCACCACAGCGAAGGTCTCACCACCGTCCCCTTCACGGACGCGCCTGCAGTACCCAGCAGACCTCTCTCTCGGTAAAGATCCTGCCACCTCCCGGCGTCAGCACCGGCAGCCGCGAGCAGCCTGCTCGTCTTCTTCTCTAAATCGTGCTGCTCCAGTCTTCCCTGCTTCCCGTTCTCAAGATGAATCTGTCTAAACACAATGGTTAATCACCACGTTGCTGCCTTGGGATTTCCTAGGTTCATGAATTTGGCTCTGAACCCAGCTAAAAAGCAGCCAGCGATAACCACCAAGCCGCTCCGGAGCGCCATGCTGTCTTGAAACCCCCTCTGCCAAATCGTATTCAGCCTTCCTGCCTCTCAGGACATGGGCAAACTGTGGACACATCACGTGTCAGAATGTCCTGAGCGGCTTCTAGTCCAGTTCCCGGGGTAGTTGGTGTTCCCGTCTGAACCCTCGTAGCCTGAGTGGATTGCTCTTCTTATCACTGTGACAGAACACCCACCCGAGGAAACTCCGTGGCGCTGAGCGGTGCAGCCCACCACGGTGAGGAAGGCAGGAAGGCAGGAAAGGAGAGCAGCCCTCGTTCTTGGTACTGCCGACTGCCCAGGAGCAGAGATCGCAGGCCAGAAGTGAGGCTGGGCCATAATTACCCCTCAAGGCCCATCCCACGGCAGCCCACTTCCTGTGTCTGGACCCCACCACCTACAGGTCCCACAGCCTCTCAGAACAGCACCCCGTAAGCTGGGGCCGAGGGTTCAAACACGTGAGGACATTTCACACTCAGATCATAACACTGGCCCATTATAACCAGAAGGAGAGTCAAGGTGAAAATTTATTACTTACAGGTACTTAAAAAAAAAAAACCCCAAAGCTCAAAACCAGTGGTATCTGGTTTAGAAACTAGATTGGAGCCCACGTTTCCTTTATTGGGCTAATGGGATGAAGGATAAAACAAGAGACCAAGAAAAGAGAGCCAGTGTATCCCAGCCCCCCCAGGACCCCTCTAGTCCCCCAAGGGCCTGTCTCTTGAGCCTTTAGGGGACTAGAGAGGCCGAGCCAGCTCTTTTGGAGGGGGCGGTTGGAGAGCTAGATGCAGGCCAGCCCAGCACATCAGCACTCCTGCTGCTCGACCTCCGTGGACCTTGCCCATCAAGTTCCCCAGAAAAGTGGGCTGCGGCCTCAGCCCAGTTCCTCAGGGGTGTCTGGGTTTTCTGCAGCGCCATCTTGGATTCCTGGTTCATCACCAGGTTCCTTTCGTCGTCGTCGTCATGTAGATTCCAGGCAGGCAGTTGTACCGTGTGGCCTCTGTTTACCCTTCTGGTTTCAGGCCGCAGCCAGTGCCATAGCAGCTCCCCGCCTCGCCTCTGTGGCCACGCCCTGTTTGCTCTGCCACAGTTACCTTGGAGGCCAGCCTCCTCCGTGTGATGACTTTTTACATTTCTAAAAGCTAGTTATTTGTGGGTACACCTGATAGGAGGGGGCACAGACGGCTCAGTCAACGGTCGGAGGATAACTCTGCGGAGTCGGATCTCTCTTTCCACCTTCCCGAGGGTCCCAGGGATCAGACTCAGACTGTCAGGCTTGCACAGAAGTCTCTGCCAGCCGAGCCATCTGGCTGGCCCTCCTCTGTGTAATTACTGACTCTTAATCTCCATAAACGAGCTTGGAGCTGGAAGGGTGGTTGTGTCAATGTTTCCTCCTACCCATTCCCATGTCCGCCATCATCCACCCTCAACTTCCTTCTCCCCGTTTTTCCCCTTCCTTCTAGGTCGGTCTGTCTAACAGGCTTGTCTGCCCGGCCTCTAGTCTATCAGTTCATTAGCAGCGAATGAGTTATATCGATTAATACTTAATATCTATTGATATTTTACTCTGGGCCAGCTATATTATATAATGTCAGCCTCAGAAAATCAGATTAAAATAAGCTGAATTGAGCCTCTGACCGGTGTCTTCAGGTTTTAGGCGTGCAGAGGCTTAAGGGCAGGAAGTGACTTCCACAGCGGGTTAACAACAAAGTCTGGCTGAGGACCAAAGTCTCCAGGCACCTGCTCTAGTAGTGTTTCATTTGCCTAACAAATAAAGTTCACGGGCATCATGGGATCGGGTTTTCCTGTGCATTATAGAAGCTAATTTATTTGTCACAGAGGAGAAATGAATAGGGCTTTAGGGCTCAGGGGCAAGTATGAGGGATTGGGATAAGTTACATCTACTATTTCCATCTTATCAAGTGGGGTCCTGTATCCCAAAGTGTTTCTAAACCACACAAATATTCCCCTGTGATCTCAGAGTTCAGACGCTGTCAGCGTGAGATGCCCTGATGGATCACCTCACTCTTTAGACAAAAATACTGCTCCGCAGCTGTCCCGTGACTCTGGCTTTCTGTAGTCCCTGGCTCCTCCTTGAACTCATGTTCGGTCTAAAGGACACCCACATTTTCTCTACGGCTCCATCAGATCTTTGTGTTTGAAGGGCAGGATGCTTAAGAGTTGAAGTCACCGACTTAAAAAAATGAGAAAGTCTTTTGGAGAAGAACACTCTGTTCTCTAGACTGTGGCGTAGAATATTTCATTGTCGATGCAGGGCAGCCTCTGACTTTCATACAGTTCTTACCAAGACAGTGAGTGAAACAGCACCGTCCACCCAGGGTCTGGCAGAGGACCTGAAGAGCCCCAGGAAGCTTTTTACAGTGCATCTAACGCAAAGTCCCTTGGGAAATAGGAAGGAATTTTAGTGTTTTCCTTTAAGTCTGGAGGGCCAGGAAGACCAAGGCAACCATGCCCTTACATTCAGAAGGCACAAAACGCCAACATGGAGGAAGCCTATATAAAGGCACCCTGGCTAGGCAACACTCCTGTGCGGTCTGAAGTGATGGGAGATAAGAGGTAAAATGGAATATTTGTCGAGCCGAGGAGAAGTAAGCCATGCTTGCATCTGGGTCCCCACGCCACCTTGTCTCTGGGTCCCCACGCCACCTTGCTGTGTGAGGGGACTCGGCTGAGAAGCTGCTGATGCTGAAGGGTCCTCTCCTGTGTCTCCTCAGGTGCAGTGAACCCGCCGCTCGCCCTCACTCGTGGCATACGACCAAATTTGGAGAGAACCAGCCTGATGCCAGCATGATGCAGATATCTCAGGGCACGATGGGCCCTCCTTGGCACCAGAGCTACCATTCCAGGTGAGTGGCCACAGCTGGCGTCCAAGGGTTTCTCTCCTTCAAAGGTCATGCTCTCCCCCAAAATGTCTTTTTTCTTGTCCTCTTAAAATGCTAACTGTGTGGGTGACTCACCCCTCCATCGCTTCCCGACCTAGATGGTTGAGGGAAGGCTGGAAAGCGTGATCATGGCTGGTGATCTGAGATATTTTTGGGACCCATTTCCCATCAGCTATTTCTCAATACCTATTATAATCCCATATCCGAAAATTTGACAGACTTCTCTCCTGGGTGCTTCAGTGTCCTCTCTGCACTGTTCAGACTTGTATAGATTTTCGGCTGAATTGATGATATGCCTATATTTAAATGTTCTGCCTGGGTTTTCTCCTGTCAAAGCAGTTCATCTTGCTTGGCCCTGTAGCCGACACAACTAAGATGGAGGATTTCTGTGACACATGATTTCCTGAAGTCCGTCGTCCATTTCCCTCTTCTGTGTGCAGTACTGTTTTAAAGAATACAGAAGTTGCTGGGCGGTGGTGGCACACATCTTTAATCCCAGCACTCAGGAGGCAGAGCCAGGCCAATCTCTGTGAGTTCGAGGCCAGCCTGGTCTACAGAGCGAGTTCCAGGACAGCCTGGACAGGGCTACACAGAAAAACTCTATCACGAAAAACCAAAAAGAAAAGAAAAAGAAAAAGAACACAGAAGTTTATGCCATTTTGCAGTGTGCACAGATTAGTCTGTCTGAGTGTGGACAGCGGATCAGTGTGTGAGTGAGGACAGAGCTGAGTCAGGTCCTGCTGTCTTTACGTGTAGCTGTTAAGAATGAACAGCGACCCCGTGAGTGCGGTGGCCCAAGGGGTTTACTCCAGAAACCGGGCCTTAACACATCTGAGAGGAACTGGGAAAAGGGGATCCTAACCCAGACCCTCGGGCATACTGAAGACAAAACCGAAGTCAGGATTGCCCATACCAGCTGCATGCACAAGCTAGCCTCCATTTGATCCTGAGGAGTCAGGCTCCACACAGTATTATCATCACTTGAGTCACACAGAGATGGGGCGATGGTAGGGAGGTAGGAAGGGCATTTCACGCCTACATAAGAGTGAGGTGCAGGTAGTGTGTTAGGGAGAGCCACTGGGAGGCTTCCGGAAGGGTTATTTAACAGAGGGTGGCTGTGCTTGGGAGAAAGGTAGGACTCAATTACAGCCCTTAAGGATCATGACTGGCTCAAAGGCGTATCCTAGGCCTCTCATCGGTGGACACAGGACCGGACAGACCTCTTCTGTCATATCAGAGTAAGCGTCAGGCCACAGGAAGAAGTGACTCCTAGTTACTTAACTTCCTATAGACACTCCTTTCCCTCTTTGTAGGCCGCCCTGTCTCTGTCTCTCTGTCTGTCTGTCTCTCAGGAGGTGGGCGGGGAGTGGGGTGGGGGTTGAGACAGGGTTTCTCTGTATAACAGCCCTGGCCTGGAACTCACTCTGTAGCCCAGGCTGGCCTCGAACTCACAGAGATCCACCTGCCTCTGCCTTCCACATGCTGGTTAGATTAAAAGCGTGTGCCACCCACACCTGGTGTCCTCCCAGTCTCTTAGGGGACCAGTTCACAGCATCTGAGCCATCTGCTCCAGACTAGGTTCCCTCACAGTGCACCCTCCACAAAGGACCCTTGATTTACAGCACCATAAGTGTCGGGGCTTTGTAGAGTGTGGGCACCTGACGACCTAAGGGAGGAGGAGCAGAGTGCTTGAGGTTTTAGGTATGACCTTGGGGTCACTCTCATTCCTCACCTGCTCATGAGCGTGAGCACCCTTTGATCTCGGCTCCCTTTTCTCTAAAGTGGAATTCAGGACACCTCTGTCACTGGGTCATTGTGAGCATTAAATAAAGGAATGCATGCAACTCCTAGTGCATGGGAAACATTCCGTACGTGACCATTATAATAAGCAGGCTGCGGATTTTAGGGGTCCAGGGAAACCTGCTGAAGGACTTAGCATAAAGCAGAACACACGCGTGCCACTGAATGGCGACTCCTTTACAACCTCCCAGCCCTCCCGTCCTCACTGCCTTAGGAAGTCCCAATGTGACCTCAGGAATGTACCGACCCTAGAGCAGAAATGAGACCGGTGTGGTCAGGGTGTGGGACCCCTGCTTGAGTGACTGTGGGCAGTGTACAGTAGTATCCGGAAGGCCGCCCTGCCCCTCTCCCCTTGTCCTAGCCTCCGGGTTTGGGGGGGGGGCGTTAGAGAGGCTGAGCTGTGCTGGCACTGTCTGCCTCCTGCTCCTTTGATGCCAACATGGCTATTAACACTCAAGCGCTGTGTGCCAATAGAACAGCAAGCTGGGATTACCCAGAATGCTGCAGGTCTCTGGGTCCTCTCCCACCGTAGCCCAGGCACACCTCTGCAGCTCTGTCACGCGCTGCATCCCTCCCTGTCAGTCTACCCGTGGACACACAGTGGCGGCTGCAGCAGCCAGAAAAGGACCACCGGGATGTCCCTAGGCTCACAGTGATCTAGTGTGCCAGGATGGTTGGCTTCCCTCTGGTGGCCTGAATTCAGTTTCCCAAGCCCAATTTTAGGTCTAAGTCCAGGGGTCTTTTTCTCGTGAAAACAGGAGAGTAAGGGGATGGGGAGGTGTAGGAGGGACAGAGGCGGCGAGGGCCGTCGGTTTTAACGGTCTTGTGAGCGAGGTTGGATTTGGAATTGTCCCGAAATTTGACGGTAGCTGCTGTCTGCCAGGCCCTTGCCACTTTCTCTCTGCTGTCTTATGAGAATAATGGTTCTGAAGTATCAGGAGAGACTGCGAGGACACGTCGTCTCTCTGACAAGAGGCTGAAGTAGCAGTATCATGCACAGGACTCACTGAGAGATCCATTCGCCTGGCAAATGCGAGCACCGCCCTGCCTCAGATGGCCTTAGTGATGGGCATGCTCCCTGAAGAAGATGGGAAATGCTTCACCTTATAATACTGTTTCTCCAAGAGTCTTCCATGAAATGAAAGTTCATTAAGTGTTCCTTGGCAGAAAGTTTCTAGAGTCAAATAAGTTTAGAAAACTTTGCTTCGTGTATTTCCCCTTAGAACAACAGATGAACCATAGTTGGCGGAGACCTAGAAGTCTGGCGGTAAACAGACTTGTGTAACTTCAGCCCAAGTGTTGTGCAAACAGATTCGATCATTTTAGGAATTAAGGTTCTGTGAGTGCACATCAGGAAATTTTTCATATACTTGTTTGTGCTTTTCACAGTGTTTTGAGCATTTAAAAATTATCCCTTTTTTTTGAGAAATACTTTATTCTGTGAGTATAAGTATTTTGCCTGTATGCATGTATGTGTACCACATGCATGCCTGGTGCCCTCGAGTCTGAAGAGATTGCTAATCCTCTGGAACTGGAGTTTTGGTGGTTGGGAGCCAAACACAGGTCCTCTGCAGTATCAACATGTACTCTTAACTGCTGAGCCATCTCTTCAGCCCCCAAAATTACTTCTAAGTACACGAACCCCAGAACAGCATAGAAGAGCACATGTATGTGTCGGACACAGAATCAGCAAATGCTTTGTGTGTGCGTTCATTCTTTAAACATTGTGGCTAGAACTGAATAGCCTTCACGTAACCAAAGCCGTGATATAATTGTCCAGTGGTATAATTGCTACGAGGGAAAAATAAAACAGCGTTACAGGATGTCAGGAGAGCCAAGGTGAAGATTGTTTTTGGAAGTCTTCTGACATCGAGACTGGAGGAAGGGGAAGGAGTGAGCCAGGTGACGGGCACTCTGGGTGGTAGAGCAGCGAGTACAAAAATTCCGCGACACTGGCAGAGATGGGTCTCATACGCCTGAGTCACTGCCAGGAGGGTCAGGGGCTGGGGTGCAGTGAGCAAGGACAGCAGTAGACGGTGAGGTTGGAGAAGCAGCCCGACCACCACGGTAAGGCCTTGGACCCACAGAAGGTGCAGTCCTCGATAGTCAGGTTGCCTATGTTAGCATTGAAGCTGGCAGGACTGACGATTTCATTCCTCACTGTGACTCACCCCACCTCCATGAATGCATTTTAGAAGCAGGAACATTGAAGCTAATAGGAATGAGTATCTCCAGATAGTAGTGGAAAGACTTGTTCCCGGAGGCCAACATCAGGCCCCACATCCCCAGGCAGCCTGAGGCTGGACCACTGAGGGACAGAGCAACCCCCGGGGTAGGAGAGTAGCCTTACAAAGTCCTCATGTGGTGCTGTCCACTTGAGGTCTGCAACAGGAAGTGGGGCCCTAGACACTTGCTCTGGTCTGGCAAGAGTCCGGCGTGACTTCCTATATTCTGAGATCCATCGGCGATGGCATTCTCCCTGCTCAGTGGTGGTCCGGCCGGCTGTTGGTGTAGTTGCTTATGTGTATGTCCCTAGGTTAGGTCTGAATTTCCCTTTCAGCAAATGACTTGTGCTGTGTCCACTTCCACTCCAAGCCTCACCTCTGCACCTCCCGCTGCAGGAAGTTAAAGGAATTGCAGCCAGAAGATGGGGCTGACTTTAATGGCTCCCCTCCCTTACCTTTGCAGCAAGCCTCTTCACTTTAGAGGAGAACCAGGAACGTAGGAGGCAGGGCGTGGTAAAATTTAGCCACGGCATATGCCGTGCCGTTGAGGGCAGGTCAATTTTTCCTGAGCTGGCAGGCTCAGGAACTGTCTCTTCTTTCTCTCTTGACCTTATCCTGTCCTTCCCAAAGCAGGATGCTTCAGTAAGTTGACTTTCCCTGATGAGACAAATTAGACTCTGTTGAGGTAAAATGCTGAGCATGTGGTCTTCTTGCCGACCACGGAATGTTTTGCTGGTCTATCACTAGTTTTCACTCTGAACATTGTCTTCGAGTCTCATCATACATTCTCCGGAGACATTCCAGCTTAAAACATTAAAAGCATACACTCGGCACTGTGTCATTACATTTACTTACGTGAGATCTAGGAACATATATACTACATGATTTTAAATGCTCTTGAGACTGTACTCGTCTGAGAAGGAAACGCCTAGGTAAGAGCTCGTGATTTCCCTTCCTTTGGAGAACAGTGAGTCACAGCGTTTACCATAAGGAGACTGCTGATTGATCTTCGTTTATTCTAATATGGCTTCTCCAGAGGTAGAGAATTTCTTTTCCCTTTCTGGTTCCTCGAATATGCTGGGCAAGGGCTCACCACTGAGCTGTACTCCCAGTTCAGTTATATTTCATGGCACATTTGTATTCGATGTGTGTAGGTGTTTTGTCTGCATGCAGGTCTGTGTACCTGTGCATACCCAGTGGCTGCCAAGGCCAGAAGACAGTCAGAGCTCTTGGGACAGGAGTTAGAGACAGTTGTGAGCCACCATTTGTGCTGAGAACTGAACCCAGCCAGGGCTGTTAGCTACTGAGCCGTCTCTCCAGCCCCCGATAGTCCATCAGTAGAGCAGTTTTAAGCCCATAGCAAAATGGAATGGATGCTACAACAATTTCCCAAAATCCCTGGTCCCCACACGTGCATGTTAGACTCTGTGGTTATCTAACAACAACAAAAAAAAAACACCAGTTTTTTGAGGCAGTTTTCTGAGTTATGAAAGGCCAGTATTGAGACTCCTTCCCTCTCCCCAGCCCAGAGGAGCAGAGATGGATGAAGGTCTTGCTCTCCTGACGGCACACTGAGGATGCCTTTGGTGTTGGAACCCCAGTCTAAAGGACCTCCTGTGGCTAAGACCTCCGTCCCAGCCTCCCCCTCTCCCTTACCCTCTCTCCTCTCATTGGCCTTTTCTGGCTCCCACGTCTCCCTGAGTATTTCTCCTTTCAGCTTCGTGTTTAGCTTCTTCCCACAAACAAACTGTCCCTACCAATGTTGAGACTCCAGGAAGGTTGCCAGGGCCCAGCTTTTGACTCCATAAAAAGGAATGATATTAACTAAAATCATAAGCATGTGCTCCCCAAGTCCCCCAGCCTTCACATGCCTATTGGCTTACTAAGCTTTTCTCGATCTCCCCCACAATATCTACAAGAGACAGAGAATGTTCTCCCCGTCATCCTTCCTTCTCTTCCGTCCCCCCCCCCCCCACTCACCTCCTTCATTTCTGGGCACGTGCAACATGTCATTCACAGCGCAGCAGGTCACATCAGCGTGCTGCCTGTGCCTAAGGCCACCCCTTCCTTCTGGTAAGCCCGAGTGATTAATTAGAGGCTCCTAAGGCTACAGCGTTGGGCAGTCAATCCTGGTGACGACACAGGGGATCGGAACAAGCCCCAAACAAGGCCCTTTTTACCCGCCCTTCCGAAAACGGGGCATCTTGCATAAGAGTGAATTTATAAGCCGAGCCCTGTGTCCGTGAGTCCACTGAACTCCTCAGCCGACTGACTGCTTTGTCTCTGTCCTCCCTCCCAGCTCTTCCACAAGTGACCTCTCCAACTACGACCATGCTTATCTGAGGCGGAGCCCTGACCAGTGCAGCTCCCAGGGGAGCATGGAAAGCCTGGAGCCCGGTGGCGGGTACCCATCCTGCCACCCTCTTTCCCCTGCCAAGTCCACGAGCAGCATCGACCAGCTGGGCCACCTCCATAACAAGAGAGACTCGGCGTACAGTTCCTTCTCCACGAGTTCTAGCATCCTCGAGTACCCACCCCCTGGTGGCTCCGGCCAAGAACGGTCAGCTTCCATGGACCTGATTTCTGCTCGAGGCGGCCTCCTAGAAGGGATGAGGCAAGCAGACATTCGCTACGTCAAGACAGTCTACGACGCCCGGAGGGGGGTCTCGTCCGAGTATGAGGTGAACCCTTCCGCCCTGCTCCTTCCGGGTAGGGACGCCCACGCCCCAGCAGGTATTCAGGGCTGTGCCAAGTGGCACAGCGTTCCCCGGCCGGGCAAGGGGGCGCCGTCCCCATCCTGGAGCCAGCAGTGCCCCGGCTCCTCGGATGCCGCCACTGACAACCTGCCCCATAGAGCGGGCGCCCCCACGCCCCCGACGCGGAGCGACAGCTACGCAGCCTTCCGGCAGCGCGAGCGCCCCGGCTCCTGGTCGAGCCTGGATCAGAAGAGGTTCTGCAGGCCGCCGAGCACCTCCTCCTCGGGCCCCTCGAAGGCGCCGCCGTTCCTCGAGGAGCAGCTGCACACGGTCCTGGAGAGGAGCCCAGAGAGCAGCCCCCCGGTGAGGCCCAAGCATGCCTATACCCCGAAGGCACAGCCCGGCCAACCCCTGCTGCCCACCGGCATCTACCCGGTGCCGTCCCCCGAGCCGCACTTTGCCCAGGTGCCCCAGCCGTCCGTGAGCAGCAACGGCGCCGTCTACCCTGCCCTGGTCAAAGAGAGCGGCTACGCCGCCGCCACCACCACCACCGCCGCCGCCCAGGGAGTGTGCAACAACAGGATGGCTGCCTTGGACGAGAACGGGAACCACGGGGAAGCCAGCAGACCCGGGTTCGCCTTCTGCCAGCCCCCCGAGCGGGACTCTGCGGCCCCGGCGGCAGGGGCGGAGAGGAACCCAGAGCCCACGGCCAGATTCGTCTCCTACAAAGTCCATTTCTCTTCAGCGCCTGGAAGTGAGGACGCCTCCCTGAAGAGACACGTCGGGCCCCTCCAAGGCAGCAGCAGCCCGTATCCCAGCGAGAGACGGGTCTCCAATCACCAGGGCCTCCAGGAAGATCACAACGCCAACCCCCGGCAGAAACTGGAGCGGGAAGGTCACGGCGGTGGCGGCGGCCAGAGCAACTTTGGCAGGTCCAAGTTGGCCTTCGCCTCCCTCCAGAACATTCCAGAGAGCCTGGGGAGACGAAGCAGCAGCAGCGTGGAGCTCGGAGGAGAGGCCCAGGAGGGTTACCCCGGGGGCAGGGCCCCCTGCGCCCTCCACGCCACCGTCGAAGAGCCCGGGAGGAAGGCCGGGCCCGATGGCAGGAGCTACCTGGACCGGCCCGCTTCCTGCCCGAGGCCGGAGGGCAAGGTGCAGGCCAAGGAGCCCAGGTCTGCAGAGCCCCCGGCCCCACCCCTGCAGCCGATGTGCAGCGTGGCTCCCAGGAGATCCAGCTCCAGCAGCGCCTCCCCCTCCGCCTCCTCCACCTCCACCTCCTCCACCCTGCAGTACAGGAAGGCCCCGTGTTCGGTGCTGGAGAAGGTCTCCAAGATAGAGGAGCGAGAGCAGGGCCGCCACCGGCTCCCCAGCGTGGGCAGCTCCACCACCTACAGCCTGAACGCCAGGTCCGGTCGGAGCAGCAGTGACTTTGAGGATCCCAAAGCTGCTGCCGCCGCCGCCGCCGCCGGTGTCCATCTCTCCACGGAGGCCACGGAGCAGCCGCGCAACGGGGAGCAGACCTTCAAAAACGGGGAGGCGAAGCTCGAGGAGGCGCCCTGGCAGCCCTGCGGCCAGCCGCCGAGGAGGGCCGCCGATGGCCGCGGACCCCCCGGCCGAGCCGCTGAGCCCCCGAGGCCCGAGGCCCGCCTGCTCCGCAGCCAGAGCACCTTCCAGCTCTGCAGCGAGGCCGCCGAGAGGGAAGCCGCCGCCGCGTGGTCGGAGGACCCGCCCGGCACCCCCGAGTCGCCCCCGCTCGACGCGCCCTTCAGCCGCGCCTACAGAAACAGCATCAAGGATGCCCAGTCCCGCGTCCTGGGGGCCACCTCGTTCCGTCGCCGGGACCTGGAGCCGGGCACCCCCGGCGCCACCTCGAGGCCCTGGCGCCCGCGACCCGCCTCTGCCCACGTGGGGATGCGGAGCCCCGAGGCCGCCGCCTCCGCTGCAGCATCAGCATCCGCATCCTCATCCTCCCCACACACCCCTCGGGAGCGGCACAGCGTGACCCCGGCCGCACCCCAGGCTGCCCGGCGAGGTCCGCGGCGGCGCCTCACGCCCGAGCAGAAGAAGCGCTCCTACTCGGAGCCCGAGAAGATGAACGAGGTCGGGGTGTCGGAGGAGGCCGAGCCCGGCGCGCCCTGCTGCGGCCCCCCGCGGCTGATGGCACCGCCGCCGCCACGCTTCTCGGAGAGCACCGTGGCCGACCGGCGCCGCATCTTCGAGCGCGACGGCAAGGCCTGCTCCAGCCTCAGCCTGTCGGGGCCCGAGCTCAAGCAGTTCCAGCAGAGCGCCCTGGCCGACTACATCCAGCGCAAGACCGGCAAGCGGCCCGCCTCCGCCGCCTGCCCCCAGGAGCCCGGGCTGCGCGAGCGCGCCCAGAGCGCCTACCTCCAGGCCGGCCCCGACGGCCCCGGCCTGGCCTCCGCCTGCAGCCTGAGCTCGCTGCTGCGGGAGCCCGAGGCGCTGCACCGCAAGGAGCACCCCCACCTGGCCGCTGCCGCCGCCGCCGGAACAGCCGCAGATGCACCCCAGGCACCCCGGGATCGCAGCAGCTCCTTCGCCAGCGGACGCCTTGTCGGGGAGCGACGACGCTGGGACCCCCAGGTCCACAGACAGCTGCTCAGCGGAGCTACCTGCGGACCCAGGGGCACCCAGAGAATGGACAGGACCCCCGGCGGGCCGCCTTCCTGGGACATGGTGGCCGCCAAGGCGGGGAAGTCCAAGTCAGCCGAGGATCTGCTGGAGCGCTCTGATACCCTGGCCGTCCCTGTGCACGTGAGGTCCAGGTCGTCTCCCACCTCCGACAAGAAAGGACAGGTAGGTGCAGCCAAGCCCCAGGCCTGGGACTGGCCCTCTGACTCCTAACGTCTCTCCTTTGTTCAGTTTTTTTTTCTTTTAAATTCAGGAAAGTAATTTTTTTCTACAGTTTTTTAGAGCTACCTTACTTGATTTCTGTACAGATATATAAATATCTATATAGGTTTTTTTTTTAGTTATGTAGTTGTTTTATGGTTGTTTGTGGTACTGGCAGTTGAACTCCCATGCCAAGTAAGTACTGTAGCCACGGAGCTGTACCCACCCAGCCTCTTGTACTTTTTCTTTTGAGATAGGGTCCCACTACGTTGTCTAGTGTGGAGGCCCACAGAGGTTTCCTAGTGAGATCTGAGCTTGCTCTACACAGCAAGGCTGCGTGAGGGGATGGATTGGCCACCAGGTGTTTGGAAGGGTCTGCACTTGGCTGTGCTTGGGGGAGATCTTTTGCTCCACCCCTTGGCATTTCTATAAATAGACCTTTAGCAGAGACAGAAGGGGCTGGTGGGTTTTGACCCAGGCCCTCCCGAGGCTATCCTGTGTTTCTGTCTGTCTCTCTCCCCTCTATATTTCTATCTAAAGATTTCTCACTTCTCCCTGCTCAGGAGTGCCCTGGGGGAAAAAGTGGAAGCAGGTCCCCCACAGTCTAGGCTGGCATTGAACTTGTCAGTCCATCTGTCTCAGAATTCCAAGTTGTTGAAAGAAACCTTTACCGCCAGTTCTTGTTTTTGCTATTTTATGTAGGTGGTGTAGGCTTTAGGAACTGTCCTGTCTCCCAGTGTACTGAAACACGTGTGCATACACATACCCACTCACACATAGCCCTCTGCGAGAAAATGCTGTGCTCTCCCAGATAGTTTCTGCTGAAAACTATCTAGGAATATTCTCTCCAGTATAACTCCCACTTTTAAAAAAAACCCAGAGAGGCCATTAAAGCCTACAGTGCTGCTTTCTCCCCCACAGATCATTTAAACTCTGTAGTTTCAAGATTTTCCAGCTAATTTTTACAGCAGTAGTTTACTACATAGAAGCCCAAACGGTTTGTTCTTTCCCAATACTGTAAAGATGACATGATTAAAAAAAGAAAAAGAAAGAAAAAAAAAAGCTGGGTGTGGTAGTGCACATTTTATTACCAGTGCTCAGGAGGCAGGCACGTCTATGTGAGTTCAAGGCCAGCCTGGTCTACGTAGTGAGTTCTAGGATAGCCAGGGCTATGTAGAGAGACCCTGTCTTAAAAAAAAAAAAAAAAAAAAAAAAAAAAAACCAGATAGAAAAGCATAGGCAAAAAATAAATCTTCTCGTGTTTAAACGTCATTATTCTGTCTTGGGGAATTGGTTAGATGACCGAGTTCTTTGTGTATTCCCCCCACACACACACACACACATAAGCTGGTCACTTGGGAAATAAATTTCAAGTGAGCTTTTAGTTTGCTTTGGAGAAGTGGTAAGGTTTCTTCAAATCCCAAGTTAGTACTTTTTACGGTTTGTGAAGTTGCTTTTAGAAAGATAACTGAACATAGACCAGTATTTAGGTGTCCTTCTAATAAGGGGACACCACACTTAATTGTTACTTAATCGGGGGATATGGAGCCAAGGAGGAACATCCAGGATGAGAGACCTGCTTTGTGCTGCTCGGCACCAACTCGCAGACATTCTTGAGGAGCTGCTTCCGGCCCGGCAGCTAGTCCCGGCCTGACTAGAGACGCCGGGGATAACTCCGTGCGCGCTCTTCATCGTTCACCTTATTTGTGGTTAAAACAAAGCAGTGGGCGTCGGGTGTCGGTTGATGGTAGAAAGCCAAAGCCAGCAGGTACCGGCCCTGGATTTGGTCTCCAACCGCTGGAGCGTGGCGGGGAGAAAAAAGAAACAAAATGATTCTTACCGGATAAACACTTGGTGAATTACGATTTTTTTTTTTGAACTATAAATTCAAATTTTTAGTTTTTGGAATTGTAAGTTTAAAGAACTCTCCCATTATCTAGTTTTTTTTTTTGTAAAGGTTTAGTTAATGAAGAATTTTTCTTCTAGCTTCAGTGAACTCAAACAAGGTTAGTAACCTTGTACAGGCTGAGGTAAAACCAAAAGTCTGTGGATTTCCTTTCTGGCACTATCTGAGTTTATGACTCCCGCAGAACATGATTGCTCTTATTAATCAGATGCTGGTAGTGCGAGATTTTATAAGCTTTAGTGTGTGTGTTGTTGGGGGGAGGGGGAGGTGAACAATCTGACAGTCCTTCTCAAAATTCTGTCAGGTCCTTTCTGTCCCCAAAACAGGTCATCATAAAAATCAGTTCCCCTGAGTATAATGGTGGACAATTTGGAGGCCTGAAATAATAATGGCCAGAGGCCGCCGTTTGAAGTACAGGTAGCCTGAGAGCTTTACTCCGGGACCTGATGGGGCCTCTCCCTCACTTCCTTGGTATTCTCTCTGCCGCACACGGCACCCATTCCTTATTTTCCTCGTGTTCCCCTTCATTTGAAGAACACAGTTGCAGAACAGTGACTGTTAGGGACGGAGCCTGGGTGCTCATTAGACCCCCTGCTCGTTAGTGTCCACTGAAGTTCAGCGACACCTTGGCATCTTAGTGCTGGGTCCGCAAAGCTGCAGAAACACCCCGATGTTTCCGCTGCGGAGACAGAACCTCACATGTCGGTAAAATAGAGCAGAGTCTCTCGGAGCTGGTTAAGAGCACTTGCTGCCCCCTGCGAAGGATGGGGCTTCAGATCCCAGCACCCACATGACAGCTCACAGGCATCTGTAACTCCAGTTCTAGGGTATCCCACACCCTCTGGCCTCTGCAGACTCCATGCATTCGTGTGGAGCACAGACAGACATACAGAGAAACACACATAAACACAAAATAAATCTTTAAAATGTAGAACAGCCTGGTTTTTAAAATGAACTCTATATAGCTTAATTCTGAGGCAGAGGCGTCTCTGGTTCATCTGGACTGCGTCTTCGGGGCCCTTCATGTTCCCTGTGAAGGGGGATGGCACTCTGTAAGCTGCTCCACTGCGGTGTTGGAGGGAGGCAGGATTCTTTGGGACAGCCGGGAAGCAGCGCATAGCAAGCACCCATTCACTGAGCGTAATTAATAGAACTGACTGTCTGTGGATTGTAAAATTACAAGTAGCCAAGACTCATCGAGTTTGTGCTGTGTGCCAATCATTGTACTGTTTTATAGCTAGAGAATTAATCTTTGTCTACGCAGCGAGGTTGATGGGTAACTGTTACGTTAAAGAGGGGTAACTGGTGCCCAGAAAGGGTACAAAATCTGTCCAAGGCGGCAGAGAATAACGTTGGAGACAGAATCGCCTTGCTCTGGTCTTGACGTCATTAAACCAAGCTGTTCCCTTGAATGAAGAGAAGTCTGCAGGGGAGAAGGTGGAAGACATCTTCTGTCTGAAAGGAGCAGGTGGTAAATTGATTTCATTTTAGTGTTTATTAGTTATTACTTACATCTAAACTAGGTTATATGTGGGTTCCTAATTCACTTTAGAAGATGTTGGAAACATCTAGAGTAGATAACTATTGCAGTCTCTGTATTTTGTTGATCTCAGAGATAATTAAACTTGGCACCCCTCAAAAAGAGTCTGGATTGGGATTTTATCCACTTCAGGTTGCATCTTAGGTGTGCTGAGAGCTGGGGGCTGGCTCGGGTTTCTCTGCTTTTGTTTAGTTGAACTCACAGAGATCTGCCTGCCCCTTTAAGTCAGTTTTGAAACAATTACCCCAAATGAGTCAGATGTTGACCAAGTTAGTATGTGTCTCTGCCTGGTATTTCTCCGGCAACCACTGTTCTTCTCTGTGCTGCCCAAATACATTCTTCACACGTAGCAGTTTACAGACAGTCAAGTGTCCCTTGACAGTGAACACACGCAAGAGGAATATCCTCCTTGGGCTTCTGCTAGGTCGAGAAGACATCTGGGGGATATGGCTCAGAGGTAAAGACCTTGCCTGGCATGTTCAAGGCCCAGTGCTTTGAGGGTGGAGGGGTGGGGAATTGATTAACAGGAAATTTGATAAAGTCTCTCAATAGCTGACTATTGGAGTTAACTCCCACCCCCTTTTAAATGCATACCCACATTTATAGCCTTTCCAGGGCCGAATCCCATGAATGCAGAAGGTTAGCTGCTTTCACATACGGAAACACAGAGGATGGAATTGAATGTGAAAACATACTTAAACTTCACTGTGCCGGGAACTCAGATGGCTCCCAGGCTGTTGAGGTTAACCGTTGGCAAGACCTGGCCCAATTGTGTCAACAAGGAAGGGTGGTGGGCAGGACTCAAGGGACTGCAGGATTCCTGAACACAGGAGCTCCTGTCCTGCAGTGGAGGAGAGTCACTGCATGGAATTCATCTGCAAGTGTTCAAACCCGATTGCATCCACCCATCAGCTAGCTGCCTTTAACCTATTGAAATCCTACAGAAAGATCTTGAGCTCTGGAGAGATCCTCTGTTTGTTTAACTACAGGCAGTGTTTCTGAGCTGCCGAAACACACTTGAGTGCGTACGTACACGTACGTGTACTGATGAATGCATGTATGCATGCAAATTTCAATAGAAATGTCAAATAGATAATATTCCATGCAAGATACTAAGCAAAGTGTCCAGCACAGTAGTATACCTGATCAGGGAAATGTGCGATTATTAATGTCTTCTGCCTGGTATCACCTTTGACTTTGGGGGAGCAGCAGTGGAGGGGAGAGACGATACTGAGAATTGAACCCAGGGCCTCGTGCATGCCAGGCGAGCATTCTGCCACGGAACTGTATCTCCATCCATCCTTTGGCTGTTTTGTTGACACATGTAGATGAGTGTGTGTGTGTGTGTGTAAAGTGCCTGGAGGCCCTAGGGTGATGTTGAGACACCCCCCCCCCCCCCGGGCTGGTGGTGAGACAGGGTCTCTCAGTTGAACCCAGAGCTCACAAGTGTAACTAATCTAGCTAGCCAGATGGCTCTGGGGATCCCCGGTTTCTGGAGTGCTAGAATTGCAGGCCGGCCACCATGACCACCAGCATCTGTGAGCTCTGGGGATCCGAACTCCAGTCCCCTTGTTCTCTCCCCAGCCAGCGACATTTGAGTCTGCAATGACTCCGAGCTCCTCCTCCACCCTCACAAAAACGTGGATGAGGAAGTAAAAGGCAGCCAGCCCACTAGATGAATGAGTAGTGACTAAGTTACTAACACTAGGTTCACTTTAGGTCTGAATTCTCCTTTCCCGCCCGTGTCCTAGCGCCGTAGATAATGGAGAACTGATCACATTACCATCCATGGCAACAGTGTCCTCTTCATCAAGACCAGATCACAGGGGACAGGTTTTACACCATCAGGGTTAACAGCTCCCTTTCAAGATACCAGTATCTACTCACAGTAAAAACAGACTACCCTGAGAAGCCCCCAGAGTTACTGATGTCACATAAGGGGGTGGGCTTGGGAGAGTTGACTGTCACCGATTTCAAATTAGATTCCTACTCAGGGCACTTGCAAGTTGGCAAAACTGTAACTTTTCCTGTTGTCCTTCCCATCTCCCACTGCCGCCCGCTGCCTCTTCAGAAGTCCGACCCATCGAATTCATGTCGTTGTCGTCACACTAAGTACAGCAGCAGTCGCGAACTCCACAGTAACCCTTCTCAGACTCCCTTTCCCCGACAAGCGTTCTTGTGAGGGGAGACACACACACACACACACACACACACACACACACCTGCAGACACCGGAGGAAGCTCCCGTGTTGACCCCACCTCTGACCCTGGGCCTGTCTCCTCACCAGTGCCTGCTGTCCTCAGTGCTCCCTGGAGCTCTGAGGACTACATGGGAGAGTCTGTCAGAGCGCTGCCGTGGTGCCTGACCACAGGGGTCAGCAGCACGCAGGTCCCTTCTCTTGCCTTCCTTCCTGCGCCCTCCTTCAGCGTTACCCTGTTCTTGTGCTTTCAGGATGTGCTCCTGAGGGAAGACGGCGGCCTTGGTTTCGTGAAGGACCCACGTTGTTTGGCTGGTACTGGATCCAGGTGTGTACATGTGTGTGGCAATAGAAGAAGAAGAAAATGTTGGCAAGGGTGAGAAGACAGAACCCTGACCCCCGTACACTGTGGGAATGTAAATTGGCGGCTCCTGAAAGCATTCGAAACTGAGCTAGCCTGAGATCCAACCATAGCAATCCTGAGTGTGTGTGTGTATATATATATGTGTGTATGTATGTATGTATGTATGTATATCCCAAAGGACTGAAAGCTGAGTCTGAGAAAGGCTTGTGTGCATGCGTGCGTGCGTGCGTGCGAGTGTTCATAGCAGGGCTGTTTACTATTGACAGTAGTCAGAAATAGTCAAGGACTCCAGTCTCCATCAGGGAATGACCATGTAAACAGAGCACAGTGGAATATTGTCCAGCCTTAGAAAGAGAAGAAACCCTATCAAATATGAGCCTAGATTATATTAGCTAGGTGAACTAAGATGCTTTGTTTTTACCCTACAATTGTTCCTGAGAGACAGAAAAGCAGTCTCCGTGAAGAAACTCAACCAAATGAAGCATTGAACTTAAGCCATGCTTTCTGGGGGATGTAGTGTTAGTGTGCTGAGGGAGAGCAAACGTAAACTAACGACACCTGAGACTAGACTGGCTCCTTCCTGGGTGTCGTATTCATCTGTGTTTATGATGGATGTCTAGAGACTTTTAAAGGGGACATCATAAACACAGACTGATACGACACCCAGGAAGGAGCCAGTCTGATACTTAGACGCTCACCATGCTAACATTACATCTCTTTGAAAGCAGGCTACGTGACCCCTAGAAGATGCTAAGTGTTATTGTTTGGCTGGTTGGTTTTGTTTTGAGAAAGATTCTTACCCCGTAGTCTAGGAATTTGCTGGCTAGCCCAAAAAGCTCGCCTGGAACTTTGATCCTGCCTCAGCCTCCCTGGTGCATACCACACCCAGCTAAGATGCTAAATTTAAAACGGTTCCGATCCTCCAATCTGGAGAACAGCTAGGCAGAAGAAACACCATTCTTGAATCATACATACACCAACAGGGTACTTCCTGCAAGGTGCTAGGGATTCCAAAATGTATGTATAGAAGGAAAAAGCATTCCCAGAGGACTTGCCCCTGAATCCACTGAGAGGTTCGGAAAAGCCCAGAAATGTAGCAGGGTCCCTGGTGAAGGAGGTCTGTGACGGGGAGGGAGAGATGTGGGTGGATGTTTCCTGTCCCGATTGCCTGTTCCCTAATGACTGGCAGCCACTTCCCAGATAATTGACTCCGAGACTCAATATAAATTATAAATGCTCAGCCGATAGCTCAGGCTTGTTACTAGCTAACTCTTATACTTAAATTTAACCCATATTTCTTATCTGTGCTTTGCCACGTGACTTGGTACCTTTTCTCAGTATGGCGTGCCCATCCTGCTCTCTCGGCAACTCCTCTGAGTCTGCCCTTCCTCATCCCATCGTCCTCAGTTTGACTTTCCCACCCAGCTTTATCCTGTTCAGCTATTGGCCAGTCAGCTTGTTTATTAAAGGAATCATAGCGACATATATTCACACAGTGTACAGAAGGGTTGTTCCGTAGCCAATAAAAGTACATCTGTATACATCTGCAGCTAATAAAAGTCAAGGCATGCACGTGGCTTCGAGTCCGTGGCCTGCCTCTGTGTGCTGCATTAGCCTTGCCTGACCCTAACGGTCCTGGGGTCAGCTGCTGCTGCCGGATGTACGACAGAGTCACTGCTCTGTCCGAGGCCTCAGAGGCTGTGAAATGAAAGGTATCTTCTGCTCTCCAGGTTCCCTTCCACGGCCAGCTGGGGAGCTGCAGATACAGAATTCACAAATGACAGGACTTGCTCGAGATTGTCTTTTTAATCCACACATTAACTGTTGCATCACAGGTCCAGGCTAGGGGTACTCTAGACTCTTTCCTCTCTCTCTCCTCCGCTGCACTCTCTCTTCTCTCCACCTCTTCCCTCCCCTCTGCCCCTCTGTATACATACGTGTGTGTGTGTGTGTGTGTGTGTGTGTGTGTGTGTGTGTGACTGCTCCTCTGTCTCTCTGTTTTCAATAACAAAAGGATTTCCTTGGTGACGATAGACACTTGCTTAAGGCACCATGTAGGTATTTGCTTATTGTCAGTCTCCTGCAGAGGTAACTGAATTAGCTCCTTAGGGGGTATCTCCCACCTTTTTATTTAGTTATTTATTCATTTTTGTCTTAGGAAATGAGAACACTAAGAGATTTGGAGAACAGAGAATGCTATAATCAAACCTTCGGACTCAGCAGCCACACAAATGTTCCCCAGGCAGACCCCTCCTTTGGGATGGTTGGGGGGGGGGGACGGACAGTGAGGCATCAGGCTTTCCCCCTAGAACCCGGAGCAGCTCCCCACAGTGGTCCAAAGAGGAGCTGAAGACGTGGGCTCCCTGTTTTCCTTCATGTCCTACAGCCTGTCCTCAGAAGCCATCTTACATGTGTGTCGTGGCAGGAGACGGGGCTGTGAGGCAGACTTAGAAAGGAAGGGTGGAGCGGACACTTCCTGTAGGGACTCTGCTTGTCTACTTTGTTTACATTGGTTCGGGGAGGGCATTCGGCGTCTCTGGGGGTGAGGGTCCTCATCTGTGTTTCTGATGCTCAGTGTTTGCCGTTTCCGGAGAGCGCTGACCCTCATGTCTGTGCCCTGTTCCAGGTCTGTCAGTTGCTCGGACAGAGGCCAGAAAGAGGCGGCATTGCCCCAACACCACCCTGCCCCTTGCTGGAACGGCTCAGGCTACAAAGCCACCGCTGGTTCCTCAGCTCCTGCCGAATGTTCTGGAGCCCCAGACCATCTGAAGCAACTTAGAACACCCTGCCCTCGGCCACTTTCGGCAGGAATGCAAGGCCACTTTCCAGATGCCAGAGCTGCCTCCGCGGCCCCGCCCAGCTCCCCTCCACCGTCCTCTGTCCCCTCCAGTCACCATGCACAGCCCCCCGTGGACCAGCAGACTGACCGGAGCGGTCAGACTGGGCGGCAGCCTCTTCCGTCCTCCGCCCCTGCGGTGACCCACAGACACGACGGCCAGAGCCTGACCCAGCCTCCCAGCCCCAGATGCCATGAGTTCGCCAGCCCAGAGCACGGGCTGGAAGAGGGAGTGTGGAAGAGGGGGTCCCTGCCTCAGCGACCCCCTCCGCTGTGGGTGAAGTGGGCCCCCGAGGTCAGAGAGGACGGCCTTTCGGAGGACGCCTCGGCGCCTGAGTTTGCAGACCGGAAGAAGCACTATAAAATCCAGAGTCTGCCCAGTTCATGCAGCACCTCAGACCCAGACACTCCAGCAAGGATCTCTCTCCGGATATCCGAGTCAGCCCTGCAGGCTTCCCCGCCACCCCGGGGGGACTATGATGACGAAGTGTTTGTGAAGGACGCGCACCCCAAGGTTGCTTCGAGCCCTACCTTTGTAGCTCTTCCCCCACCTCCGCCTCTACCTCCTCCTCCGCAGAGCCAGGAAACCCTAGTGAATGGCTCCGATGACTTTCCTCCGCCTCCTCCCCAAGCCGTGGATGAGGCACTCCTGGACAGCGAGGCATACCAGGAACCCGTATGCAGCAGGTGAGTGAGCAGCACAGCCAGGGCGAGCCTTTGGCCGAGGGGAAGGGGTCATGGCAGCCAGGGCGAGCCTTTGGCCGAGGGGAAGGGGTCATGGCAGCCAGGGCAAGCCTTTGACCAAGGGGAAGGGGTCATGGCAGCCAGGGGGCAAGCCTTTGGCCGAGGGGAAGGGGTCATGGCAGCCAGGCTGCCCAGGGCATCCTTGTGTTGCTCACGGGAGAGCCCCAACGATAGAGATTCGTTATGCCAGTTCCGCTCACGAAGCTGGCACCACCAGTCATCTGTTTGCCTCGAGGGGCTAGTGTTGGTTGTATGCCGCGAAGTGGGAATTTAAAGAGCCAAGACCCAACGCCTCTTGCCTGACTGAGCTTTGGATCAGCTTAAGAAACAGAATCCGGGCCGGGCGTTGGTGGCGCACGCCTTTAATCCCAGCACTCGGGAGGCAGAGCCAGGCGGATCTCTGTGAGTTCGAGGCCAGCCTGGGCTACCAAGTGAGTTCCAGGAAAGGCGCAAAGCTACACAGAGAAACCCTGTCTCGAAAAACCAAAAAAAAAAAAAAAAAAAAAAAAGAAACAGAATCCGAAGCCGGGCGGTGGTGGTGCACGCCTTTAATCCCAGCACTCGGGAGGCAGAGCCAGGTGGATCTCTGTGAGTTCGAGGCCAGCCTGGGCTACCAAGTGAGTTCCAGGAAAGGCGCAAAGCTACACAGAGAAACCCTGTCTCGAAAAACCAAAAAAAAGAAAAAAAAAAAAAAGAAACAGAATCCGGAAATACTGTTTTATTGCTGGCAGGACAGACAGCGAAGAACACGGCTTCTGTCTGGCTGAAAGGGTCTCCTGATACAGAACGCCAGATTAGGCTTCCTGTCTCCGGGCACTCCGTGTCCACAGACGTCAAGGACAGAGCTAACAGTCACCGGTGATTAGGGGAAGTGGGGAAGCCAGGCTAACGAGGAACAAGCATTTCCCACACAGTCTCTGAGACTGGTGATTGCTGTGCAGAATTCTCTCTGGGGTGCAGCAGGTTGGCTCAGTTGCTAAGGCCGCTCGCCACCAAGCCTGATGACCCAGGTGTGATCCCCAGGACCCACGTGGTGAAAGGAGAGGCCTGTGCTCTGACTTACACACACTGTGGCACACCTGCTCCTCCACATAACTACATGTGAAACAAACACTCTGTGGTGCACACCTTTAATCCCAGCACTGAGGAGGCAGAGGCAGGTGGGTCTCTGTGAGTTCCAGGACAACCTGGCCTATGTGTAGAGAGACCCTGTCTCAAAAACAACAACGTACAAACACAAACAAAACATAAACAAAAATGTCTATGGGGTAGCATCTTCTGAGTGCCCCAAAGGTCACTCACCACCACTATTTTCTGTCTGTCCATATCTTCTAGAAAGCTGTGGGAGCCCAGTAGCAACATTTGTCAAAACTGAATTGCTAGTGGATGTGTCTCAGGGGACCAGCCCCGGGCCCCGGAGAAGGCCCTTCAGAGCCCCGCGGTTTGGGGGAGCACCACTGATGTCTCCTCGCACTGCCCCTGATTTGGGAGGCTGTAGCGCTGACGAGCGTCTCCCTCCTGTGCCCTCACCTTCAGCTTTTTATCAGCTCTTCCCTTTAACCGTCCTCTGTCTTCTTTCCCTAGCAGTTCCCGCCGGTTTCCCAAGGTGACAGTCTCGAGGGGCGGGCACACGCCTGGTGCGCCCCGTCCCGAAGGTAGTGACAGAACGACTCCCAGACCGCCCCAGACTCCAGCCACAGGTTCGGAGGCAGCGTCCGGCGCGCCGGCTGACGGGAGTTCTCTTGGCAAGCAGCCCTCTCCCAGCGAGACCCAGAGCCTCGTCCATGATGAGCCTGTCGGTAGAACTCAGGATCTAGGAAAGAAAATCCACGCCGAGCCCCAGAGGACCTCGGAAGATATCCGAACAGAGGCTCTTGCCAAGGAAATTGTCCACCAAGACAAATCTCTGGCGGACATCTTGGATCCGGACTCCAGAAGGAAGACAACGATGGACCTGATGGAGGGTTTGTTCCCCAGAGATGCTAGTGTGCTGACGGAGAGCGGGGCCAAGAGGAAGGCCCTAGAAACAGCCGCCAGGCACCCAGGGTGTGAGGCCAAGAGGTAAGTCAGTCCCCTGCAGTGCGCCCCAAAGAGCCTTAGAACTGGACTCCTTCGGTGGGGTCATGGCACTGGAGTACTTAAGTGAGGTGTTCCTGCTGCCTCAGATGACTGACCAGGAGTGCCGTTCCATCTGAGCTTAGGGGAGTGACTGAGGACAGACGCCCAGCAGCAGAGATGAGCAGCTGCTGTGATTGTCGGGAACGCCCACTGTTCATTTCCATGTGCCGTGCATCTTCACGTAAACACTACAGGCACCCGATAGTAATGTCTTCATCCACCAAGGCCCTAGAACGTGTGAGTGGAAGCGCGTGGACTTGAACCCTGGCTTCTGCTCTCTTAGCAATTATCCAGTGTCCCTAACTCAGCAGACACGTGCTTGCCTGTCCCGTCAGAGTTACGCTTTCAGGACCTCCCCCAGGCTCAGTGCTGAGAAGGAGGGAGCAAGGAGATGTGGGCATAACTGAGGCCTCCACAAGTCTTTATGGAAAAGGGCCTAGCCCGGGGTGATGACGCACACCTTTAATCCCTGCCCGAGGGAGGCAGAGGCAGGTGGGTCTCTGTGAGTTCAAGGCCCGCCTGGTCTGCAGAGTGAGATCCAGGACAGCTAGGACTACATGGGGAAACCCTGTCTTGAAAAACCAAAAGAAAAGGGGAGAGGGAGAGAGGGGGAGGGGGAGAGAGAGAGAGAGAGGGAGAGAGAGAGAGAGAAGCCTAAAGAAATAGATGTATATAGGACATTCACTTTGGGGCATTAGGGTGAGCACTTGCTCACATCCTGAAAACTGAGGTCTCGGTGGGAATGCTCCTGGCTGTGCAGGCCCCTTGGCCTCTGCTCCGGAGGCTCCCAAGCCCTCTGCTGGCCCTGGGACACTGCTCCAGCACCAGGCACAGCAGCAGGACTGTGAGCAGTTCTGTTTCCCATTGCCTGGATTTCTTGAGTTCTTCTGAGATCTTCTTGACATACTTGCTTTCGTTAAAGGCTCTTAGGAGAAAGATTAGAGTGGGCTTGATTTCCTTTTTAAGTTTCAGTGAAAACTGAGCGTCTTGACAGACTGCGGCTCAGCAGTGAGGAGCTTCCAGACGAAATACAAACAGAACATTTCACCCAAATACGGGGTTTGCAGTTTAGAAACTTGCAGCTGATTCCAGCTGAATCAGGAGGACTGAGCAGGAGCACCGTGTGGTACTGGGTGGGAGGGAGGAAAGAGCTGTGTGCACAGTATTTGCAGCCTGTGGGCAGAGCTTTTCTGACGCGGGGCCTCGCGGTCCCCTCGTCTGTCCCTACAGTTTCAGATCTGGGGAGTCGAGGCCCCCTTAGGTGCGGTCGCCTCTCCAGAGTCACACTGCAGGAAACATCACTGGATACCTGCCATGGGCAGGGCAGCCCGCTGGGCACCACAAGGTCTCCAGGACGGGTGTGCCATGAGCTCACCATGCTGTGTGTGTAAACGGTCTTGCTGTTATCTCATGTGCTGCTCACCATGCTGTGTGTGTAAACGGTCCTGCTGTTACCTCATGTGCTCACCATGCTGTGTGTGTAAACGGTCCTGCTGTTATCTGGCCACTTGCCGCACAGACATGTCAGAGTGTGTCCTTAGACCAGCATTGTCTTTGAGAGTTGGTGTTCGCTGGTGAATTTGGTGATGAAATGGTCCCGCTGCACTGAGCCAGCCTTCTGAACCCCTCAGAAAGACGACACGCGCCACCTTCTGGTGAAAGTAAGCCAGGTCCTGTGGTGAGGGCCAGTCAGATTCCCCAGCAGCCTGTGTGTGGGGCGGGAACACTGCAGGGACCCTGTTAGAAGCTGCAATAAACACCTCGCTGAAGGCTTTCTCCAGTTTCCTAATCTGCTGGCTTCCATGTAGACACGCCGCTTAGAGGAAATGGGTAAAATGCTTGTGTGTGTGTGTGGTTCTTTATTCTTGAGTAAGATCCCAGGGTCAGAGTTAAGTATTATCACATGACTGCAGAATTAAAAGTTCCTCTTCAAGAGACCCTAACTTACTTCCACGAGTCATTGATTCATCAGTGGTGTCTGAACTCCAGTCTGAGCTGAGGTTGTCGTTCAGTGGTAGAACACTTGCTGAGCATGCCCAAAGACCTCGGTTCCACCCCCAACTCCTCAAAACAGTGAAACAAACCATGGTAAAACAAAGAGCACGAGACGCCATGTTTCTCGGTTCCCTGTTTGTTTGGACAGCCTTGACCCCGCCACCCCCCCCCCCCCCACTGTGTGGTCAGTAGGTAGGTTTTCCTCGGTTACTTCGATTTCTTTCTCCCTCCGCCTCCTTCTTTTTCTTTTTCTTTTTTTGAAGTACAGTAGCCTTAGCTGGTTTCAAATTCTTGATCCTCCTGCCTCTTCCTCTCAAGTACAGAGATGACAGACGAGCGCCGCCATACCCCACTGATGACTAGGTTTTCTATTAGTTCACTGTTAACAAAGCAGCAAGCTCCAGATTTCACAGGCTTGTGATATGGCGTGGTATCAGGCTTGCTTAAGATGAAAATGTGTGTATTCAAGCATCAGAAAGATTCTGGAGGAGTGAGGAAGGTCAGGGAAGGACCAGTAGTCTGGGCTTGTTCGGCACCGTGGGCCTGTTTCACGTCGAGCCACACTGTCTTTCTGTGAAATAAGGAGTCAGAATCTTTATCACCCAAGAAGAATCGTGAATAGAAGCTGAGTGACTCATAGCCTGATTCCCACTCCTGTCTCCACACACTGCCTTTGGGAGTTTTCCATCCTGGGTTTATCTCGTTTTAGGGGCCCCACACATAATAATCACTCATCAGTAAATAATTCGCCCATTCGTCATTTCTGGGGAAAACTGAAGTGGCAGTTGTTGCCCGTTTCTGAAGGACCAAATGAGGGAAAGCTGCTCTGACCTCGTGCTGTGTGTTTCAGGGGTGACGACAAGGAATCTGCAGGCGTCCTGGTCAACTGCCCGGCCTACTACAGTGTGTCTGCTGCCAAGGCGGAGCTGCTGAACAAAATCAAGGACATGCCCGAGGAGGTGCCCGAGGAGGAGGAGGAGCAGGAGGACGTCAACGAGAAGAAGGTAGAGTGGGACTTGGTCTGCTCTTCCCCAAAGGTGGGGAGGGCCTGGTAATGGACACGGCCACCAGCCCTAAGGCAGGGGGAAAACTGTCCCATCCTGGGCACTTGAGAGCTCCCAGAGGCTCCTGGGAGCAGACGGGGCAGGTAAGACACAGTCATTCTCTTTTTGCAAACGATGGAAGAAAGCTCCGAGAGGTCGAGTTATTTATTAAAGGTCTCACAGACGGAGCTGGACCTCAGCACAGGGATGCTGACACTGTTCTCGGCCGCTGGTTGCAGTGTGTATGTCAAGAGAAAGCCAGAGGCTCTTACGTTTTTGCTTAGGGAGAGAAGCCAGCTGTCCAGACACTTGGAGGAAAGGCAAGACTGACCTTTATACCCCCCACCCCCTACCCTCCACCCCCAGCTCTTTGTGGTACCTCAGAGACCCTTAAGCACAGGATTGAAGTGTCATTGTTAGCATTTGGTACTCCTACAGGAATTTTCAATGTCAGACATTTTGAATGACCCCGCTGTTATCACAGCCTCCCCACATACCACGTCTGCAGGGCAGAACGCCCTCCCACTTTGCCTCCAGCCCTCCCTAGACCCCAGGCCGGCCTTCGGCAAAGGACACGTGCGGCTTGCGTCAGTGAGCGTGGGATGTGTGCGTGGGATGTGTGCTCCAGCGCTGTGGATGCCAGGAGGAGCCTGCACGTGTGATTCTGCCCTCTACAGAGCATGCCCCAGGCCCTCTTCTAATGCGCTGGGTAAAGCCACAGCGCCCAGACACCACCCCACCCCCCCCAGAAGCGGAGAGATTTGAGAGGCACCCCTCAGATTTTCCCTCTGCCTGCTGCAGCAGTGTGAGTTCAGGGCTGTGGGCTGCAACACCAGGAAATAGTACACCACGTTTCTCCCAACCAGAGGCTTCCCCTTCAGATCCCTGCGGGCTGTGCCCATCCTGTGGGTCAGCGTGCTTTGCTCCACCACAGAGAAGGAGCCGTTTGCATGCCGCCGCCGCCGTCCATGTGCTGTGTGGTTGTGACATCATCAACCGAGTGTTTCCCTTCGTCCTCTTGTCCTGCCGTGGACGTCTCTGCATTTCAGTAGCGAGGAGTCAGAGAGTGCACAGCATTCCTCCTCACCCCCGGCTGTTCAAGATTTCACTGGTTGTCTCAGGTGTTTGGTGTCTTGCCTGTCTGTATGTTGTGTATGTATGTCCACCACATACATGCCCGGTGCCTGTGGAGGTCAGAAGAGAGAATCAGATCCTCTGGGACTCCATGTGTGTGCTAGACATGGAACCCGGGTCCTCTGGGAGAGCAGCGAGTGCTCTTAACCGCCGAGACCTCTCTCCGGCCCTCGCTTCATGTTTTAACTGCTCTTGTATTCCTCTGTAGGACTAACTCATCCTCGCAGGAAGTAGATTAGCACTCTTCAGTTACGGTCCGTGTGTGGGCTGTGCGGTTTTGTGATTAGGCTTCCCTAATCTTTCTCCACACAGAATTCCACCAGTACCCATGTTGGCCCATTCTAACCGAGTGACAGGAGCATTTGAAACGGCCTTACCGCATTGCTCTGGAGCGTGGCCCGAGAGGCAGCTCTGGCTTCCTCGGCTCCGGTTCCCATCCTGTTGCTCTTCACGTCCGGAGTTCCAGGTTCCCCTCAGGCCTTGTTTCCTCTCCCCCTGAGGAAGATCCCTTTAGCATTTCCTTCAGAATAGATCTGCAGTGAGGTAGTCTCCCTCTGTGTGTCTCCAGGACCTGGTCATTCCTGAAGGAAGTTCTCACTGCCAACAGAATTCCGGCTGACCATTCTTCAGCCTCTCCTCCTGTGGACATGTTGTTGCACTCTTTGTTACTGCCGAGAGGCGGCGGCCGGCTTTATGTGTGGGCTCCTCCATCGAGGCTGCTTGTTCCTTCACCCCAGGGCTGTGGTGTGTGTGTGCGCTGAGCTTCGAGTCTGTGGCTCGGGGTCTGTCACAACCGGGCTGTCTTCAACCACTGTTTCTTTAAATAGTTTATGCATTAATTTTAATTAATTAATATTCTCCTTGGAGCCCAGTGATACAATATTAGAGCTTTTCATAGGCTCCAGGTCCCAGAAGCTCTGTCCTTTTTCCTTCGTTCTTCAGCTTGGACAGTCTCTGGTGGTCTGACCTCAGGCTCACTTTTCCATCTTGATTCTGCCAATGGCTTTTTGTTTGCTTGGTTGGGTTTTTTTGTTTTGGGTTTTGGGGCGGGGTTTTATTTTTGGGGTTTTATTTTTGGAGATTTTTTTTGTTTTTGTTTTTTGAGACATGGTTTCTCTGTCCAACTGTCCTGGAGCTCCCTCTGTAGACAGGCTGGCCTTAAACTCAGAGATCTATCTGCATGCCTCTGTCTCCTGAGTGCTGGGATCGAAGACGTGTGCCACCACCACTCGGCTTTTTTTTTTTTTAATGTTTCAGATATCATATTCTGTTCTAAATTTTCTTTAAGTTTTTCTCTGTTTGCATCTTCCTATTCAAGCATGTTTACTCTTAGGAAGAATGCTTATTTAAAAGAAAAAAAAACACTTTAAAGACTGTGATAATCCTAATGTCAGAATCACGAGTCTGGCGTCTTCCAGCTGCCTTTTCCGGTTCTCCTGTCCTGAGTAGCGGTGTGCTGCGCTGTGTGGTGAGCCCTGGGTCCTGTTGGAAGCCTCTGGAGAGTGTCTCAGTCTGTCTCACTTTGGACAGTAGTTCAGCACCCAGTCCGTTTCCGGAGCCCTTGGGACGCTCTGTGTCCGCCGTGCCCTCGGGCTCCACTTTGGGACTTGGAGCGCGGCTGGCATGGTGCAGCAGTCAGAGCCTTGCTCTGACTTTGTTTCTCCCGATATGTGCAGCCTAAAGGTGAGCCCAGGGGCTCCGTGAGTCCCTGCGGCGTTCTGAGCACCTTCCGGTCCCGCTCCCTGCTCTCCAGGGGTTTCCCACAGTCTTGGGGTCCCGGGGACCCCTATTCGCAGCCCTCTGGCTGGAAAGACAGGTTCTCACTCACAGCCTATGCAGCTATGCGGTTCTTTAAGGAGGAGAAGGGGACTGTGGTGGGACCCCCTCACTCTAGACCGCGGGGTTGCTTCCTCCAGCTCCCAGGAAGGGTTCTGGGGTGCCTTCCCCCACTGCGTGGTGGGCCTCCCTGAGTGGAGCCACACTGGAGACAGCTGGGAGAGAAAGCAGATTCCCCTGCATCGGTTCACCCAAGCCCCGCCCCACCCCCCAGGCTCTACAGACAAGCTTTCCTCAGTTTACCCTGAGGCTCTCGAGGTGTGAGAAGCGGGGGACGCTCACCCATGTGGGTTGCTGGTGTGCACCTCAGTCTGCTGCCAGGGCCAGGGCTCAGAATGCCCTCCTGAGCCTCGGGGTTTAACGAGAACATGCAAAAGCTGGGGGGGAGGGGGGACGGGGAGGGTGCAGTGGCCTAGTTATGACGTCTTCACTCACACCAGAGGTTACCCTCAGGCTTGGCGGAAGGCAGGACAGACTGGCGTTTCCGAAAAGTCCCTCTGGAGCAGGGTGGGGGAGAGCAGTCATGGAAGCTGGTGGAGCCCTGGCCCACGACATCCAGGGAGCCATTTAAGGGCCTTTGAGAGAGGGTGGTGGTTGTGGAAGGGAAACAGGCAGGAACTGGTGTGGGTTAGTGTGGAGGGTGGAAGGGAAAGGGTGGTCAGGGTGACCCCCAGCTCCAGGCTGCCGTACTGACGGGCAGCTAAGGATGACCAACAGGGACAGCTAAGGATGACTGACACAGGCAGCTAAGGATGACAGCTAAGGCAGCATCTGGGAAGACAGTTGACCTTGCACATTCATTACTGTTCCCCCATCTTATCAGACCTTAACTGGCACCAGGGACCATCTCAAGTAGATACAGTGACATTCCAGTCACCAACCTCCTGGAGGAGAAATGGGAAGGATTCTTGGCCCAGGATGTGCTGGAGGGTGATTGACCCTGCCATCAGGCCCCGTGACCCCTGCAGGTCCCACACTGTGGGGTGGAGGTCTGGCCTCCTTACTAAGTCTGAAGCTGCCCAGCTTTCGGAAGCTGGACAAAGCCGGCAGTACCACCCAGTGCCCTGGATCTCACATTTACAACCAAAGGAAGAAGCCTGGACCCCACCTGCCCCCAGCCCCGCGGCCAGTGGTGCTGAGCTTTTCTTGGGCTAAGAACAGCCAAGAGAAGCCTACTGTTTTGTAGTGGTGTTTGGGGGGGTGCTGTGGGCACCAACCCTCCACGCAGGAGGCAAGCGGTGCTGCCACACGGGGAAGCTGGGTGTTGTCCTCCAGGCGTGTGCTTTCTGCAGACTGTCCTGACCTGTGACAGCACGGGAACCAAGATGTGTCTGAGCAGTTTGTTTTCCAGCCTGCTCACACGGGCTTTACTTCCTTTGAGCCTCACAACATCCCTGGGAGCTGTTTGAAAGCAGTCCTCGAGGTCCGCACCCTGGAGCCAGACAACCTGAGTTCCAGCCTGGCTCCGCCACTTAGTGTATGGGCTTGGGCATGCGCCGCACCCTCTGTCCACCTCCCTGGGCTCAGCGGCGACCCGGGGAGGTCACAGTAGAGGCTGTGTGGGAAGACGCTTGTTCTGCCTGGCCCAGAGCATGCGTCCAGTAATGAGGACGTGAGGGCAGGCTTCAGGCAGGTGGTGTGGGTGGCTGGTGGCACGGGTCAGGTGACTGCCTGGCAGTGATCGTGGCAGGAGCCGGTCTCCGGCTGACTCAGTGTGCGTTCATCCGGTGATGAGGGAGAGAGAAAGGCCCTGCACGAAGTTTCTTCGTGCAGATGGTGGGATGAGAGGGAGGGGGTGTTGAGCTATGTTTAGAAAGGGACCCATATAAATAGCATCTCACACAGCCTGAGTTAACAGTTTGTCAGATGAGAAGCCAAGTGGGTAAATGTCAGAGGCTTACAATGAAGTAGCTCCCACGGGAGGCTGGTGTGTTACTAACAGACTCTCTCTCTCCGGCTGAGGGTTAAGAGCACTTGGTCTTGCAGAGGACCTGGGACCTGGGTTCAGTTCCCTGAACCGGCACGGTGTAGCTCACAGCCACCTGTAACTCTGGCCCAAGCATATCTGTGCCCGCACGCGTGCGCGCGCGCACACACACACGGTGCACATATGTACAAGCAGTACACGCATAAATGTTTGAACAAATCCTTCCCTCCTCCCTTTCCCGCCCTAAGTGAGTTCTATTGAAGTCCGCTCTTTGTTTTAAAGAAGATCTTCCCGGCAAGAAAGTGGCTTTAGCCCAGCCGGCTTTGACACGCCAGTTACTCAGGCCTCTCCCCACTGCATTCGCAAACCCAATCTCCAGAACAAAGACTTGAGTTAAGGGAAAGAATCCACCCATGTGAGAGCAAGCCAGGAGGGACCGAGGTACCTGCCTTACCGTGAGGCAGCGCGCGTTCACAGGCTTCCGTGGTATCCACTATGGCGCTCCTCGGCATCCATGCCTTTGACAGCCAGGGCTGGGTCTGGACGGAAAGACCCAGCAGAACCCTTGACCCCTGACCCCCATATGAGTACCTGTGCACAGAGCCTGCCTGCTGCTTAGGGTCCGAGAGCCAGCAAGCTGAGGAGGCCAGGACTAGCAGGATGTGTCCCCCACCCCTCCCACCACCAGACGGGGAAGGGAGACGTGCCCATTTGTGCCGGGGTTGGCTCATGATCAAAGCGATATTCTCACACTTGACTCTTAAAATACCAGGATGAGGGTTGTTTTTTTAACGGGGTGGGGTGGGGGATGGGGGCAGACATCAATTAAATCAATAAAGCGTTTTGATGGGATAATGTCATAAAATGTTAGATCCAAAAGAAGTCGTATTTAGAGAAACAATGATCACTGAGGCTGTTAATCCTCTTCTTTTTCTACAGTTGTGTTTAAGAGTTTTCCTAGAAATTTTAGGGCAGGGGTTTAAAACAGATGCCAAAAATTTGGGCAAGCCGAAAGGTCTCTTCTGTAGAGTTGATCATTTCAGATAAACTCCAGGTTTCCGTTTTTAATTACAGCCTGCACAGGCCCGGTGTGTGTCTGAGGCTCGTGTGCCGTGGACGCTGGTGGCGGTTAGAGCAGCTTTGGGGGGGTCCTTCTCTCCCGCCATGCTGATGTAGGCTCCAGGGATTCAGGTTGCTAACCCCCTGCATGGCACAGCCCTTGCCCTGAGAAGCTGGCTCCCTGGCCCTGTGTTTTCTATTTTTAAAACACTATAGTACTTACTATTTGTGTATAGTGTATGTGTTCAACAGCACATACATTTGGAGTCAGCTGACAGACAGCCTGGGCGGATCTGTTCTCTCCTGCAACTGTCGGAGACCAGGGTATTGGTCGGCCTCGGTGGCAAGCACGCCACCTGCTGGGCCACTTTGACCACCCTGGTTTTTTTTGAGAGAAGGTCTTGCTGTGTAGCCATGATGCCCCTGGAACTCACTGTGTAGACCAGGCCTTGAACTTGCAGCTGGCCTCGGCTCCTTCCTCCCGAGTGCTGGGATTACGGGAGTTTACCGAGCTCGCCTGGCTGAATACAGCGTGATGTTTAGAGCGCCCGGCAGCTGTGCCCTCCAAGCTTAAAAACCCCGGGGCTGGCGTCTGCTAGCCATCGGCCATGCTCTGGCAGGGAAGCCCTGGACGGCTTCCTGACAGTGTCTGCTCTTGCACAGCGCTCTCCTCACAGGAAGGAAGCTGCCCAAGCTCAGCACTCCCTAGCAGGCGATTCTGGAGTTATGTCCGCTGCTCTGTCTGGCACCATCATGGCTGCCAGCAAAGGGTGCTTTGGGGAGGGGCAGGAGAGAAAATAATTAACCTTAAGTAATATTCGCTCCCACTCTGTTTCCGGGGCTCAGCCTTCATTTGAGGAGTCGAATGCTGGCCCTGCACCGCTTTCCACTGAAAAGGCAACAGGTGTCTAAGCCGCCCACAGCCGGGAGGATTAGGAAAGTTGAAAGGACAACAGGATGTCACTGTTCCAGCCAGAGCGTGAGCATTTCAAGGGTGTGTGAACCGGCTGACACAAAGCTGTGAGGTTCTGGCTCCGGGTGGCAGGTTGAGCATTTCCCTAGGGCACTGTGAGCATGCTCCTAACCATGACCTGGGCTCAGAGCAAAACATCGGTTTCAATGCCTTCCCCCATCTCCAGTCCTTTGTGGTCCAAGGCTGGGCATGGTGTTGATGCCCAATAATCCCAGCACTCAACAGGCAGAGGCAGGAGAATTGCCACAAGTGCCCACAGTACTGTCTACACAGTACATTTGAAGCAGATCTGGGATACACAGCAAGACCCCCAGAGGTTGTAATCAACAGCAAAATACACACAGAGGATAGGTTTGTGTAGCCTCATTTATAAGTACAAACAATTGTAATTAAGGGCTTAAATTACATAGCCATGGTAACTAATCAAATTTAGTCGAAAAACAAAACCTGACTTTCTGATAAAGTTCCGGCGTCAGTGTTGGTAATGATTATGTGAGAATTGCCCCTCAGTGGATACATCACCAAGCGTCACCCTGACCTGTTGAACGTGGTAGAACAGTATCTATGAAACATGAGGAGACTGGTCTGTATGGCATGGGGCACACAGTGGTTACTGTGACAGAGGTCAGCTACTGCTCGGCTCTCAGACCATGGACAAGGCCGGCCCTTCACTCCTGTTTACCCTGCCCCTGCCTTCTAACTCATGGCATTGTACCCAGTGAGAACATGTCACAAGCCGGGCGGTGGTGGCGCACGCCTTCAATCCCAGCACTCGGGAGGCAGAGCCAGGCGGATCTCTGTGAGTTCGAGGCCAGCCTGGGCTACCAAGTGAGTTCCAGGAAAAGGCGCAAAGCTACACAGAGAAACCCTGTCTCGAAAAGGACTTTGAGTGAGAAGTTAACAGACCGATGGGAAAGGCAGAACTGTATGCGTCATGACATGGTGGGGAACATGAGGGGGCAGGGTGTCATCAGGTGTTGGCCGGTAACCGGACATTAGGGAAAGGCCGGGAAACTGTTGACAGGGAGTCATTGATTGGTCCTCAGAGGGCAGAGGGGCTTTTAGCTGAGCCTTGGAGGCAGGGTGGGGCCCGGAGGGGTCGGCCCCCCCTTCCCTGGCTGGCCGCTGGCTCATCGCTGCTGTGCGGCTCTGCTGTTGTTCCAGGCTGAGCTCATCGGAAGCCTCACCCACAAGCTCGAGACCCTCCAGGAAGCGAAGGGGAGCCTGCTCATGGACATCCAGCTGAACAACGCCCTGGGAGAAGAGGTGGAGGCCCTCATCAGCGAGCTCTGCAAACCCAACGAGTTTGACAAGTACAAGATGTTCATCGGGGACCTGGACAAGGTGGTCAACCTGCTGCTCTCGCTCTCCGGCCGCCTCGCCCGGGTGGAGAACGTCCTCAGCGGCCTCGGGGAAGACGCAAGTCAAGAGGAAAGGGTATGTGGCCCCGCGGGTCGTCCTGTGCCCACAGAGGGGAACCTGAGTGAAGGGCCCAGGCTAGGGGTGGGTACGCTCCTGGCATGACTCACTGTGCTCTACCTGGCAGGACAGTGCTGTTGTGACAGACACCAGGTTTCATGCTTCATATGTAGTGTCCCGAATCCCTACCATGCTGCCTTAGATTTTGGCCTCTGTAAGAAACTAAAAGTGCCGGGCGGTGGTGGCGCACGCCTTTAATCCCAGCACTGGGGAGGCAGAGGCAGGCGGATCTCTGTGAGTTCGAGGCCAGCCTCAGCTACCAAGTGAGTTCCATGAAAAACAAAAACAAACAAACAAAAAAAAAAAACTAAAAGTATCAGTAGAGAAGAGGGGAAAAGCGACCCGGTCAATACCAAAGTCCAGCATCTTCATAGGCAGTGACTGGCGGTGAGGGAGGGGAGGAATGGCCATCAAGGGAGGAGTCCGCAGGCTTTTATCTGAGACACAGGCGAGAAGGATGTGGCTTGTTTAATTCAGGGCCTCCAGACTGTACTGGTTAGGTCTGAGTAGTGGAAAGAACTGGGAAAATGGAGGGTCTTTTTTTGTTTGTTTGTTTGTTTGTTTTTTTAAGACAGGATTTCACTGTGTTGTGTAGCCCCAAATCCACCTTTTAAATTTATACTGTTTCCTAGGCATTTTTATAGAAATCTTACAAGTTGGGCATGGTGTTGACGGTGCACACCTTTAATCCCTTGGAGAGGCTGAGTTAAGTCCAGCCTGGTCTACATGGCTAGTTCCAGGCCAGCCAGGGATCCATAGTGAGACCCTGTCTCAAAAAGATCTAACAAGCTAGTTGGGAAACGTGGGGCAGGGTCACGTGAGCCTTCACTAATCCTAAGTAAGGTACTTGTACTGAGGATGTGAAGCCTCTAGAAAGTCAGTTAGCCCCGAAGAGACAAGGCTGCTCACCATTGGGTATGTGTGGGCATCCTTGGTGGACACACTTCAGTTCATGATTAGAGGCCCAAGAAGCAAGGCCCAAGATTGACTCTTCAGAGATGGGAATGTAGTCCCATTGTTAAAAGGGGGGGTGGTCCTCAAAACTTGTACAGTTGTTTGTTTTTTAAAGAACTAAGAAGAGGTCCTGTTAAAACACAGACTTCAGGGCCCTTCCTGCAGAGGTATAAGATTTTTAACTTGCTTATTTTTATTTTATACTAATGGGTGTTTGCCTGCTTAAGGGCATAGGAATGCCCTGTTACTGCCATGTGGGTGCTGGGTATCGAACCCAGGTCCTCTGGAAGAGCAGTCAGTGCTCTGAACCACCATACCATCTCTCTAGTTCCCTGCAGAGTTTTGGATTCGGTAGAAGGAGAGGTGGCTGAGAATCTTTCTGGTGTCCCCAGGGGGACACAGTACTCAAGAACAGTGGAGAATTGACTAAAGTACAGACCTAAAAGGGTCAGGTTGTTAGCTCATAGTGTTCAGCATAAGGACAGAAAGCTTGGAAAACCCATCCTGGGCACTGCTGAGGAGCGGAGGGGTCTGCGCCAGCCCCCCGTGCTCTCGGCTGACCGCCCTGTCCGCTGTCCCCTGGCAGAGCTCCCTGAACGAGAAGAGGAAGATCCTGGCCGGCCAGCATGAGGACGCGCGGGAGCTCAAGGAGAACCTGGACCGGAGGGAGCGCGTGGTGCTGGCCATCCTGGCCAATTACCTGTCGGCCGAGCAGCTCCAGGACTACCAGCACTTCGTGAAGATGAAGTCCACGCTCCTCATCGAGCAGCGGAAGCTGGATGACAAGATAAAACTGGGCCAGGAGCAGGTCAAGTGCCTGCTGGAGTCCCTGCCCTCGGACTTCAGGCCCAAGGCAGGGGCCATCTCCCTGCCCCCAGCCCTCACCAGCCCTGTGACTCCCGGGGGCCGCTCCGGACTCGGGGGCGTTTTCCCAGCGTTGACCTCTCCACTTTAACCTCTCCGGAAAGACCCAACCAAAAGACGCCACTCCCAACACTATTTAATCTGAAAGATGTTTCACCACAACTGCGGTCTGGGCTGGGGGTCTCTGGGGGGCTTCCGGGGTAAAAGGGGGAGATTGCACCCAGGAAGACGCCCGTCTTTCCTTTGATGGTCGGTCTTGGGAGCTCGCGTGCGGCGGGGCCTTCCCACCTGTCTTTACCGTACAGTAGAAGGGAAGTTAAAGACGCGGCCGCCGAGCTGATGGGAGGGGGTTTGGTCGTGGAGGTTTTCCCCGGCTGAAGCAGCAGAGACCAGTGTGTGCCACCCTCAGGAATGTATCCACAGTGGCCTTCCTTGCTGGTGGGCAGCGTACCCTGATGACGGGGTGCAATACCAGTCTGAGACACAAAGCCTTAAAAAGAGACACACACGTGAAGAAAACTGTAAAACCTTGAACATTTTTGTTATTTATATTTTTAAAAATGAAAGAGATCATTGTTTGTGTGCTAACCACTTACTTGATTCTATTTGTGGTGGATGTAGACAATTACGTGTGAGCTTTGTATTTTGTGAAGACCTTAATGAAGAATTCCAAAGATAGTCAAATTGAATTTGGAGGTTTTTGTGAGTTTTTTTCCCTTCTGCTCTTGTCTGATTTTTAAAAAAAACCTATTGTGTGTGTACATTTGCGTGTGAACACACTTGTGTGTGTGGGTGGATGTGAGTGCCACAGTATTTGTGTAGAAGTTAGACTACAGCTAGGCGTGGGCTCTGAGGCTCGAACTTGGGTCGTCAGGTTTGGGTAACGAGTACTTTTTACTCCCGTCTCTCCAGCCTTTGTCTGGTGTTCAGGACCAGGGGCCATCCTACACTTGGATTACCTGGGTGAGGTCCCAGATCCCACGATGCTCAGGTCTTACCACATTTCTCCTGAACCAAACACCACTTTCCCGAAGAGGACGGCTCTGTGCGGCTCAGTGACGACTCCTCGGGCTACAGGTCGTTTTATTGACGGAGACAGCAGGTCTCAAACCTGTAAGTCCGGAATCTGCGCCAGTTCAACACTGAATCCATGCTACAGCCCATGCAGGCTGTGGGCTAATTGTACTTGCTTAAGTAAGCTACACAATGAGGAGGTTTTAATATTTTTTAAAAGTTGGCTCTCCTAAATGGCAACCCTGCCGATTATGAGGTTTCCACTGTCGTATTTCAGTGAGAGTGTGTGAGTGGTCCTGTGGCCCAAGTCCATTAAAACCTGAAAGATGACTTCAGTGAGACCACGTAAGGGGTTCTGTGGCCTGAGGTCTAAGTCTGTTCAAACAAACCGGGATGAGCATGGGGGTCATGGGCCGGGAGCCTGGCTGTGCACAACCACTGGAGAAAGAAAGAGCCTCGTGTTTTGAGCAGACGACACACCACAGACTGTGTTTTTGCTTGTTGTTAAAGGTTTCTTGCCAGCAGTCAGCCAGCGCTGTTGCTTCCTTCTGTGGCGCTTACAAACTGTGCCGGTGTACTGACCCAGGGGGCCATCACGACTCAAGAAGCCAGAGGGAGTATTCAACGGCCACACTACACTGCCTGGTTATTTTGAAGTTATATAAGTAAGTCCAGCTGACATTTCGTCACATGTGGACCATTCAGAAACCCAAATGCCGTGCCTGCGGGTGATTGTCTTACTCAGCGTTTGTCTGCAGATGCTCTTAGTAAAAGCCTCGGAGGAATTCTGGGGCTCCCAGGACCCAGCACTTTAAAAGGGTTCTTCAGGGATGGTGCAAGGTGCTTGCTGCGGGTCTGACAGCCTTGAGCACTAACCCTGGAACCTGCACAGTGGAAATAGAGAACCAACTCCTACAAATAGGCTCCTGAGCTCTACACATAAGCTATGGTGCACGTGTGCACGCGCACACACACACACACACACACACACACACACACACACACACACACACACACACACGAGATAAGTAAATGCAAGAAAGCATGCTTGCCTTGCAGGTAGAAGCTCAAGCCCGAGAAGGAGCAGGACACGGGAGCATGCACACGTAACCCCAGCATTAGGGAAGTGGGGAGACGAGCACATCCCTGGGGCGCGCTGGCCAGCCAGCCTAGCTTATGTGGTAAGTGCCAGGCCCGTGAGAGACCCTGCTCCACAACAGGGTGGACAGCGCCTGAGAGACACCTAAGGCTGTCCTCTGACCTCCACATGTTCAAGTACAGGCACTTCAGGATTTGACTGGGTCAAGCCACACCCTGTCTTGATGACTTTCCTGGTTTAGACATGTACGACAGTGACTTCCCAGCAGAGTGACCAGCAACGCCGCCTGGTGTGCCAGAGCTTCAGACCCTCCCGCCCTGCGTCTGTTCTGTTACCGCCATCGCCTTCCCCTGTCACAAGGGAGGGAGGGAGGGCCCCAGTGGGACTTGCAGATCTGATTCTTAGGGGATGTGGCCTTCGTGGGTGTGAGACTTGACCCGTGCTTTGAAGAAACGACCACCCTTTCCAAGTACAGTTTAAACGCCCCCAGCTCGAAGCACCAGAACATACCAGAGACCGGGAAGTTGCAGGAGAGACTGTGTCCTGTGACCAAGTCGGGAGCTCACCTGGGACGCCCTGGCCTGTCGCCACAAGCTGGCTGGCAGCCTCCCTTGGTGCTCTCCCATGTGGTAGCTGCTTTACCCCCAGGAATGAGGGAGGAGCCTCTTAGCTAAGACACCAAACGCACTTTCCTTTGCTCTCTCTAGCGGGGACACTTTGTACAGCTGGTTTCCAAACTCGGACTGACACGCCCGTAGTTTAAAGGGGGGCATCCAGCCTCTGCTGCAGTCGTACTTAACAGATCTGTTTTAAAGTTTATCATTCAAAATTTCATATATGTAAGTTATATTTTTTAATCTTATTCCCCCACTTCCCCCCTCTCCAACTCTCCCTGGACCCTCTCAACACAACCCCCCCCCCTCAAAACAAAGAAGTCCACGGAATCCAATTCATGCTGCCCAGGTGTGCCTGGGGGAGGGGCAGCCCATCACTTGCCTCCCCGCCCCCGCCTCCACCCACAGCTAATAGCTCTTCGCTAGGACTGAGGCCTTAGGAGCCCCCCCTGTCCATGCTCAAGTATCCAAGCACCTTCGTTAAATGACGGATTTTATTCTTCAGGATACTTAGGGAAATACTGGGTTTTGTTTATTTTTTTTCTTGTGTTTCCAGATTCATTGCTCTCTAGTTTTCCTTTCCTTGACACCACTTAGCTTTAGCATGCTAATTCGGAAATATTATTTGGAGAAACATAGGCTTTATTCACATTACTCCTAGGAAGAAAAAGGACTATCCGAAATCACTTCTTCATTTCCAACAGGTCTAAAGTATCAGGGTACACAAGAACCTCGACACACAGAAGTCAATGGCCAAGGACATACAGCTACCTTCACTCTGAGGTGAAGCATCCGATAAAATGACGACCATTTTCATACCATAGCGGGATACGTGAACTCTTTACTTACTCTGATTTTAGATAAAAACCTTACTTATGGGAGCTCATTTGAGGCCAACTCATGGTGTCTCCGTGTCTCGGAATCCCTTGGGATGCCCCTTAAAACTGCCCATTGCTAAGGCACCAGGGTAGCTGGGCCCGGGGTTTAACCTGTCTGCAGCTTATCCTGGTGCACCCTGTAAGAGCCACCGCTGTGGCCACTTGTACAGTTTCTGGTGGTCACACGGCTCTCAGGAACTTGTGAAATCGCAGGTTTAAAGATTTTAAAATAAATCACGGAAGTTCAAAGCAACGACAGCTTTGCTCAGCTATGTTATTTATATTATTGTTACTGTCTTCCCCTGCTTTGATGTATCCCCCAAGTGATGACGGGGCTCCCTGCTCCCCATTCACTGTCTCCAGGTCTGCTTTACATTTAGACAAACACTATTGTTTTTCCTAAGAATCGAATTGTCCTGACGGAATGGATGGTCTCTCCAGGATTCTTGCTTCCTCTCAAGTCTGTGAAACACTTTGTGAGTTACGCTCTTGACCGTCTACTGAAGCAGAGTATGTCCGTTTCCTTTCAAGAGTGAAAGGAAAACCCTGAAGGCAAGGGGGGGAAACCAGTGACTGCTCACTGGTGCCGCAGTTTATCAGTTCCTCTCTCTAAATGGGAAGGAGCTGCGCAACAATGAAAGTATCAGTGTTGCTGCTGACTTGTACGGTGGCCTGCAGGGAGAAATGTAGCGTAAGGACATAGGAATGAGAAATAAGTGGCCATGGCATTCCGGGAAATTATGTGAGCACCCTAAAACTAAAGGCTGCCCAGGGAAAGTCAGAGACCTGAGAAGATACCCTCCCTAAGGATGCTCAGACCTTAGAGAACTGGACTAGCCTCACACAGCAGGGAGATGGTTTGCGTGAGCTAGACCTGGGTTGCATCCCCCGGCACGCAGGAAGCCAGCCTCCATAGTGCAGACAGGCACAGTCTACCGGCACAGATAACAACGGCCCACAGAAAAGCAGGCCACTCTGGGAGCCCGCTGGAGCCCGGGAAAAGGTTACCACCAGGGTAGCTGAGGATAACCCACACTATGGGATATATTGGAGCTGGAAACTCCATCTGATGTCCTCACTGCCACCACACTGACCTGGTAGACAGAGGCACAGACAGTAACAATACAGACAGACTCCAACTTACGAAGCAGTGCGGTTTATAATTCGCCTGCCTTATAATGGTACAAAAATATAACCATTCAGCTAGCCTGCTTCTTAGCTCTAGTATAGCATTCAATAAACTTCACGAGCTGAATGAACACTTTATTATGAAATAGGGACTGTGTTAGACGGTTTTTGCCCTACTGCAGGCTAATATAAGTGTTCTGAGCACGGTGAAGGTAGGCTAGGCTGGGTTAGATAGTCCATATTAGCTGCATCATTTTCCATGGTTACGGGTTTTCTGGGACATCACTCCATTTTAATAGAGAAGTCTCTGCCCTCCTCCTAGCTCCCCGCTCTAGCGCCCTCTACTGAGAAAGCTGAATATCGCGCTCACCTAAAGGAGCGATCCATGAGGACATCCATTAGGAGCTGAGAAGCAGTACATATATTGAAAGCTGGCGCAACTATAGTTTCCTGTATTATTATTCCCTTGGCTTTCTCTTCTGGGGTCATATAGTTTTGATCCCTAAGAACAATTTTCCAGACAATAAAGAACATAACAAGACACATCAGGTAGACGCCATTCTTGTTGAAAGAGCAAGGGTCACATATGACATAGTTTCCTGCCCATGTGTTTTTCAGATGAACTTGATAGGATCTGTAGTACTCAAAGTCTTTAAGTCAACAGATTCAGACTGGGGTCTATTACAAGGATGTAAAATTGTGTGTCTGTCAATCTTTGTCTCTCAGCCAACCTATGGCCGTGTGTCTGTGTGTCTGTGTCTGTGTGCGTGTGTGTGTGTGTGTGTGTGTGTGTGTGTGTGTGTGCCTCTTCTGTGTCTCTCTATGCATTTTTTCTCTATTTCAGTTTCTATACTGGTCATCTTCTTGTTCTTTCGTTCCCAAAATGATTGTGATTTTTCTGTTCGGAAGCATGCTATAGCATGTCTGGAGGTTTTTCATGATCTGTAGTGTTGGCTGTTATCATGTTCCATATTGTTGGCCATGTTTCATGTTCTTACTTAAAATTCTGAGGAAACTTTGCCCATGCCAAGGCCTTCCTGCCTTACGTGGTTAAAACCCTTAAGAGGGTATTTGTTTTCATATTGAGAATAACAAATCCTTTTCTCCCACTTTTCTCTTTGGCTTCTTTTCAAATCATATTCCCCAACCCTTTTCTACACACCCCACTGAACACTCCTTGTTTTGAATACTAAATATTGAAGAAGATGTAACAGGATTTAAAAAGAAATTGTAATCCAGGCATGGTGCCACACATCTGTAATTACAGCCCTCAAAAATAAACAAAAATAAAAAATGAAGGTGAATTGTAAAGGCTTCTTGCAAATGTGAGTTCCAAGCAGAGAAAAGGCAAGATGGAATATCACCATGAAGCCTTCTCTAAGGAAAAAGCAAAACCGAGTTCTTCAAGCTGAAGGAAGAAGATGCTAATTACTCACAGAAAAGTGCATGGAAGCATAAAATGCTGGTAAAGTGATATTGTCACGCCCAAAGCACTAATGTGTAACGACCAATGAAGACAAACGTGAACCGTGGAAAAGGGCAGCGTTTCCAATAAACACCGTCAAGAGAGCTGGATCCTCATATGCAGAGGAGTGAAAATGACCCTTATCCTTGCCTCAGAGGAGACTCAGCTTGAAATGGATGAAAACTTAGAAAGCTAGAAAACTACTAGGAAACACAGAGGGACGCTCCCTGGCACAGGTGTGGAAGTGATTTCTCAGATATGATCCCAAAACAGAAACAAAAGTAGACAATAGGCTGCATCTGCCACAAAGCTGTTCAGTAAAGGAAACAGAGCCAAGGGACGACCCAAGATTGGAGAAAATATCTACAGGTCATGACCTGGATAAACAAGGACCCCCAACCAGCTCAATTATTAGAAAGCAAACAGTTCCATCCAAATGGGCAATGGACTTGAATAGACATTTCACAAAAAAAAGACATAAAAGTGACCAACAGACACATTAAAATGCTCAGCTGTTTTAATCATATAAAGTCTATGACTAGCAAGACGGCTTGGTTATTAAAATGTCTGCCGTGAAAACGTAAGGTCTGGACTTCAGATCCCCAGCACCCAAATAAAAGGCAGACAAGTGTGATCCTCCACAGAGACAGGCCATCCCCAGGCCAACCAGCTAGGTAGACTAGCCACGTCAGCTGAGATCCCAGTTTACCAAAACGCCCTGCCTCGGTAACTAAAGTGAAGGGCGGTAAAAACATTTGACATTAACCCCAGATGTGCACATGCACGAAGCATGCACTCACATCTGTACACACGTACACACGTACACACACACACACACACACACACACACACACACACACACACATGAGTGCACACAATGGAAGGAAAACAGAAATTCAAATCACAATGAGGTATTTCTAGCTCTTGGCGGTCTGGCTGATTAAAAGCTGTTATGGAAGAGACTGGAAAAGCCCATCGTCTGAAGGAGGGAGTCTGTCTGTCTGAGGTCATCTTGCACTGCGACCTACTTCACGGGAAGGCCGGAGACCTGTTTCAGGGCCTGCTTTAGGGGGCATCATCAAGAGAAAGTCAGAGTAATGGATGGTCCGCTTCTCCTGTTCTCGAATGCCAAGGGGCTTTATTTGGGGAGAGGGGGGGAACCCTGTCATGTATGTACAAGAAAGTACATAAACACTGCACTTTATGTACTGATAAATATACATCAGCAGTGAAAAGAAAGTAATTTAAGGAGCTTAGACAAACAATGCAAGAGCCGTTCCTCAAAGGGAGCTATGGGCAGTCAAGTGTGTGAAGGTGAACAGCCCTTTAAATGATCAGGGCAGCGGGTATTTAAATGTCAGTGAGAGTCTGTTTTACCTGCTACAGTGACTAATGCCAGCTTTGGGGAGCGAGCAGGGGAAATGGGGTTCTGTGTTGCCGGTGAGCATGAACCAGTCTGAAGAACTGCTTGGTAGTCTGTTAGAAAAATGAAACATTGACCCTATGACTTAGCAAGCTCACTTTTAGGGCGTGATTACAGAGAAACGGACACGTGGTGCTCCCGACTTAACGACTTAACGATTCACTTGACTTTATGATACGCGTTCGGGAGAACCTGGACTCCAGACTCTGATCCCTTCCCTGCCCACTGACTGCTGTCCTTGCAAGGTGCTGGGCGGTGACAATGACCGGCCACGCCCAGTCACACTCTGGTCATGGGATCACCGCTCGTCGGGTGGACGCTCAGAAAGTCAAACATATTAGATCTGTTTTCTACTTACATTTCCCACTTGGCAGTAGGTTTCTTAGGCTACAATCCCATCGTAAGCTAAGGAGCATGAGCTTCATAGCAGCTTAACCACAATAGTAAAAAAGAAAAGAAACCTGAAAAACTGAGGGGCTAGAGCAGTGGTTTTCAACCTGTGGGGTCATGACCCCTTTGCAGGGGGTCAAACGACCCTTTCACAGGGGTCGTATATCAGATATTTACATTAATTCATAACAGTAGCAAAATTACAGTTATGGAGTAGCAACAATATTTTATGATTAGGGGTCACCACACCATGAGGAACTGTACTAAAGGGCCACAACGTTAGGAAGGTTGAGAACCACTGCCCTAGAGGGATGGCTCAGCCTTCCCAGCATCCATATGATGGCTCCCAACTCTGTGCCTCAAGCCCCAGAGAAGCTGATGCCCTCTTCTGGCCTCCAAGGGCACTGCATGCAAAAACAAAGGGCGGACAAGATGGCTCAGTGGTTGGTGGTAGGTAGTAGAACACACTGTCAATTTCCTTGCATCTTTAATTCCTCATGGAGGCTCCTTGTTACATAAAACATTAAATAAACATGAAGGCTTTCCCTTGTCATAACGGCCTTGCCCACAAATCTAAGCCAGGCAGTGATTTTCCCCCTTTCTACATTGGTATACGGAGGGCAATGGGGCTTTATCCTGTATCTAGTCACTGGAGGGCCTGGAGGTGGACTTCACAGTATTCCGTTGGCTTTTATTAAGCTGCTTTAACAAATAAAAAGTGTATTGGCTGAAATAAGGGTGTAAGGAGTTTGTCTCTTTCACCCACCAAGACGTGTGTGGGCCTCCGGGAGAGGTGGGTGGCTCTGTTTCAGGATACGGTGGGAGTTTGTGGTTCCTCCTACCACACTGCCATCCCCTGTGGCCAAAGACCACATGAGAAGAAAAAGAGAAGGCAAATTCCCTTTAAAATGTCAACCTCGCCGGGCAGTGGTGGCTCACGCCTTTAGTCCCAGCACTCGGGAGGCAGAGGCAGGTGGATCTCCAAGTTCAAGGCCAGCCTGGTCTACAGAGTGAGATCCAGGACAGTCAGGACTGCTTCACAGAGGAACTCTGTCTCAAAAATTTAAAGTAAATAAATAAATAAATCAAAACAAAACAAACTCTAAACCAAAACAAAAAAAAAAAACTAGAGTGTCAGCCTCAGGAGCTCGAGAGATGGCTCAGTGATTAAGAGCACTGGCTGCTCCTCCAGAGGACCCAGATTCAGTTCCCAGCACCTGCATGGCAGATAACTCCAGTCCCAGGGGATCTGACCCCCTCCTCTGGCCTGTGAGGGCACTGCACACAGATACACATGCAGGCAAAACAAATAAACAAACAAAAACAACTAATACACATACAATAAACACAAAGTTCAGAGAGGAGAGTTGTAGTTTAGTTGGTTGAATGCTCATCCAGCATGCATAAGGCCCTGGGTTCAAATCTCAGCACCACACAAAACAAGCACACGTCTATTGTCCCAGCACTTAGGAGTTGGAGGCAGAGGAGTTTCATCCTCAGCTTCATAGAAGACTTGAGGCTAGCCTGTGCTACATAAGACCATGTCTAAAAAAAGAAAAGAAAAGAACAATAACATGAACCTCAAGTTACACACATCACTTTTCATTGGCTTAGCATATGACCAGGCTTGGACAATGTCACCTTTAGGTGTGTGAACACACGCGCAGTTAAAATTGTGTGGGAAGTTCCCACACCAAATATGGCAACGTAAGAGCATAGGAAGGCCCTCCCATGCTTCCCATGTACCAACCATAAACTCTGCATCAAACAAAGAAACACAAACCAAAACACCACTTGAAAAAAGGTCTAGGAAGGGCAGCAAAAGCCGGACTAAAGACTTTCAGATGGTCTTTTTGATTTGTAAAACTTGTGTCCTGGGCCTGGAGAGATAGTTCCGTGTAGCTAGAGCTTTCTCTCTGGGTCCTGCCAAGCCCCGGCAGTCCGACAGCCCACTTATAAAATAAACACACAGACGCTTATATATATATATATATATATATATATTTTTTTTTTTTGGTTTTCAAGACAGGGTTTCTCTATGTAGCTTTGCGCCTTTCCTGGAGCTCACTCGGTAGCCCAGGCTGGCCTCGAACTCACAGAGATCCGCCTGCCTCTGCCTCCCAAGTGCTGGGATTAAAGGCGTGCGCCACCACCGCCCGGCTAGACGCTTATATTATTTAAACTGTTTGGCCTAATGGTTCAGGCTTCTTGCTAACTGTTCTAACATCTTAAATTAACCCATTTCTATACATCTTTACCTTGCCACATGGCTCGTGGCTTACCGGCGTCTTCACATGCTGCTTGTCATGGCGGCAGCTGGCAGTGACTCCTCCTGCCTTCCTGTTCTCTCAATTCTCCTCCCTCTTAGTCCCGCCTACACTTCCTGCCTGGCTACTGGCCAATCAGTGTTTTATTTATTAATCAATCAGAGCAACACATTTGACATACAGAACATCCCACAGCAGTTCCACAGTCAAAGCACCAGCTGCTCTTTGAACAGACCTAGGTTTAATCCCCAGCATCCACCTAGCAACTCACAACCATTTGTACTTCAGTCCCAGAGGATCCAACGCCCTCTTCTGGCCACTATGGGCACTGCATACCCACAGTGCACAGGCATCCATGCAAGTAAAACACCCGTACACATAAAAATAAAACAAAGGAAATTTTTAAAAGAAAAGAAAACCAAAAACAACTTATGTCCTGAGGGCAGGATATGGTCAGCGTCTTGAGAGACAGCCAACGATCAGTCAGAAAACCCGCCATTCTCCTGGGCTGAAGACCTAGAGGGCACTGCAGAGACACCGTGAAGGCCTGAAATGGAAGACAGCATCATGGACAGCTGGAGAAGGGAACCATAAACCCCGGGTTCGGACTCTGCCCAAACGCCTTACCCTGAAATATGCACTTCCAGGGCCATCTTCAGGGAAGACCACCTAAAAATACCATTCTCTGGGCTAATGGGGAGGCTCAGCCAGTGAGGGTGCATGCCAGTCAAACCTGGTAACTAAAGGTCAATCCCCAGACTCAGGACAAAGTGGAAGGAAGAAAATGACTCCTTTAAGTTGTTCTCTGTCTTGTACACACAAGCCATGGCACGGGTTCCCGCACACATCATGCATACACACAATAATAAAACTTTTAGAAAATGTATTGTAACTGACCTGAGCTTGGGGCTGTGGCCTAAGAAATGACTGATGGGATGTAGAGTTGCTATCACTCACACTGTGTAGTTTTGGTCCCTGTCCTGGATCTCACTCTGTAGACCAGGCTGGCCTCGAACTCACAGAGATCCACCTGCTTCTGCCTCCCAAGTGCTGGGAATAAAGGTGTGCACCACCACCACTTGGCAGCAGAACTCACACTCTTAATGGGCATGTGCAACATTACACCACTCTGAGAAAAGCACCCCCCCCCCGCCAGTTTCTTCTTAAATATCGCCAAAGAGCTATTTAGCAGACTCAAAAATCTCCAGGATATAATGTCTCATAAATATATATCCATCACATTATAAACTCCCTCTGCATGGGAAGCAGCAAGAATATGAAAATCAATAGCAAAGACCACCGTCCGGGGGAGAACACACATGTTGGAATTAGCACAGGAAGACTTGAAGGCAGCTGTCTTCTGTGCATTCCATGAGGTAAAAACAAACAACCAAAAAAAATGTTCAGAATGAGAGCACCAAATGAGTGAAAAGCTAGGACAACTCCAAAGAAAGAACTATGTAAAGGAAACATGAAAATTTACAAAAGTAAAAAATATAGCCGGGCGGTCGTGGCGCACACCTTTAATCCCAGCACTCGGGAGGCAGAGGCAGGCGGATCTCTGTGAATCTGAAGGTCATCCTGGTCTACAGAGTGAGTTCCAGGACAGCCAGGGCTACACAGAGAGACCCTGCTCCAAAAAACAAAACAAAACAAAACAAAAAAAGTGAAAAATATCCCAAAGGAAAAAACTGCAACAAAAAGGCTGTAAAAGCAAACTAGAGAGGAAGGAAAAAGCCAGCAAACTTTTAACAAACCAATAGGAACTACCCAGTCTGACAGGAAAGGAGGAGGGCTTTAGGATACCATGTGTGATCGAGGGTCTGACGTTGCAGTCTCCTCCACCAAAAGTTAAACATGGAACGTTCTAACTACAACATCAGTTTATAACGTAAATGGGAATTCAAACCATTCAATAATCCCAGTGAAAATAGAGAGTTAAAAACAGAGGCGACAAACAGAAACCACACGACAGCTCTAAGTCCAACCTTGTAAGTGAATAATTATACTAAATTAGAAAAAAAAAATTAATCTTGCCCACGCGTATGGAAGTGCAGTGCTTTCAGGAGGCCAGAAGAGGGCGCCAGATCCCATCGAACTAGAGTTAGAGATGCCTGAACTACCAGGTGAGTGCTGGGAATTGAACCTGGGTCCTCTGCAAGAGCAGCCAGTGCTTTTAACTGCTGAGCCATCTCTCCAGCCTTAAAAGAACTTTTTTTTTTTTTTTGTCAGGGTCTTGTGTACCCCAGGCTGGTTGCCAAACATGGCCCTCGGTGTCCTTATACCTTGATTCTTCCTCCTCTCAGCCTTCCAGGGGCTGGGATTACAGGTGTGGGTCCTCGAACCTGGTCTGTATGTACAGGGCTTTCCGGAAACACCAGAGCTTCGTGCCTGCTAGTCAGGCACTCTGCCAACTGAGCTACAATCCTGACCCCATTGCGCTACATTTTTGTTTTTGTTTTCGAGACAGGGTTTCTCTGTGTAGTTTTGGTGCCTGTCCTGGATCTCGCTCTGTAGACCAGGCTGGCCTTGAACTCAGAGATCTGCCTGTCTCTGCCTCCTGAGTGCTGGGATTAAAGGTGTGCGCCGCCGCCACCCAGCAGCAGCACCGCTACCGCCTGGCATTGCGCTACATTTTATATTTTGGGTTGTGAGCCTAGCCTTTAACGGCTGAGCTGTCTCTCCAGCCCATGTGCTACATTTTAATAATAGTAATTTTTTTTCTGAATAAACTAAGAGGCAAGACCTAACTCTAATTTTCTCTGATCTGTTCAAATGTGTATATATAAACTAATACATTGAAAGTAACCAAATGAACAAAGATAAACTATGCTGTCAATAAGTATAATACTGAAGAGACTAGGTAATATTAGGGAAAAAATAGACTTCTAGATTAAAAATATTACCATAAAGATGAAAGTGTGGGGGCTGGAGAGATGGCTCAGCGGTTAAGAACACTGTCTACTCTTCCACAGGTCCTGAGTTCAATTCCCAGAAACCACATGGTGACTCACAACCATCTGTAATGAGATCTGGCGCCCTCTTCTGGCCTGCAGGGATACATGCAGGCAGAACACTGTATACATAATAAATACATAAATCTTAAAAAAAAGAAAAAAAAAAAGATGCAAGTGCTAATTCATCAGAAAATCGTGTACATACCGATTTAAATACTGAAAAAATACACAAAATGCTTTTTAAAGAGTGAGAAAATTCTATGATCTTATCTTTCTCTTTCACTAAACCAAACACAAAGCAGCCATAGCCGCATCAAGGACACACAGGACCTGAATTAGACTACAACCCCGACCTAAATGATAATTACACAACGTGATGCCTAACAACGGAAGGAGGCGACTCTCCTGGTGGCGTGTGACCGTAATCCCAGCACTCGGGAGTCTGAGGCAGGAGGATTGCCAGTTCAAGGCCAGCCTGAGCTACTTAGTCAGCTTCCGTCTCAAAAGAGCTGAACTGAGCTGACAAGATTGCTCCATGAGTAAAGCTGGTCACTGCCGAGCCTGACCTCTTGGGTTCAATCCCCAGGCTCCACAGGTGGAAGAAGAGAACCAGTTCCTGCAAGTTGTGCTGACCTCCACACACACACTTGCCATCACACATCCTGTATACACACACTTGCCATCACACACAATTCCTGTATACACACACATCCCGTACACACACACACCCCGTACACACACACACCCCGTACACACACACACCCCGTACACACACACACCCCGTACACACACACATCCCGTACACACACACATCCCGTACACACACATCCCGTATACACACACATCCCGTATACACACACATCCTATATACACACACTATCACACACATCCTATATATACACACACTCTTTCTCTCTCACATACACCCTGTATACACACACTTACTTTCTCTCTTACGCACATCCTGCATACCCACTCTCTTTCTCTCTCACACACATCCTATATACATACTCTTTTTCTCTCTCACTTACAATAAATAAATGTGTTTTTTTTTAAAACCCACACATATGAGTGAATGAATTCACTGAACATGTGGGTAGGGGTGTAGCTCAGGTTGGGGGGCAGCTCAGATTGGGGTGCAGCTCAGTGGAAAAGCACTTGCCGACAGAGCGCCTCCCAGGGCACACAACAGTTGACTCCTGACTGAGAGACCAACAGATAGATTTCTCATCCCTTTGTCTCACTGCAGAAGCAGCGTGTCGTCGTCGGGGGACTGTCCCCGACTGGAGTGGTCGTACTAAGATGCACACATCGTGCCACCTTCAGAGTCTGCCTGTCACTTCCCTGCCCAAGAAAAGGGAGACGTGGAATGTCAAGGCCGAGAAGCGATGAGCTGCCAGGGAACGTCACGTGCGTCCTGTGAAGGGAGCAGCCGAGACCCAAGAGAGCTGCCTTGCCGCCTCCAGCCCCTGCCGAGAGCTCCAGCGATTACTCACACAGTAAATATTCTGCTTTCCAAAGAGTTCTTGATCCAGACTTACAAAGCAGACAAGAACTCAGAAATAGACGAGTACTTACATGCTCATTTTTTCCCGAGAGTACCAAAAGCAATTAGACAAGAAGGAAGTGTTCGTTATATATAAAGAAAGCTGTAAAAACAATGCCCATATGGAGAAAAAGTAAATCCCATCCTTCTTAATGCCATTCACCAAAGCAATTGTGAATGAATCATAGATACAAACATAAATGTTATAGTCATATGGTACTTTAATGGAAAACATGAGAGAATATGTTTGTGACTCAGGAATAGAAAAGGTTTTATAAATTGGAAAACTAATATCAAACTTCATCAAAACTTAAAACTTCTGACAAGGCAGGCCACCAATTGGAGGAAATATTCACAGGTTACATAAATGACAAATAAGAATGTCTGTAACAATTGAGACAAGCAGTCTTTCCAATCGGCCTTTGAGTAAATACTTCGTGAAGGCAGATACAAAATAGAGTCATCAAGCGAACACATGTTCACCAGGGTTAATCATCAAAGAAATGAACATTTGAAGTACAACGAGTCATTACTATAGCCCTATGAAAATGGCTAAAATTAAAATCACTGACTGCCGTGGTCAGGGTTGAATCGCGGAACCCTGACTAGGGGTGGGGAAGGAATGAAGGAAGGACAGACACCCGGACAATAGAGGCGGAATCAGGTGGGGAGTTTCCTAACCTGCCACATCCTGAAATACCATGAGTTTATCATGACAGCAGAGGGAGGGGTCGGTTGGTCTCGGAGGTCTCCGCAGGTCTCTGGAGGTCTCCGGAGGATTCGGAGGTCTCCGGAGGTTCGGAGGTTGTAGGAGCCCGTTCTGGGGTTCCTCGTGGCTTTACCCAGCAGGTCCGAATAGAGGATGATCAGGACCACGGGCCTGAGTGCAGGTGTCTGAGATGGTCTGCACTTGGCTGTGCTGGGGGAGGAGGTCTTTTGTTCCACCCCTTGGCGTCTCTATAAAAACCCTGGGCCAGAGACAGTCCGGGCCCGTTGGAATAGGTTCCAGGCCCTCTCGAGGCTATCCTTTATTTTCTATCTGTTTATCTCCGCAACATTCTCCGCTATAAATCCTTCTATCTAATATTTCCTGCTGCTTGCACTCAAGAAAACTCTGGGAAGCTGTGGGGGGGGGGGGTAAACGCCCCACAGGAGGTCTCGGAGGTCTCAGAGGTCCCTGGAGGTTCGGAGGTCTTGGAGGTCCCCGGAGGTCTCAGAGGTCTCCACAGGTCTCTGGAGGTCTCCGGAGGATTCGGAGGTCTCCAGAGGATTCGGAGGTCTCCAGAGGTCTCTGGAGGTCTCCGGAGGATTCGGAGGTCTCCGGAGGTCTCGGAGGTCTCCGGAGGTTCGGAGGTCTCCGGAGGTCTCGGAGGTCTCGGAGGTCTCCGGAGGTCTCGGAGGTCTCCGGAGGTCTCGGAGGTCTCGGAGGTCTCGGAGGTCTCCGGAGGTCTCCGGAGGTCTCCGGAGGATTCGGAGGTCTCCGGAGGTCTCGGAGGTCTCCGGAGGTCTCTGAGGTCTTGGAGATCCTGGAGGTCTCGGAAGTCTCGGAGGTCTCCGGAGGTGAGCAGTCTCAGGCTGTAAGCCACTGGGAGGAGGAAGCTGCTAGTCTTTGCTCTAACTGATGAATTGTTCACGAACGCTCAGATTCAGACTCCCAAGGGAAGCGTTGGCGTTCCACTTGAGCATAGGCCGTATGGGCAATGGCCTTGCCTGTTTCCCAGGCTTCCAAGGCCTTGGAGCCCTTGACTTGGCTTTGTCTGTGTGGACAGCACACATTCACTTAGGACTTCACACACTCAGGTTCCTCTGCTCCCTATAACAGTCAATCCTAAATGAACAGGCAGAACTCAATGCTGGGTTAGTGGGAATATAAAAAAAACTTACAAACTATGTGTTCCATATTCCTATTGCACATTCATATTCTACCCATATGTCTCCAAGGTATTTACCCATGAAAAATAAAAGCACACATTAAAAAAAAAAAGACTTATCTAAGACCATTCAGAGAATCTGTACAGTGACGCTTAGTGTCTGCCATCCACTTGGTAGAGTCACGGAATCCCTGGGAAATTAATGATGTGTGCCTCTGGGTGTATCTGGGAAGGCATTTCCGTGGACAGGTAGACCTTGAGAGCTCTGAACTAACAAATGCTTCACTCCCTTGATGGATTCCAAAGATGGCATTATTTGATGGATTCCAAAGACGGTGGCATTCTTTGGAAGTGTGAGAAGGAAGTTAGGAGATGGGACCCAATTGAAGGATACAGGTCACTACAGCCCTGGCATCTTCCTGTATTTTTCTTTTCTCTGCTTCCTGCCCACCATGAAGAACTTCTCTATAACCACAATGCTCTGCTTCACAATGGGTCCCAAACCATGGAGCCGAGAAACCATGGACTGAAATCTTAAGAGTCAGGAGTCAAAATGACCATTTCCTCTCTCATTTCTCAGATATTTGGTCATGAGGATAGAAAAATAACACAAACCCTAAACTTGAAAACATCCCAGGTCTCCACCAGGACTGGGAAAATCATGAAGTCCATCCTCTGATGGAGTCTGACTCAACAATAACAAGACATAAGAGTTGGGTTCTAACTCAGGAGCAGAGACCTTACCTGATACGTGTGAGACCCTGGCTTAAATTCCCAAAAATGCAAGGACAAAGGAAAAGACCTCTGAGATACTGATACAAACATCAAGAATGAACCTCAAAAATATGAAAGAGAGAGGCCTTTCACACAAGAGTAAATAGACTATATGATTTCATTTGTAAATCAAATGTACAATAGAAAAAAATAGAATTGTGTCTGGCAACTGGGCATTGAGTGAATGGGAAACTCAGAGGGCTCATGGTGTGAGGGGAAGCTAACGTTCTGCACCTGGGTAGAGGCTTGAGTTACACAGGTGTGTGTACTCATCAGAACTCACGGAAGGGCTGGGGTGTAGTCAATGGGAGAACAAGTGCTTACCACATTGGAGCTCTGAGTTCAAATCCCACCCAGGACCATCTCAGGGAACGTAAGGTGTGCATTTCACTATTATACGTGAGAATGTTTTACCACGTGAAAGAAAAACCTAAGCAAATGTCTCTAATGCCATGCATACTTCAGTATTTATGAGAAATAAAGTTCTTGAACTACCTAAAAAGTAAAATGGACAGAGGAATGGATGGATGTTACAGTAAATATAGTAAAAGTATAGGGTAATATCTATATTGAGATTAATACAGCGGTTTGTTGTAAAATTCTTCCAACTCCATGTATATTTGAAAATTTTCCCCATAAGTAATGCTTTTGGGGAAATTTAGTGTATACACTCAAGATGTGTGCTTTTACTGAATTTAAACATCATGAGAAAAAAAAGCAAAAACCAAACCCTGAACAAACACTGAACCCTTGTTTAATGGCAGGCTCCTGAGGAATTTAGGAGATCATCCGCATTTCTCTGAAGTGCAGCATTAATTGAAAATGATTCACGGTCGAGTAGGAGGGTGGATGGTTGCATTGACAAGAAGACGGACAATGAAACCGTGGGGAAGAATCTAAGTGCTGAGCGCGTGTGTTTTCAATACAAAACTCTTTGTCATGTTTGTGACATGTTGTATGTTTCCTGGCATGTGTGAGAACCTCAGGAAGGGCGAAGGGCCTCCACTTTACACAGGAAGTGGAAAAATAGATACTGGAAGCAATTAACAGTCTACCTCAGAGGATAATGTCTCCTTGGCAACAGAGGTTATTCTCGCTCCCATCCCACTCTACCTCTGAGTTGAATTCCATTTTTTAAGATTTATGTGTATGAGTGTTTTGCCTGCCTGCATGTATGCATTTACACTGTGTACATGTCTGATTCCCTTAAAAGCCAGAAGAGGACTCCAGATCCTCTGGAGTTAGGGGCAGTTGCCAGCTGCCCTGTGGATGCTGGAACCGAACCCAGGTCCTCTGCAAGAGCAGCCAATGCTCTTTTCTGCTGGGCCATTTCTCCAGCCTCAGATTCTATCTTTAAAAAATATGTATATCACATATATTTATTTAATGTGTGATTGATCATGCATCTATGTGTGGGGACGCTGCTGAAGTCAGAGGGAATTTGGAGGGTGGAGTTCTTTCCTACTGTGAGCCCTGGGGAATCAAACTCGAGTGGTCAGGCTTATTGCAGGTGCCTTCCTCACTGACCCGTTCTGTAGGTTCTAAATTCCATCCTTAGAGAGTTGGTCCTTGAACTCCGAGTCCCGTTGAAACTCGGGGAGTTGGTCATTCTTGCTGTCCCTTTCAGCTTCTCCTCCGGTCCCCAACACTCCGTGTTATTCTCATCTCTCCCCTCCCTCAAGGCGCTCACGGCTTGTATGGCGCTCACAAACCCAGCCCTAACTGGACTCACAGATCTCTTCGCACACACCTGGCTGACCCAGTGTCTGGGCACCAGGCCAGTGCCACGCTAGACTGATTTCAGACTCTGCTGTCTTCACAGAGTCATTCTCCTTCCTAGCTTTCCATTGCCAAAACCTGCCATTCTTCCCAAGGCTTGGCCTCCCTCCCTTCCACACGGTTCCTGGTCTGAACTTTGAAATGCCTCTGCCAAGAGTGCTTAAACAAAACAAACATGACTTCTGTTCATTCCAGGCCTACCGTTTATTACAATCTACTTCCTTCTTGTCTACATTTAGCCCGGACCCGACCTTCCACACCCAGCACCAATACAGAGCAGTTCCAGGTGCTTAGCCATCAATGCTAAGAACTGACTGAGGGAGACACTAACAGTTATCATTGGGATGACCACTGAGACATCCATCCCTCATGTTTTCATGGCCTCTTCCAGCCCAGCCATGTGACATTGCTGTGTTCTCTTTTGAACCCCTTTCCGGGGGCTGGCTCTGTTCCATTTTCCCATTTACCTGGGATAGCACTGTTTCGTGCTTGTTGCCCTGTTCTCTTAGGGTTTCTGTCGCTCTGATGAAACACCATGGCCATAAGCAACCTGGGGAGGACAGGGTTTATTTGGCTTACACTTCTACATCCCAGGCCACCATCGAAGGAAGTCAAGGCAGGATTCGAGCAGGGCAGGAACCTTGATGCCGGAACTGATGCAGGGGTCACAGAGGAGTACTGCCTACTGGCCTGCTTCCTCGCTCAGCCTGCTTTCTTATACTACCCATGACCACCTGCCCAGGTGTGGCACCACCTAGTGAGCTGGGCCCTCCCACATCAATGTACCACAGGCTTGCCCACAGGCCAGTCCCTTAAGAGGTTTCCCCTTTCCAGATGACTCTGTGTCAAGTTGACATAAAACAAGCCAGCATAACAGTATAATGATCAACAATGCTCTCGTTCTTGAATGCTGTCAAATGTGGACTGGTTTGGCCAATAAATTCTGTGCCCACCCTGCCCACCCTAAGCCATGCACAAAACCTTGTCTTAGGGTTTTCTATTGCTGTGAAGAGACACTATGACCATGGCGACTCTTATAAAGATAACATTTAATTGGGGGCTCGCTTACAGTTCAGAGGTTCAGTCCATTGTCATCATGGCAGGGAGCATGGCGGCATGCAGGCAGACATGGTGCTGGCTACATCTTGCTAAGATGGCAACAGGAAGTCAACTGTGACACTGTGAGTAACTTGAGCACAGGAGACCTCAAAGCCCGCACCCCACGGTGACACACTTCCTCCAACAAGGCCACACCTACTCCAGCAAAGCCACGCCTCCTAATAGTGCCACTCCCTGTGAGATTATGGGGGCCAATTACATTCAAACTACCACGGCACTCACTACCTCTTTAATTTTTGATAATTTTATTTATATGAATGGTGTTTTCCTAAATGTATTTTTGTACTTGTGTGTACAGTGCCCTTGGGGCCCAGAAGAAGGTATCAGATCCCCTGGGACTAAAATTACAGATGGTTGTGAGCCGCCCTATGGGTGCTGGGAACTGAACCCTGGTCCCCTGCAAGCGCAGCCAGTGCTCTTAACCTCTGAGACACCTTCCAGCCCATTCATCATTTCTTCATGCAAGCTTTCAGGCCCCAGAGACCCTCTGTTTCCAGAAACCTCTCCAACTGGGGCTTAGGAGGCACTGGCGTTCTCCATTTGTCAGAGGGGGGAGCAGGGGTGGTCATATGCTCAGGGGACACTTATCCCAAGAGTTTCACTTTCTGACGTAAAAACCAGAGAATGCTGCCACTTTCCAGCTTCTCCACTGTCACATCCATCCCATGCTTTGGGTGAGGAAGGAGAAAACAGAGACCTGACCAGGACCACATTCTACCCCAGATTTAGAACCCAAGTATTTTATCTTTGGATTCAAGTCCTGCATAGCAAATCCTAGGCAAGCCAGGGCTACGTAGTGAGACCATGTCTCAAAGATTTCATTATTCTCACTTTTCAATCCACACTCTCTCCCCGGTTCCCATACAGAGCAAACTTATTTAATACTTGAAGATATTATTAGCTATTCACACTTTTTTTTTTTTTTTTTTTTTGGTTTTTCGAGACAGGGTATCTCTGTGCAGTTTTGTGCCGTTCCTGGAACTCGCTTTGGAGACCAGGCTGGCCTCGAACTCACAGAGATCTGCCTGCCTCTGCCTCCCGAGTGCTGGGACTAAAGGCGTGTGCTACCACCGCCCGGCTGCTATTCACACTTTTGTATGAATGAGCTATCCGGTTCTTTCTGAAGTACAGGGCTGGAGAACGAGGAAGAAGCATCAGTATCTAAGATTCAGAAGAGCCGACGGGGAAGCTGGCAGTGGGCTGGTGTGCCTAATCAAGCCCATGCTGCACATGCTTCCAAGTGCGCGCTCCTGCCTCTGCACCCCCAGAGTATGATTCTGTACGAAGACACCAGAACGCAGCGGCCCCTGTGTCCACACAGCCTGAGGACACGAATAAAGATTCACAAAGCTAAACCGACATTCTAGAGATCGCACCCACACCTGCTGAACCATGGTGACCAAAACACCAGCGGACTTGGAGGACTCTCTGCTCCCAATTACCATGCAAATGAAAGCAAATAAAACACCAGCCCCAACCCAGGGTTCCTCAAGTCCCATGTCAAATGCTTCCCAATCTCTGAGGTTTTTATACTACTTCCTCTTTGCAAAATGCCTAATCGATTTACAACATAGGTTTGTAGGCAAACAGCCCCCTCAAACCCAGAATTTCCAGTATCTTATGCCTCAGTCTGACTACCTGTGAAATGGGTACAATAACTCACAAGCTTATGTTGAGGAGCAGGTGACTTTCTATATTAAACAATAGGTGGTCCCTGATTGGCAACTTCTGGACTTTATGATGATGCAATTTGCCTTTAGTAGAAACTGGACTTTGACTTTCGGCCTTTCCCTGGGCTGCTAGTACACAGTGGAGCGCTCGCCTAGGCAGCTAGCTATACACAAACATCAAAGAAAAGAGTCAGCACTCTGCAGTGCCCTGTGATACTGTGTTTAGCAGGTTGGGTGTAGCAAATTCACTTCCTTATTGTGTTGCCTGTGCTGCCCTGAACTCCTGAGATCTGCCCATCTCAGCTATCGGAGTAGCCAAGACACCCCGGAGAGCACCGCAGTGCTCGGCTTGTAAATACACAGAATACATTTTCACTAATAGCATTTTCAGCTTCCACTGAGTTTATCAGAATATAACCCACCCCGAGCAAGAGAGCAGGTACGTGTCTATGGGAGACGTGTAGTCAATGGGGCTCTCACGGTACTTGTTTAGAGTTATTCCGGGTGGGTGTAATAGAGCCCGCCCAGCAACACACACAATTGGCTCTGCCCTCCCCTGGGTGCCCAGAGCTTTCCAAAACGTAACAGCAATGATAAACACAAAAACACATGGCCACCAGAAAGCTCCTGTGCACCCTGCCCCCAGGACGTCTAAAACAGGTTATGTGAGTAGCCTCCACTCTGGTAATTCCCTTCCCAAGGCCACATCTGCTTGGGACCCAAAGCCTGTTGCTGTCCTAGCTTGCTTCTCTGCTGCTGTGACAAACACTGATCAAGAGCAACCAGGGGGAGAGAAGGCCTATTTGGCTTACAGAGGACAGTCTGTCATTGCAGAGAGCCCATGCAGGAACTCAGGGCAGGAACCGAAGTACAAACCAGAAAAGAACGCCGCTTCTTGGCTTGCTCACTGTGGCTTCTTCAGCCTGCTCTTTTATACAACCCAGGGTCTCCGGCTCAGGGCTGGAGCTGCCCAGTGAGCTGGACCCTCCCACCTCAATCACAAAAAACCACACCACAGACTTGTTTACAGGCCAGTGCTATGGAAACAATTCCTGAATTGATGGCTCCTCTTTCCAGGTGTGCCAGAGTGTTCTACAGCTGTTAAGAAACATGTGGCCACGGCAGCCCTTATCAAAGGAAACATTTAATTGGGGCTGGCTTACAGTTTCAGAGGTTTAGTCCATTATCATCGGCAGGGAGCACAGTGACATGCAGGCACGATGCCGGAGAAGGAGCTGAGAGTTCTACATCTGGATCCACAGGCGGCAGGAAGAGAGAGACTCTGGGTTTGGCGTGGGCTTTTTGAAACCTCAAAGCCCACCCCCTGTGACACACTTCCTCCAACAAGGCCACACCTCCCAATCCTTTCAACTAGTGCTGGTGACCAAGCATTCAAACATGAGCCTGTGGAGGCTGTATTTAAACCACCAGCAGGTGACTTGAGTTTATGTCAAGCTGACACAAGCCAGCACACCTACCTCTTGGTCCCTGCCTGCCGGCTGGCCTGCACCTGGGTGGGTTCGTTCTGGGCCCTGTGACTACATCATCGGAGACGGCAGATGGGAAGGATGTCGGTGGCATTGATAAACTATGGTGGCAGTCTGATCAGGACATCTACCCCAAGCCATTTGACGCCTCCATTCTCCTCAGGTCCCCTCCCACAGCTTACAGGAATCTCTGCAGGTTTTGACCCCTTCTCCTACCTATTAGCTCACTCCCAGGAACCAAAAGAAGGAGCAAAACACCATTCAAGGTCTCAACTCCGTTGCCCTCTTGAAGCTTGCCTCATTTTCTCTGTTCCAGGGTCTGTAAATGTGCATGGACGGGAGAGGAAGTGGCCTCGCAGGTGCGGATGCTGCAGCCAAGGGAACCAAGCCTGCTTATACCACTGGGTGAGGTCTAAAGAAAATACTGGAGAGCCAGTGCTTATGGAGTCCCATTTTAGACGCTTCACCCCCACGCCTCGCTGCCTGCCTGTAAGCTGGGCAATGTGGAAAGAGGACATAAGGAGACCGGGACAGAAATAGTTCTGGCAAGGAGGCAGCAGCCATGGTACAGGAAGTGAGAGGGATTATTAACTAAACCCTAAGATGCTTTCTTATATCCCCTCCTCCCTTCTTGCCTTCTGCTCCCCATCCCTCTGGAACCAAAATGCTTTAACAACAGTCAGCAGGGGGCTGAGGAGGTGGCCCAGTGGGTAAAGGCACTGGCCGACAAGTCTGTCAACTGGAGTTCGAGCCGCGAGACCTACATGGTGGAAGGTGAGAATGGAACCAGAAAGTCTGGTTGTCCCCTGACCTCCACACATGGGCTGTGGCGCAAGCACGCGCACGCGCGCACACACACACACACACACAAATAAATAAATAAATGAAAAAGCTGGGCATGATGATATATGATTGCAATCCCAGGCTTCAGAAGGGTAAGACAAAAGGATGGCCACGGGTTTGTGGCCAGCCTGGGCTACAAAGTGAGTACCAGACCAGCCAGCACAATATAGCAAGAAAGACCCGCCTTGGAAAAGTGTTTTTAAAAATTAAAAATAAGCTGGATACAGTGACACACGACTTTAATCCCAGCACTCTGAAGGCAGAGGCAGGCGTGTCTCTGAGTTCAAAGCTGCCAGCCAGGGCTACACCGACAATCCCTGTCTCATAAAACAAAAAAAAAAAAAAAATCAAAAATAAAAATAAAAAAGGCATTTGTCCAACAACATACTCCATGCAGGGCCACTGGATTTTAGTGTTTCCTGCCTTTGGTACTTAGTCAAGCCTTAGAAGTCCATGCTGCGTCCACATTTCCATGTGGAAACATCAAAAGAATGCAGCCTGTTACATAAACCCAGGCTGCAGCCTAGCATTCTGCTCTTTTCCTTATATGAGGAACACATGTTTGTGTGTTACAAAGATTTCTAGAAACCAAAACCAATCAAAGCAAGTCAAAGACAGTTTAGAAAGGCCATTGATAATTATATCTACAAGCTGTGACAAAGTCACTTTATTTTTAGATTTCTATGAAATGCATTGCATTTCATACCCACTAAATTTGCTACAAAAGCCCTGCCCGCCCGCCCCCCCTCCCCCATCTCCAGCAAACCATCCAGGGTGAGTCAGATTCAGAGGAAGTCGTGATTGCATATTGTGTAGCTCCCTAGTCTTCAGCTCTGAAGCCTTTCCTGAGTCACATAGATAGATGCTGGTCATTTAACCTGATTGAAGGGATGAATTCATCCAGCTCCCCAGCCTGGGGGGGGGGGTGAGGAGGTAAGGGGAGGTTCTCAGGAATGTTACCTAACGGTCTCTGGATACAGGCCTTCTCTCACTGTGTCCCCTTCCCTCCCGGAGAAGTCTCAAGGCCGAGCAGTCTGGAAAGTCATTCCAAGCATCCAGCTGAGGCTGCACTTTGTGCAAAGGCCACCCTGCAGCCCTGCAGTGTCCTGGGCTCCTGGGGAGGGAGGGGAACTCAGTCAACAATTCTTCCTGGTCTTGCTTCTTGGGTCCTCGAACCTAGTGGGAAGCACTGAAGAGTTGTTCTTTGTCCCGCTGTGATGGAGCAGAGAAGTCAGGTAGTGGGAAGCCTGCTTTGGGGTTTAGGAGGGCTTCTGGAGGGGAGCTGCCTGCGTGGGGGAGGGGGGAGGCAGATCCAAACCTTGGGTTTCAGCATTTCCTGGAAGAGACAGCTATCTGTTATCACTCTCTCACAGGCCCGCTGTGCCTCTAAGTCTCTGCAGAAGGCATCTTGGAATCTGCTTGGCAGATGTAAATCTTTAACCATCAAGAACCTGGCTTTTCAAAGAACAATCAGACTGCAACTCACAGAACCAGGGAGGCTACCTAGCAGGGGGGACCCTAGGATGACTGTGGCTTAGAATAAGTTTTGGTTTTACTCAATCACTGGGCAGGCCTCGGTGAAACATTTCACTATTAGGATAAGATTTGTACTCTATCAAGCTGATAATAGAAAAATAAATAAATAAATAAAAATGAAAAAAACAAGAACCTGGCTTTTTGTCCCTCAAGTTTCTGACACCCCCTCCCCCCAAAAGTGAGTTGTTTAAAGTTCAGATTTCTTTCTGTGGTCCCAAGAGAATGTCCCTCCTCCCTTTCTCGTGTGCCGGGCTTCAGGTGTCCACACCATCTCTAATATTTTTCTGGCTCAGTTCCCTCCTCGCCTCTCCAACCATTGACCCGATGTCTTCTCTGTCTAATCCTGGCCCTGCTTCCTGGGGCGCCATAGAGCGGCTGTCCCTGTAACTGTCTTATCAGGGATAGGTGGAGAGAACAGCCTTGTGTGGAGTCCACCCCAGTAGAGGCTTTCCGAAGCCAAGACATCTCAGGTCACTGACATTTGCTGAAGCTTCTGAAATGGATTTTTTTTTAATTTAATTTTATTTTATTGCATTGGTGTTTGACCTGCACGTATGTCTGTCTGGGTGAGGGTATCTGATCCTGGAGTTCCAGACAGTTGTGAGCTGCCATGTGGGTGCTGGGAACTGGACCCGGGTCCTCTGGAAGAGCAGTCCACCCTCCCAGCCTGCTCCTGAGCCATTTCTCCAGCCCCTGAAATGGATGTTTTTAAAGTTGAAAAAACGTGGACCTCTCAGTCAGTAAAGTGCTTGCCTGCCAAACAGAAGGACCCGAGTTAAAGCCACAGAACCCACATTTTAAAAGCCTCTGTAGCGCTGATGCTGGGCAGCCAGAAACAGGAATGTTGCGGAGGCTCACTGCTCACCTAGTCTAGCCTAATTGGTGAGCTCCAGGCCAATGAGACCTGTCTCAAAGGAAGAGGATGTTATTCTTGAGGAAGACACCTGAGGTTGTCCTCTGGCCTCCGTAAACTCATGAATGCATGTATACACATACATACATACACACACACACACACACACACACACACACACACACACACACACACAACGCAGAGATAAAAATGAATCGTCCTTAAAAATTGAAAAAACTCCCTGTTGTGATTTGACTACAATGCCCCACCAGGTCATGTGTTTGAATGCTTGCTTTCCAGCTCATGGAGCTGGTGTGGGAGGTTGAGGAACCTTTAGGAGGTGGGACACAGCTTGAGGAAGTGAACTGCTAGGGGCTGGCCCTTGAGGGTTAGAGCCCAGAGCCATGTCCAGCCAAGCTCCCCCTGCCTCTGGTCCGCCCAGCCATGGATTCCTCTACCCCATGGCGTTCCTCACCACAATGGACTGTGCCGTCTTAAACCGTGAACCTAGACAAATTCTTCCCCCTTGAAGTTGCTTCTTCCGGGTATGGTGTCACAGAGACAAGAAAATAGCACGTCACCAAAGTCACACAGATTGTAGAACAATGACATGTTTACATTAAGCAAACTGTGTCTTAACACACACTAGCAATAAAATTGGACTGTTGACCAGAGATGCCATCTAAGACTAGCTATGATCCTCTTCTGTCCACTGCCCCTTGAAGAACCTCATGACGATATCTTGTTTCTTACTTTACCTGGCTCTCAACCACCCAGATACAGCAAGGCAGAAATGATCATCTGCTACCAGATCCTTCCTATGCTCAAAAACAGGACCCACACAACCCTTTCCCTGTTTGTGTTCTGAGAGAAGGTCTCACTCCATACTGCAGGCTGGCTCTGAACCCTCAACCTGTCTCAGCCTCCTGAGTGCTGGGACCACAGGCAAACACTACCACCCCTAGACAATAACTCCTAAGTTCTCAAGGCGGACCTGGACTCCAGCCTTTGCTAGGTCACTGATAAGTGGGACAGGCTTGTTTCTGCTTTTAAGCCGTGGCTGGTTTTTCAACCCCCACAACAATGACGATTTTTAAAGCTGTTTTTTTTTAAGATTTATTTATTTAGGCCGGGCAGTGGTGGCGCACGCCTTTAATCCCAGCACTCAGGAGGCAGAGCCAGGTGGATCTCTGTGAGTTCGAGGCCAGCCTGGTCTACCAAGTGAGCTCCAGGAAAAGGCGCAAAGCTACACAGAGAAACCCTGTCTCGAAAAAACCAAAAAAAAAAAAAAAAAAAAAAAAATTTATTTATTTATTATGTATACAGTATTCTGTCTGCACGCCAGAAGAGGGCACCAGATCTCATTACAGATGGCTGTGAGCCACCATGTGGTTGCTGGGAATTGAACTCAGGACCTCTGGAAGAGAAGTCGGTGCTCTTAACCTCTGAGCCGTCTCTCCAGCCCTTAAAGCTGTTTTTAAGTTAATAAAAGTGTTGTAGCGTTTGTATCATTTGAAAATAACAAGAAGAGCACCTGTGTTTATTTGGGCTGGCTGACAGGTCTTCCAGGAGTCACTCAGCTAACCTTTCGGGTGCCCCTGAGTTGGTCTGTTGAGAAAACAACCTTTTACCCCCTTCTATTTCCTCTCTCCTAAAAAAAAAAAAGTCTCACTTTGTTTGAGTGCTGTTCGTTGACTCATATCTGAGCTATGAGACCCATATTACCACTAAATTATTGTTTTTGCATTGAAAATATTGTTTTGAATCAGTTGACTTCACTGGGGGAAAAAGCATTTGTAATTGAGACTATTAAATAAATGCCTCACTGAAGCCTTGGAAAAGTTATGGACTGACTACTAAGTTAGAGTCAGTGATACGCACACACGCACACCAAAGACAGCGACCCCAGCCCCGGGGAGGAGCCGCAGGGCAGACTCTCCCAGGAGCGACTCTTGGAGAAAGAGGAATTCCACTAGGCTGGAAAGTGGGAGGAGGCAAAGCTATTCCCAGAAGGACCGTGTAAGCTCAGATCCTTTGTAAAGCTGTGGGTTCAGCATATGTATGTGGTGTGGACACTTCTGTGGGGGAGGCTGGGAGGAGCTGGAGGAACCGCCCAAGGTGAAGCTATGGGGAAGGAATTTGTAAAGCCATCCGCTGTGGTCTGAATGTGATGATGTTGAGAGGTGAGGCCTTTTGGCAAGTGAGGCTCCATGCTCCTTAATGGGGCCATGCTGCTGCTGTCTGAGAGACTGAGGGGAGTAAGGTACTCCTTCCCACCCCAGGACACAGAAGATGCCATCAGCCGGCGTTTTGCTCATAGACTTCCTAGGCTCTCAGAACTGGAAGCAACCAATGTCTGTTGTTTACAAAGTGTCCCAGTCCATCATGGAACACCGTGCTAAAGTCTGAAGCCTCGCCTTTGGACCAGTGAGTCGGGGCTGGTGCCATGACTCTGCGGACAATTCAGAAATCTGCCATTGTGCTCAGCACAGACTTTAGAGGAGAACGGACCTGAGGTAAAGTCTCAGCTCTGCTTTGTACTAAATGAGTAACTTTGGGCAAGTCACGTGATGTGTCTTAGTTCCCTTACACAAAATTTGGATAAAGTGCCAAAAAGCATATATTCATAGAGCGCCAAGTATAGTACTAGATGTGAAGTACCAATGGCACCGCAAACCTGACCCCCCTCAACATAAGATGGATGTGGGCTACGAAGAAGACTTACTAGGGACAGTGTGGGGGTGTGCAGATTATGCACTGAACTGCAATATCACATCTAAGAAGGTGCCTCTCAAATTTTAGACATCATAGGTTTATGTACTTATAATTCTTTTGGCAAATGATAAATGACTTATTCTAATAAGATTTTAACAAGTTTCAGCCAATGGAAGTAAAGTACCTTTAAAAAGGGATATAGATGGTCACATTAATGGTCCTAATGAGTCACACTTCCTGGTGTGCACACCCTGTGCCGTCCTTTGCCCCTCTGACTCTGAACTTGATTTCAGCCATTTCCATATGAGCAGTTGTGACAATATCTCTCTCACACACACATTGTCCCCCTGGTTATCAAAGCCTCATTGTCAAAGATGACTCTGGTGGTCCAATACCTAAGTTTAAAGTCAGAAGAAAAGGAGGAGAGACAATCAGTTGTTTTGTTAGAAAAGCGTTCCCCCCCACACCAACGTTCCAGCAGCCTGCCATTGATAGCTCACTGAGGTAAGCCATATGGCTGTTGTTAGTTGCTGTGGGATGTCTTTCTGTATGCTGTGAGTATGTGTTGCTCCCATTGGCAAATAAATAAATAAATAAATAAATAAATAAATAAATAAATAAATAAATAATAAATAATAAAGCCGCATTGGCCTATGGCAGGGCAGGATGGAGCCAGGCAGGAAAATCCAAGGGAGACAGTGAGAGATGCAACATGTAATGGGACGCAGGTAAAGCCACGGAACACGTGGTGATACACAGATGAATAGTTACGGGTTAAGTTTTAAGAGCTAGCTAGTGAGAAGTCTGAGCCATAGGCCATATAATTTGCAATTAATATTAAGGCCCTGAAGAGTTATTTCATAAGCGACTGCAGGACCTTGGGGGCCAGGTGAGACCCGAGAAACACGGGACCATGGGGCCAGGTGGGACCAGAGAAACTTAGGCTACAGTTAGCGGCAAAGGAGCCTGGGACATGAAACACTTAGCTTTTCCAGTCTCTGAGGTACAATGGATCAATATTTTGTGTGGGCTAAATAATAGTGTTTGCCATAGAACTTTTAAAAATGATTTATTTTTTATTTTATATGTGTGAGTGCTTGCTTGCATGTATGTATGCATACCTGGTGTGCATGTGTGCCTGGTGCCTGTGGCGTCCAGAAGAGGGTATCAGGTCCCCTGGAACTGGGAGTCAGAGGTGACTTTAGTTGGTGCTGTGAACCGAATCCAGGTCGCCTGTAAGAGCAGCCAGTGCCTCTCCTTACAGGGCCATTTCTCCGACCACTGGCTACAGAACTCCTAACCCTGGACCCTGTTCTAGGAACAGCATAAAGGCGTGTAAGATGCAGGCTGTAAGCTCGGAACCAACCGCTGCGCTTAGCTTGGAGTCCACTGGGCAGAGGTGATCTCCAAGGGGTTAATTTATTCAACAAATCACTTTGCAGTAAGCTGGGCTCTGGTGTTAGCCTGAGGTGCAGGAATAGAGGAGCGGAGATCTAGCTGGCCATAGACCTGAAGAAAAAAGACATCGAGCAACACCACACCTCTGCCCAGCTCTCTGCACACCCATTTCTACCCAGGTCCTCTTTAATGTCAGTTCCTATTCCCACTTCCCTCAGTGACTCAGAACACCAGTCATGCTTACCGCTCCGAAGATGGCGGGTCACATGGCTTAGCTTTTCTAAGCCTGCCCCTGATCTCAGTGAGGTGTGCTCACAGTGGGCGGGTCAGCCGAGGGCCTCGCTCACAGGCCTGCTGGTTCTGCTGGCTGTCAGTTAGGCACTGGGCCATCGGGACCAGGTATCCCTCACTGTCAGCAGGGTTCCTCAAGCTGGTCAACAAGGTAAAGGTTTCCCAGGAATAAGAGCAGGCAAGCCCGCATGCGTATGGCACTTTCCAAGTCTGGGTCATAGTTGCTGTTTACTTCGTCAGTCACAGCAAGTCACAAATGCGGGATGTGGTAACACACCCTGTCATCCCAGTGCTGAGGCTGAGGCAAGAGGATTGGGAATGTGAGGACAGCCTTGCTACATGGTGGGGTCAAGGCCTGCCCGGACTGTGTAAGCAGCTCTGAGGGGAAAGGTATCCTGGCAGTTGGGAGGCAAGGAATATCACAAAGTCACACTGCACAACGAACCTCACACAAGAGATTTATTGGGAAAGACACAGATGCCTGGCTGCCTCTTCTCTGAAGAGAAACAACAAAGAACCAAATGGAAGGCAGGCTTTATATAGGGTTTCTTAGGGGTGGGGTTTTCTGGGGGTTGGGGGGGGCATTTACAGGGTGGGGGTTGGTGGAATGTCAAGCTTAGAGATTGGTGGGTTTTCAAAACTTGGAAATGAGCTCGGACTTTTTACCCTACAGACTGAATAGCAAGGCTCTATCTAGAAATAAGACAACCATAAAACATAGACAAAAGCCAAAAACATATACACACACCAAAAAAAAAAAAAAAAAGATCTAAAACAAACAAAAACCTAAAATGGTCATAAAACTGGTCCAGATACCTGGGATACAGTCTATTTCACCACAGGAAAAGCCACCAAGTCACAATGGAAGGCAAGCGAGTGGGAACCTAAGGGTTTGTGGTCATCTGACAAACTCCCAGCCTCCTGGTCTTCTGCTCCGAGAGGCTGGTACCATAAACGTTTGCGGAGCTCGTTAATGAGCTTTCTGAGGCCAGGCGCAATTGACTTTATCACACACCTGTAATTGCACCTCTGTATTTCAAATCAAAGGCAGCTTCTCCTTGGGAGCCCTGGGGCGGTGTGTGTGTGTGTGTGTGTGTGTGTGTGTGTGTGTATGTGTGTGTGAGAGAGAGAGAGAGAGAGAGAGAGAGAAAGAGAGAGAGATTGTCAACTCCTAAGCCAATGGCTGTCAGAACTTAAAGACTGAAGAAATTAATTTTACATTACCCAGAAAGTGATACTTATCCTCACTACATAATTGATTCTGTTTTCTATTATGTTTGAGATAATATGTTTTGTTTTATTTGTGTTTGTTTGGTATTTGGAGACAGGGTTTCTCTGTATAGCCCTGGATGTCCTGGAACTCCTGCTGTAGACCAGGCTGGCCTGGAAAATTTTTAAGAATAATTGTGTCAGGCGACTTCCTTTCACTGTGACAAAATGCCCCAGGCCAATCGGGTTAAAAAAAGAGGATCGGTCCCTAGCAACACAAGAAAAACAACAGAAAAGGAAAGTTCATTCAGGTTTACGATTTTGGAGTTCTAGATGTCGTACCTTGACACCTGCTTCTAGTGTGCAGACCTGATGCTTCCGTCAGATCGAAGTCTACACCTGCTGACCCAACTCCTCCTGCTATACCTCCCCGATTTGATGCTAGCCTCTGGGTTCTACAAAATGGCATCAGACAACATTTGCCTCTCTGTGTCTTGGCTCATTTCACTTCACTCCTTCCGGGTTCCACCCACGCTCTTGTAAACGACAAGATCCCGTTATTTTTACTTTGTGCGTAGATTGCTCGCACCCTGCACACATCCACCCAGAACACTTTTCTATGCAAAAGCAATAGCAGGTGCAAAGGGCCTGAACCTGCAGCTTGGAGGAGCAAGTGGCTAACGTGGCTGAAGCCTTCGGATGGGAGACAAGATGCAAAGTGCAGGCGGGGCCTGTCGGGAAGGCGGGGCCTGTCGGGAAGGCGGGGCCTGTCGGGAAGGCGGGGCCTGTCGGGAAGGCGGGGCCTGTCGGGAAGGCGGGGCCTGTCGGGAAGGCGGGGCCTGTCGGGAAGGCGGGGCCTGTCGGGAAGGCGGGGCCTGTCGGGAAGGCGGGGCCTGTCGGGAAGGCGGGGCCTGTCGGGAAGGCCTGTGAGGACAACTCCAGCAGACGTCTGGTGTCTTCCAAGCAAGGAAGTTACTGATGGGATCTATTTTCCTAAACATCTTCTCCCAACCTCATGTCCAGCCCAGGATGACTCCAGACCTAATTTTTGTCAAAATCTGAAACAAGCCTAGAGCACCGTGAAGAAGACCCACCCACCATGGATGATGCTCTCACTCTACCCCATGTTCTTCCCCAGAGCTCCTCTGGAGAGCAGAGCCAGTGCAAACACCAAGTTGGAAAAGCTTCCTTCCGTCAGCTCCTGTGTTCACATCATCCCTTCAGCACTAAGGACCCCCACGCGTGCACACGGGCCACACTGCCGGTGACCCCCACACGCGCGCACACACGGGCCACACTGCCGGTGACCCCCACATGCATGCACACGGGCCACACTGGCAGTGACCCCCACACGCACACACAGGCCACACTGGCAGTGACCCCCACATGCATGCACACGGGCCACACTGGCAGTGACCCCCACACGCACACACAGGCCACACTGGCAGTGACCCACACACACACACACACGGGCCACACTGGCAGTGACCCCCACACGCGTGCACACGGGCCACACTGCCGGTGACCCCCACACGCACACACGGGCCACACTGCTGGTGACCCCCACACGTGCACACACACGAGTCACACTGCCAGTGACCCCCCACATGCACACTGGCCACACTGCCAGTGACCCCCACAATACACACGGGCCACACTGCCGGTGATCCCCCAAACGCACACACGGGCCACACTGCTGGTGGCCCAGCAGAGTCTTAGGTTTTTCTGATTTGCATACCCACAGCTCTTTCCGTTTTGGTGACCAGGAAGCAGGCCTCCTCTCCCGGTGGGAGGTGGTCCATCTCTGTTGGGACATCTTCAGTGCCTGCTGTGGGGGCTGTCACATGTGGTCACACGCTAAGAAGAAAGCCTGGGAAGCCGGGTGGCAGAGGCCAGCAGAGTTCCCAGAGCCGGGGCCTCCTCCTTGGCCTGTCCCCAAGAGATGAATTCCAGATGTTTTCTCCCAGAGCCTTCCTCCCTTCCCCTCCCGTTTCCTGTTGGGCCCCATCACTCGGCTCTCTCCAACCCCCAAGCCAGGCAAGACTTAAGGTGGAAGGTTACTGTCACAGCAGGGGAACTGCTCCTCTCCAGGGAACAGAGTTCAGGATCTGTCACCCTATCTGGGGCCTGCGGTAAAGCGAACACTTCGGAGTTGTGTGGCCAGAAAATCCCGATGCGCCTCTCTGTCCCTCACTCTCCTCCGTCCCCACAGAAGTGACTGGCCCGAGGCTTTTCTCTTATTTACTTAGTAATTTTCAGATACTTTCAAAACCTGGAGATAAAGATGTTTTTGCAAAGGGGGACTGGCAGGATTGGGAGAGAAAGGGAGCATTGAAATGCCAGGAAGCAGCTGGGCATGGTGGCGCACGCCTTTAATCCCAGCACTCTGGAGGCTGAGGCAGGAGGATCTCTGAGTTCCAGGCCAGCCTGGTCTACAGAGCGAGTTCCAGGACAGCCAGGGCCACACAGAGAAACTCTTGTCTCAAGAACACCCCCCTCCCGAAAAAAAGAAAGCCCTAGGAGCTCGTGACTTGCACATCAATCATACCTGTTTCCAAGCCGTCTCTTCCCCACTGCACCATGTGGATTAAAGTGGTCTGTTTCACCTCTCACCAGCTTTTAACTCATCTGTAATATAGTTATATTTATTTCTACTTCTCAAGTGGGGACTTTTTTCCTTTTGAGGTGCTGGGGAACCCGCCCAGGGCCTTGTGCGCGGTTAGCAAGCACTCTGTCGCTAAACCCATCCCAGTCCTTGCGTTCTTGTGAAGTCCTGGATCTCAAGTTGTCCTTGAACTTCTCTCTCTCCCTCCCTCCCTCTCTCTATCTCCCTCCCTCCCTCTCTCTCTCTCTTCAACCTCTAGAGTGCTGCTGTTACAGGCACAGGCCACAGTGCCTTGTCTAAAAGAGACTCCTGATGTATCCCTTGCGTGCCGCAGTAAGTCTTGATAAGTGATAGTGTTGTCATAAAGAACAGCTGGCAGTACTTTCCAAGACAGAAAAGCCGTGGATATGGAAGAGTTTCAGAAACAAGAGCATCCAGTTAATAGCACCATCTTAATAAATCAGATTGGCTGGCTTCCCAGGAGCCACCTCTGTGTCAGCCCGGATCTTTGTGAGTGTGTCTTCACAGATGAAGAAACTAAGTTCCTGGGGAAGGGACCGAACGTAGAACTTCGTATGTTTCGTCGTTGCACAAAACAAACAAAAACGTGCACAAGATGGTCACTGGGGTTTTGTTGTCACACAGACCAGAGAAGCGATGCGTCGCCACCAGACCCCAAAGTCGCCACCCTTCAGTGCCTGTCAGCTGCGTTTCCCAAGAGCAAAGAAAACACACAGTAGCCTGTGAAGACTGTTGTCCTAAGTAGGACAGGAGGAGGAAGGCCTTAGGTGTGAGCTGGTGATTTATGGGTATAGCCTCCAGCCTCAGGGAGCTGAGATAGCAAAACCCGCTGATAAGGCTAAACCCAGACCCTGCCAAGTAATGTCTGAAAACTGCAGCAGCCCAGATAATGGACTTAGAACGGGAGAGAAACCAAACATCTAAAATCAAAGCAAATCAGCAAAGTATCTCTCCAATGGCGATCCTTCTGAGCTCAGAGCAAAACTTAAACACCAAGAGGTCGTTCTCAACAACTGTGGTGACCTCCAACCATAAAACTAGGTTCATTGCTACTTCAGAATTGTAATTTTGCTACTGTTATGAATTGTAATGTAAATATCTGTGTTTTCATGGTCTTCGGTGACCCCCCAGGAAAGAGTCATTTGATCTCCAAAGGATCTGGACCCACAGGTTGAGAACCTCTCTTCTGTAGCTAAAGAATTTTATTTTTTTTTCTTTTAAGTCCTGGAGAGGATGGCTTGGCTTCCTACCAGAAAGACCAAGTAACTGGTTCTGAGTCCCAATCAGTGATTCCCTAAATAAGAACGGAGAGGAACAAGCCAAGCGTGGGTTCCTTGATGAAAATAAACAGGAAGTGGGCAGTGAACAGGATTACGCAAGTGGCCTATCTGGTCCTATACACTCTTTAGAAGGCTGAGAAGGAAAAAAAAAATAAAGTCAACCTCAATCTGTTTTCCTAGTGACTCCTTCTGAGTCTTTGAATAAAATTAAAGCTGATATTTTCTTTAGGGTAGCTGTCTGCTTAGCTATATTGCAAGCCCCTTCCACTCAGCAGATCTGAAAATAGGAAGTTGAATTCATCATCTCCACGCAAGCACATTCATCCTCTGCCAGCCCACATATCATCCCATGGGACCAGTCCCCCAAACCAGAAACCTGGGACCTCGTTGGGGGCAGCTCCTTCAGGCCACTCTTCCTGTGGGTCTCTGGGTTCAACCGTACGCAGCCTAAACTGTTATCAAGTGCCACCATTTCTCTCTGTCACCTAGATAGCTAAGTAATAGCTACGGCTTCTCCAGGCCCCCATTTCTGAGCCCTAGACTGTCTGCTCTTTGTCCTGCCCAGACCTCAGCAGCCTGCTTGGCTTACAGCACTCAGCAGTGAGCCAGAGTTGTGGACAGCTGATTGGGAGAGATGGCGGGATGCTTAGGAAAGCCGTGACTCTTTCCGGTTAACAAACCCCGCTGATGTGATCTTCTGTGAGAAGATCCAGCCAGGCTCCTGAAGACAGCAGCAGTTTGGCCCCAAGGAGAGTCTGTACAGCGAAGCTTCTATACTGTAAAATGAGTCAGAATAGCATTCCTTTTGAAGGCTGAATAATATTCTATTGCATGCGCATACAATTTGCCCAGTCATCCATCTTCAAGCATTTGGGTCGTTTCTACTTTTGGCTAGCATGAACAATTTTTATTATAAACACTGGTTTACAAATGCGAGTGTCCATCTTTCATTTTTTTGGAGGTAATGTACTCAGAAGCAATGCTGCTGGGTCATCTGGAATAATTATTGTTTAACTTTTGGTCTCTTCAGCTACACTGTGAACTCTTAAGAGACAAAGAGTGAGTCTTGACATAAATATTTGTTGAATAACTATCATTAGCTCAGCGGAAAGGATTCCACAAGGGCAGAGAGCGGAGATAAGGGCTGGGGAGAAGAAAGAGACTCCAGTCCCTCATGATGCCTGGCTTCTGATAAGCTGTGATTAAGATCTTGAGAAAGGAAAGGCCAGCTGCAGGGCTCCACATGCAGGCTCCGGTCTTGTAAGCCCCACCTGTGGGCAAGCTCACAGCCTTCCAGGGGCCGACTGGAGAAAAGCATAGGGAGTTAGTGTTTAACAGATACAGGGTTTCAGCTTTTGACACTGTTAACTGGACGGCAAACCATTCTTCTAAGTATGACTAAGAGAGAAAAATGCTGCTAATTATACTATGCATACCATGGACCTGAAGTTACATCTTTACTTCAGAGATGTTAAAATGTTGTTAATGGTTCTCTTGAATGGAGTCCTGCTAATACATGCTACAACATGGGTGGCTCTCGAAAACAACCGTGCTAAGTGAAAGAAGCCAGCCACTACTGGTCACACGTATGTGATTCCATTTATATGAAGTATCCCAAACACATTCATCTACAGACAGTCAGAGCTGGGACGATTGAAACATCAGTGGATGGAGCTAACCAATATAAGCCTGCCTTTAGGGCAGTGCGAATATTCTAGAACTGACCGTGGGGATGATTTTACAACTCTTGAGGCGATACTAAAAGCCACTGAATGGCTCACTTAACATGGGTGTCTATGTCTCAATATAACTGTAACCCAAAAAATGATGGCTTTTTTTAAAACTTTTTATTTATTTTTAGATTTATTTATTATGTATGCAGTGTTCTGTCTGCAGGCCAGAAGAGGGCACCAGATCTCATTACAGATGGTTGTGAGCCACCATGTGGTCGCTGGAAATTGATCTTAGAACCTCAGGAAGAGCAGCCAGTGGCTCTTAACCGCTGAGCCATCTCTCCAGCCCCCCCCCCCCGCCCCCCCCACACCTTTTTTTTAAACTTTTTTTTTTTTTTAAATGATGGCTCTTAGAATGTAGAAAATATAAGAACAGCACAACGGCAGTGCAGGGGTTAAAAGAGAGATTAGGTCGGTTAGAGGAGGCTCGGGAGCGCTTTTGGAGTACACAGGAGAGCTATGGCTGTGGCAGAAATGGAGTCAGACATGCACAGGCAAGGCGCAGGGAAGGCAGCCGTCTGTGGAGGCGGCAGCTTATGCCAAGGCCGGGAGACCCAGGGCGGAGTGAAGGGCAGCCCCGGCAGGAGAAAGTGTCAAAAGGCAGGCTGGCACACGGAGGTGGGTTACTGGGAGGTGGTTCTTTGGGAAATCTTGCAAGTGTCTCCAAATGACCATCTTTAAAACTCTGTCACCTCCATCCGCAACAGAAACGTATTACTAAGGCACCTTGTAGCTCCAGGGCTCGCTGCCGACCTGACTGCCAGTACAGTCAGTCCCCTGTGGACCTTCAAGCCAGAGGACCAAAAGGTTACAAAAGCAAAGGGCACTGCCCCCGGAAACGCTGCGTTTAAACAGAGGCTGGGAAGAGCTGGCGTTTCTTGACAGGAAGCCAAGACATTCCAGAAGTCACATCTGCAGAGCCAGGAAGCTGAAGGAACTGAGCACCAAACCACGCCGGAAGAATCAGGCACCGCCTTAGTCCAAGGGGATTCAGAACCGACAGCAAAATGCCACAAGAGGGAAACTGTCTGGCCAAAAAGGGCCTGGAAAGACGCCAAGGCAGGCACAGGGTTAGCATCCCAGGCGAGGAGCCGGCCAAACCAAATAACAGCTCCGAATCCTGTAAATTCATAGCTGGCTGTGGTGGAGCACACCTGTAATCCCTACACTTGAGAGGCTGAGGCAGGAGGATCAGGAGTTCTAAACCAGCCTGGGCTGCAGAGAGATCTAGTTTAAAGCTATTCTACACCACGTGGTGAATTAAGTAAAATCCCGTGGTTCGTTAGTTAAAGACTGAATCTGCCTGTCCTGAAGCAACCAGCCTGAGGCTGGACCATGAAGAAGAGCAGGGACACACAGTAGGCCCAGCTCAGATTTCACAGGCCTACCTGCCAGGCAACCGTAGGCAGTCCAGCCCTGGGGCCTGGGCTCTGGTTAGTTGCAGACCCTTCATGGATTCTTATTCTAGGAAGGGAATTCCAGGTAGCTTGGCTGAGGAGGGGGCAGACAGGGGGGTATGGGCAGGCGGCAGAGCGTTCCCCAGCCAGATGCCGCCAACATGTCTGCCTTCAGGCAAGAGACATCTACACTGATAAACAGAAAAGAAAACAGTGCCTCTGCCGCCTGGGGCCCCCTGCCTCCTACATATCTCCTCACTTTCCCCCTGAGTTGCAGAAGTCTTAAATGAGCCAATCATTCCATTTGAGTAAAATGAGCAGCACAATCCCACAGTCATCATTTTAAAAGTCCTGACTCAGTTCCCCAGTACAGAGAACCGCGAACACCTGTGCTCAGGCCTGAACTCGCATTTTCAGTAACACTGGCTGTGCCGCCCGCCCGAGGCAGAGCACAGTGGCGAGGAATAAATAAAGCAGGCCCGATCTTTGTAGGTAAAATCAAACTGAAAGCCGGGCGGTGGTGGCGCACGCCTTTAATCCCAGCACTCGGGAGGCAGAGCCAGGCGGATCTCTGTGAGTTTGAGGCCAGCCTGGGCTAGAGTGAGTTCCAGGAAAGGCACCAAAGCTACACAGAGAAACCCTGTCTTGAAAAAAGAAATCAAACTGAATTGTGTATTTACCTGGAATGTAAACCCACTCAGTGCCATGAAGGCTCTGCACCATAACCCCCCATCCCTCCCCCACCCCACCTCCTCACTCCCCCACCCAGTTGTGCCGGTCACTTGGAGATTACTTGCTGGCAGGTATCATACAGTGTGGCTTCTTCCAAACAGAACTAGAACCCCCCTCCTGGTTTCTGCCATCTCCTCACACAAAGCAGTACAGGGAGAGCTGCTGGGGTGGTGGTGGGGAGGTGGGGAGATCTGGTGGAACTCCGGCCGCTCTCTTCCTTACTCCCGGAGGAAGCTGTGCCTTGCCCACCCCTCCTCCTTCCTGGATCCACACTCAGCTCTGCTCTTTCAACCCAGGAGCAGGGACGCCTGGGCTCTGATTCCAACCCGAGCAATAAAGATAAGGCAGGGCAGTGCAAAGAGCCTTAGTCTGGAAGGGGTCTGGGGCTTTAAATAATGTGAAAATACACAGTGGAACTGACCATGGGCCTGGCTTAGCCCGAGGTAGAAAGCACAATGACTAATTCCTCAGCTCTCCCAATTCTGTAGGACCAGTGCAGAAGCCCGGAGGTTGGAAAGCATCCTGGACCACTCTTAAAAAGTGCTGTCAGACCTCTGGAAACTCAGCCATGATCCCCACCACAGAGCAAGCACCCCAGCTCTGCTGCCTATGCTGCCCGAGGCCTGACACCCACTGCTGTTCAACCTGACACCCACCGCTGCTCCCCCTTCCCATGGATCCAAAGCAAGCTTTCTCCTTCGCACCATGCATCCCAGGCTGGGCTCAGACTTTTCATCCTCCTGATTCAGCCTCCTGAGTGCCAACCACAAACAGCCCTTTTTAAAATCACAGAATATTTGCTGGAGCTTTATCTCTGCACATAAAACCCTTCCTGCCCTTCAAGGCTCACAGGCCCTGTGCGCCATGAAGCCATCTGTTTTCAGTTACCAGGACGCCTTCCTCCTCTAGACCCAGATAAGTCCCCTCTCTACATTATCCCCTCATGCTTCACATACTCCATGCTGAGGTTATTTGAATACATATGTATTCTCTTATAATGAGCTCCTGGATGGCAGAGGTCATACATCGTAGCATCCATACCATCAGCTTTGGTCATACGTGGACTAACAGGAGCTTGTCCACTACATTCCCCCCAAGACGTGGGGATGGGAGAGATAAAGTTGCCTCTCCAGCAATTTCCAGAGGTTCTATCTACATGGACTCTGCTTACCTTCTTCCTGCAGCAGAAGCATGGTTTTACACCCACTCTCAATCCATAGGCAGAAGCCAGATCTCAGAAACAGTGGTACCTTCCAGGTCTAAACAAAACATGTATTCTGTCTCCTTCCGAATCACGACTCATCCAGGGAGGGTATAAACTAAGCCGTGCCAATGATATCTCATTGCGGAAGACTTTCCTGTAGTATTGATAAAAAAGGACTCTGGGACTTATACAGGGACGCTTGGCTCAGTCTGGGAGGAGGGGACTGGACCTGCCTGGACTGAGTCTACCAGGTCGATCTCAGTCCTCGGGGGTGGCCTTGATCTGGAGGAGGTGGGAATGGGGGGGGGGGTGGAGGGAAGAGGAGGAGGGCAGGAAGGGGGAGAACAAGGGAATCTGTGGCTTTTATGTAGAACTGAATAGTATTGTAAAATAAAAAATTTAAAAAAAAGACACACACACACACACACACACACACACACGCACACACACAAAAGAAGGACTCTTTAAACTGGACTTGCAACCGGGAGGATGTGCATCCAGAGCCAGCCACAGCCACCATGCGGCAGGAGATACTTGAAAGTGAAGAGCAGCAAACCCATGGGAATGGGTCAGTGACATGGAACCCTTGGCCCAGCTATGCCAGAAATATCACCCATTCTGAGTGGAATTGCCCATCCCTTAGAGTCAGAAGAATGCTGCGAACCCCCGACATTTCAATCGACTGTAATAGAAGTGAGTGTGATGAGCCATTTCATTTCAGTGGGCTACGAAAGAATTAGACAAGGTTCCAAACCTGCATGGCGGACAAGAGGAGATTTCTAAGAAGTCAGGACTAGAATACCACAGAATTTTAGTAAACAAAAATGTCACAAATTATATAGTGGCCCTGATTGTTGGCCTGATGTGTGAACAGAAAGGAGATGAGTCACCAAAGCATGGAGGTGGCACTGTCCACTTAAGCTCAGGTAAGGAGAATAAGCCCCCCCCCCCCCCGGGTTATAAATCTCTATTTCCAGCGGGTCCCGACCTTCTGCAGTTCAGCTGGCCATAGCCTCTCTTTTTCCTAATTCAATGTTCAACAAATCCCTGCAATGATTTCTCCTTAAAGTTGTACTAAGGAGAAATATGTTTATCCCATCGATCTCAAAGTGGCATGAAAGTTCGTTCTCATTGTAAACAAAACATTTGCCTCTCTGATTTTATACACCAGGTCATAATTTGGGCTAGTTTGAGCTTTTTCCCCTTGTGGCATAAGAATAAAATCAGATAGATCAGATCCCAGCTAATGCCAGGCTTATGCTGTAAGCCCTTTATGTAATGGCTATCATTTATTTTTATTTCAGCATTTATAACATTGCATGCATGTTTGTTTGATTGAGCCAGACCCAGGACAGTTCATCGGACATAAACAGGCAAAGGCAGGACCACCAGCATCCCACCTGAATGGCCCTGTTCTAGAGACACTTTCCCTTACCATATGTCAGCCAAGAGCTTCAGATGGGCACCTGAGCAGCAGGGTGGCTTGATGGGAATCCAGGGTCCTTTAATGAAATGAATGACCCTAGAAATGTGTTTTCATTGGTGACATTTAAGGAGTTCAGCGTGGGGGTTAATGTAGTGTGCAAGGTGCTTGCTGTACAAGACTTGAGTGTGATCCCCAGAACTCATTGAAAAAGTGAGATACGGTGGCACGTGCTTATAATCCCAGCACTGGGTAAGCCGAGACAGGTGGATCCCTGGGGATCTCTGGCCAACGAACCTACCCTAGTTGGCAAGTTCCAGACAAATGAGACCCTGTCTCAAAAAACAAAATGAACAGCCCCTGAGGAACAACACCTGGGCTTGTTTTGAATTTTGGCTTATGCGCACACTACACACACACACACACACACACACACACACACTCTCTCTCTCTCTCTCTCTCTCTCTCTCTCTCTCTCTCTCTCTCTCTCTCGGAACATGGAATGGCTAAAAAAGACTAAGTATTCCTTGACACAGAATAAAACCACAGTGAAGCCACCTAGCCCCAGATACCGATGGCTGTGTGCCGCTGCCCCGCCCCCTCCTCCCCTGGATTGCTGGGAATCCACTTGGAAAGCAAACACTGCTAGGCTTTTGGAAGGGCATCCCAGAGGAAGCAGATGTTCCCGCTCAGGCCCGGCTCATATTCTGTCCTGGTGGACCATCTCTCGGCTCACTTCTCTGCCTGGTGAGGAGGCACGTGTTGCGGAACCGAGTCTGGACGAAGCAGCAAACTCTGGCTTTACTGGGCAGCAGTCAGAGGCCTTCAGAAGAAGCCAGCCCTGGCCTTCAGGTGGTGTCCTTGGCTGCCAGTCTGTTGGCTGAGTCCTGGAGCTGCGTACCAGCTGGCAGCGGCACACCAATGGTTGAGGGAGTGTAAGGCATGGCTCGGACTCCAAGGTCACTGAGCTGGAGGAAGACTAAATGGGAGGGAGGGGCGGGTGCCTTCCTACCTAACTACGCCCGGCCCCGGGATTGAATGGTCAAAAACATCCAGCCTTTCAGCCCCGAGGATGAGAAACCCGGATCCTAGCAGCTTGCAGAGTACAGAAGATGAGCTGCATTCGGCTCTGCCTGCTGGTCCAGGAAGCCCTTAGCCACCAGTAGGCGCTGCACTTTGGGGCTCACACACAACTTTCTGGGCACGTCCTAAGGCCTTAACTCTTAGGATGATGGGGGTGTCAGGAGCTCAGGTGGAGGCTGACTAAGGGGAGGTCATGGCAAAGAAGAATGGACTTCACCGGGGGCAGTTCTTTTTAAAGTCGACGCATTTCGTGGTCAAATTTAAACACATTGCCGATGGACTTTTGAAGTGCGGATGTGGCCTTTTTAGCAACATCCATTAATAGCTTAGCTCTGACCCAGAAAAACTCTAGCATTACCTAAAAACTTCAATGTTTTCATGTGAACCATCAGAATTAATTGCAATTCTCAATTCAGACAAAAAAAAAAAAAAGCATGTAAGATAGAAGACAGTATAAAAAACTAACATGTAGTACCTGGTACAGATCTCTTTTACAAAAAATTATGGAACACTTCATGAATTTGTGTGTCCTCCTTGCTCAGGGGCCCAGGGGCCACGCTAATCTTCCCTGTATCACTGCAGTTTTAGTGTATGTGTGGCCGAGGGGAGAACTGATACAGTTCTTAAGAAAACGACTCCTTTACATCATAAAATACCATTGTCCTTGAGTCTAAAGGAAGCAAGGTACGGAGAAGAGGTTTGGTCAAATTCACAGCTTGTAAGAGCGAAGGACACAGATCCGAACGCAGCCACCGGACTCCAGAGCCCCAGCTCTGAATAGTAAACTCTGTGTCTTGCTACATTTTTACCTTGGTCTTGTCATTTTTCTTAGGTGCATGTCAAATGTGTTGTAATAAACATGTTTTGTCTGTGTCCTTCTTAACAGCAGTAACTTAAATTTCCCTCGTTTTCCTTCTGCTACTGTAAGCTAATTCCCCTTGAGCTCTGGAGTGTCTAGGTGCTGCGCTAAGAGCTTTGGTTCCAGAGACCATTTAAAGACGCAGATTTCCTCTAAGCATTGAATCTCACATTCTTCTGTTTTATATTTTCATTATCGTTCACTCAGAAATACTCTCTAGTGTTTCTCATAATATCTTTTTTGGCCTACAAGTTTCTTAGAAGTGTCTTAACTTAGAGAATTTCAAGACACATTTTTGAAATTTAATCTCATCATCAGAAAAAACTATTCATTTTAAATTTATTGAAACCTCTTACAAATGGCTATATGATTTCTCTTGGTAAACATTCTATATATTCTAATAATACGTATTCTGACTGTTCAATGTGGTGTTTTATTTACACCCATTAATACTTGTTAGTAGGTAATGTCTTTCAAATCTACATTTACTATTTGTCTCTATAAATCATGAAAAATATTAAAATCTCTAACTATAACTGTCTATTTCTCCTTGCATACCCATTGGTTTTCATTTCCTGTGTTTCGAGGCTATTTTCAGTCATATGTACATTTGGGATTGGCATGTATTCCTTATTACTGGAAGGTTAGTTAATACAATGCCAGGTACATGCATGGCCGCAGCGGAAGTCAGACTCAGGCCTTACTAAAGTAACCCTCCAGAGTCCTTACTCTGCTCAGGTGCCATGTCAAAGCCTTCTTGGGATTTCTTTCGTTAACTTTCATGTAGACGTTGCAGAGCAGAGCATGGACTCACAGACTGGGGCTTAAGAACTTGACCTGGTTCACACACTCGGCAAGGCAGGAGAGGAGCCTCATCCCTGTCTGATTCTTCCCCTTCCCTGTGTTTCTTTCTCTTCCCTTAACCTCATTTTTTTTAAATTTAAATCAAGAGAGGGTCCCACATAGCCCAGGTGTGCTTCAGACTTACTATGTGCCCAAGGATGACCTTGAACTTCTGATAAGTGCTAGGATTACAGCTATGCATGAACCATCATGCTGGCTATTATTATTATTATTAATTTTTATTTTATGTGTATTGGTGTTTGCCTGCATGTATCTGTGTGTGAGGGTGTTGGAACTCCTGGAACTGGAGTACAAACAGTGATGAGCCACCATGCGGGTGCTGAAAATTGAACTTGGGTCCTTTGGAAGAACAGTAAGTGCCCTTAACCACTGAACCATCTCTCAAGTCTGTTTTGAAGAATTTAATATTGGATTTGAATTTTTGATGGGTATCCAATACATCATATTAAATGAATCTTTGAAAATGTGAAGAAAAGAAAATCTTTAATATGGCTTTTATTCACATATCCTCTGGTTAAAAATAACTTATAAAAACCAATAGGTAATAGATGTATGTAAAATGAATGTTTCATATATGTGTCTTAGTTCACTTCCTACTACTGTGCTAAGACACCATGACCAAGGCAATTTATAAAAGAAAGCATTTAATTTGAGGATCATGGTTCCAGAGGATAATAGAGCCCATGACCGTCATGGCAGGAAGCATGGGAACAGGCAGGCAGGCATGGTGCTGGAGCAGGGGCTGAGGGCTGACATTTGACCCACAAGCACAAGGCAGGGAAGGGGAAATGCATGAGCTGATTGGGAATGGCATTTTAAAGGGGAAGGCTTTTTAGACCTTGAAGCCCATTCCCAGTGACACACCTCCTCCAACAAGGCCACACCTCCTCATCCTTCCCACACAGTTTCACCAGCCTGAGACCAAACATTCAAACATATAAACCTATAGTGGCCATTCTCATTAAAGTCACGACATGAATCACATTTCAAGGGAGTGTATGTATGTATGTATGTATGTATGTATGTATATACATGTGGGTATGTATGTCTATATCAGCTAAGTCTGTCTGTTTTACACATTTGGAATTCTATGGAAGCTTCCTGACTTCTATAGTTGTTTGGTAACCTGTTTTTCCTTAATGATGCTTTATGGACATGTTCTTTTTGATGTAGACTTTTTTTTTTCGAGGCAGGGTTTCTCTGCATAGCCTTGGCTATCCTGGAACTCACTTTGTAGACCAGGCTGGCCTTGAACTCACAGAGATCTGCCTGCCTCTGCCTCCCACGTGCTGGGATTAAATATGTGTGCTGCTACCACCACCCAGCCGATGTAGACATTTTTTGGTTTTTAGAGACAGGGTTTCTCTGTGTAGCTTTGTGCCTTTCCTGGAACTCACTCTGTAGACCAGGCTGGCCTCGAACTCACAGAGATCCGCCTGCCTCTGCCTCCCGAGTGCTGGAATTAAAGGCGTGCGCCACCACCGCCCGGCTGATGTAGACATTCTTAAGACCAACATGCTTTTAGTTTTCATTGTGGAAAATGTCAAGCATATTCCAAGGTATAGATAATATCATAGTGATCACTCATGAATTCATCACTTAGGTTAAAACTATGAATGCTTTAAATATAATTTTAATGGTCCATATTATAGTGCACAGATCTCACTTGCTAATTTAATATTGGGGTAAGGGAAATTTGCATTGTTTTCATTATTATAAGCTCTAAGTTTCATTATTATAATGTTTTTCATTATTATAAATGAAGAGAAGATCAGTGTGCATAATTCTTTGTGTCAGGGTTAAATTCTTACAAGTACAACTACTTGATTGAAAAGGGTGAACATTTTAAGGCTTTTGCTATTGTTGCTATTTGTTGCCAAAGTTTGCGGGAATGCTTATATCAATGTTTCATATCTTCAAAAACAAAAACAAAGCAATGCCCCAAACCAAAAAACACCAAAACAACAGCCAATCAACCAAACAAACAAACAAAGCCTTTTTTCAAATTCTGTAATAAGATAAAATGGTTCTGAAAGCCATGAACCTTGATCTAAGCAAGCGTAAGGATGGGGCTGGGAGACGGCTCGGGGTTAAGAGTGCTTGCGACTCTTGCAGAGAATCAGCACCCTAGCCCCAGCACCCAGCTCAGGCAGCTCACGGCCACCTTTAAGATAAAAACATAAACTAAACCTTTAAAGAAGCTCATGACAGACCATGGGCTGAACACCTCTGCTGCATATCAAGCCATCATTAAAGCAGAGATTATGGGTTTATAGTCAGGGATAAATACTGTACATGTTATCAGAACATTCCCAGGAATTTCTTTGAAAATTTAGTGCGTGAGTGCGTGCGTGTGTGCGTGCGAGTGTGCATGTGTGTGTGTGCACGCACACAGTGCATGCACTCACCCTTAGAGGTCAGAACCTGGTGTCGGATCCTTGGGAACTGGAATTCCAGGCAGTTGGGAACTATGTGATGTGGGGGCCAACAATGAAATACTGGTTCTCGATGAGACCAGGCATCACTCCTAACTATTGAGCAATCTCTTCAGTGCCCAGTTTTTAGAAATTCTATAAGAAAAGCAAAATGGAATCAAATTTTTATAGTCTATCCATTTCTGCATGATGGTCTGAATTTATGCCCCTCCAATAATCCTTGTTGAAATTGCAATCCCCAAGATGGCAGTGTGAGGAGATGGGATCTTTGTGGATGTAATTAAACCATGGGGTCTTTGCCCTAATCAACGGCTTTAGTGTCCTTATAAAATATGCCCAAGGGAACTCATGCTCCCTTCAACTATGTGAAGACACAGATGCTGCTGCCATCTTTGGGCTAGAAAGTAGGTCCTCATCAAGTGGCAGATCTTATAAGAGAGGCAGCTGCTTACGGAGCTTCCTAACACACCCAAAGCCAAGATTCAGTCTGTGATGGTTAATAGTGATTGTCACCCGGACAGACTCTAGACTCACCTAGGAGATGAAGCTGAGCTGCCTGTGAGGGATTTTCTAGATTGGGTTGGGTGGGAAGAACCACCCTAACTATGGGACTCGGGTCTTAGACGGAATAAAAAGAAATAAACTGAACACCAGCATCTGTCACTCCCTGCTTCCTGACTGCAGATGCCTCTGGAACTGTGGAAATAACGTCTTGTTGTTTAAAAGCCAATCACCTCACTTACAGTACTTTGTTAGCGTGGCCCAAACAGACTGAGGCAGTCTGCTCAGCATCGTTCTATGGGCAAACGTCTACAGGTGACAAAGCTCAACGACCTACTTAGGACAGCTCATGTTAGAGCAAGCACCAAGATTTCCACTGGGTGTTCTGGCTGCACCGTGTCTCTGCTGTTTTAATGTCTTTGTCTCTTCACACCCTTTCTTTCTTTTTCTTTTTTGGTTTTTCAAGACAGGGTTTCTCTGTGTAGCCCTGGCTGTCCTGGAACTCATTCTGTAGACCAGGGTGTCCTGGAACTCACAGAGATCTGCCTGGCTCTGCCTCCGGAGTGCTGGGATTAAGGTGTGCGCCACCACCCAGCTCACACCCTTTCTTGCTCCACTCTATCAGAGTCCCTGGTTTCCTTTGTGTAAACTGGGAACCACTCAGGCCTTAACCCCCCACAGCCCTGCTTTTCACCCTCCTGTGGTCCTGTTTTAGACAACATGGTCCATCCTAACGGGCTACTCAGATTGAACTGGAACATGGCACTTAAGCCAAGGCTAGCCAGTCCATGATTGACCTGTGACACCCCAAGGCTGACCAGTCTGTGATTGACTTATGACATCCCAAGGCTAGCCAGTCCGTGATTGACCAATGACATGTATCTTCTATTGGCTTTCCTGACCTAGTCTTTAAAAACACTCTAATAAGTATCCAGAGCAGTAGGCTCAGAGTTTTCAGAATCTAAAAGACACATAAAGGCTGATTAAAGAATTGATTCCTTGGTCTCTGGTCATGGCCCTTGACTCAGCACGCAGAATGTTGATTCAGGAGTTGGATAGACCTGTACACCCATGGGTTTGGTGACTCAGGCGTGCCTTGTTGCTGTGATAAAATATTCTGAGAGAAACAACTTAAGGAAAAGCACTGGTCTCCATGTCAGAGAGGACATGGAAACAGGAGCTTGAAAAGGCTGGTCACATGACATCAGCTGTCAGGAAGCAAAGGGTGACGAATGCATGTGTCTAGCTCACTTTCTCCTTTTTAGTCAGTCCAAGACTCCAGCCCATAGAACGGAGCCACCCACAGTGAGGGTAGATTCTTCCCACCTCAATTAGTCTAATCTAGAAAATCTCTCATGCATGCCAAGAGGCTTGTCTCCTCTAGGGGATCCTAGAGCCTGTCAGGTTGACAATCCAAATCACCACAAACCATATCTTGGTATTGGAGTGTCAGGACACCAGATGAGTAGCTGCCTCTTTGGTAAAGACTGTAGAAAATCCCAGGTCTGAAAGAGACAGTGATTCTCCAACTTATGTGAACGGTCCAGTTACCCGGATCACTACAGGTCACAGCTCTGGCCTGTGGCCTAATCATCATGTCATTCCCCTAGGCAATTGACAGGTCTGCTCAGGCTGGAGACTAGCCAAGCTGAGATGGTTTTACGCTTGTTTTTATTCCCTCCCATCAAAGAACGGGGTTCTTTTATAAAAAATAAGCAATGGTGTGAGGGCATTTCGAGAGAGTGTGAGTCAGCCGGTGACGGGAACCACGCACAGTGGGACACTTCGGGGGCAGGTCTGGAATACAAGAGCCAACTTTCAAGGTTGATCCAAACTCCATCAAAGGGGCTCTGCCAGCCTGACTCTGCCACTGCGTGTGTTACTGAAGGATTGAATCCAGCAGCTGTTGCAACCACAGGACACCGTAAGTGCCTGTGAGCTGCAGCGCGGCCTCCATCTTGGCGAAGATAAATAAACTGTGCATTAAAAGTGTGAACACCCTGGGAGCTCCTCAGCATCACACCAGCTTGAGATCATGATGTCCACCTTCCAGCAAGGTACTCACCCTTCCTGTCAGGTTCTGCCATCTGTTTTCCCAGAAGGCCCCGGTGCAGTGTGCTGCTGCTTCCTTTCCTGTCTGGGAACTGGCCATCTGTGCCAGCTTCCTCGAGAGAGGGAGAGTCTTCATTTCTCCTGTGAGAGAGTGTGCTTTGGTCACTTTCAGAATTCACAAGGAGTAAGATAAGATGTGATAGTACATGCCTACATGAGGATCAGGAGTTGGTAGGCAGCCTGGGCTACATCCCCTATCTCAAAAAATAAAAAGATAGAATGGATAACCTTCCACCGCCTGGCTTCTCTCAATCCCATCACCACCTTTCTGGTCTAGATCTGTTTGTTGCTAAGAGATAAATAACCATTTGTGGTTGTTAGTAAGTTTTTTGTTTCTGGCCGCTTGAGGGACAGCAGGGTCCCGTGGCTCGGGGAGGGGAGAGGAGGGGAGAGGTGGGTTCTAAGGGCCAGGGTTAGGGAAGGAGTGTTATCTAGGGAAATAAGAGGCACCAAAGGCAGGGGCAATCTGAACTGAAGTCTAATGCAGAAGAGCTTCAGGTCCCCGACCCCAAGGAGAACAGACAACAGAACCAAGAGGCCAAGGGATAAAAGTAAGGGTAGAACCCAGAGCCTGGGCCAAAGGTCAGAGGTGGAGGAGGAGGCTGCCAAGATCTGCTTCCTGTTTTTTTTTTTCCCCTAGTTAATTTAAAAATTGCTATGGAATTAGGGTGTGGTGATTCAGGCCTCTAATCCCAGCACTCAGGATGCTGAGGCAGGAAGGATTATCGGGAACACAAGCCCAGCTTGGGCTACAGTACGGAATGAGTTCCAGGTCAGCCTGGGCTACTAAGGGAGACCCTGCCTCAAAAAAGAAAAAGAAACTTATAATAAATGTTCTGCTAATTTAATGGACATGAAGGAATAGTAATTATTGACACTGGGTAACTTAGTATGGAAATTTCCAGGTGATCCAAAGGAGATAAAATTCAAGACAGAGCAGAGTGATAACCATGGACCGTGTGCACCTTGATCTTCAAGCACAGAACCAGACTCACAGCCACTGTGGAGCCTCCTTTGAGTCTCACGGGACCTTTTACATTTTCTGTTTGGAAACATCCTGACTTACAGAAAAGAGGCAGAAGAAAATGGTCTCTAGACTAGCTTCCTCAAATGCCAACACTTCCCACATTTACCTCTGTCTCTTTCCCAGTACGCTTTCCCCAGACTGCCTGAATGTACCCTGTGGATATAAAGCACAATCACCCCACACTTCCCATGTGTATTTCACAACAGCAAGGACTTCACTCTCATAAAACAAGGGAGAATTATTAAAATCAACAAACAAGCACAGACTGACTGGTATATGTTTTTATTTTATGTATGTTGATATTTTGTCTGTGTGAGGGTGTTGGATCCTCTGGAACTGGAGTTATAGACTGTTGTGAGCCACCATGTGGGTGCTGGGAATTGAACTCGGGTCCTCTAGAAGAGCAGCCAATGCTCTTAACTCTCCAGCCCTGACTGGCATATGTTCTTTGACAGCTCTCTCTCAGAGTTTAGCCCTTGTCCCACTAATGTCCTCTGGAGCATTCTGTGGGAAGGCTGCAAACCCCAGATGTGCAGTCACTGGCTGGGAGCGCATGGTGCGGTGGATCTGCACAGCTGGCACTGTCCGTCAGGCAGCAAGAGCTCTAACTGCATCTCCATGGCTGTCGCATGCAGCCTTCCTGTGACCAAACACGAACAGGCAAGAGAGTTGCAGAGGGGCTGGAGAACGGCGCGGAGGTTAAGAGCGCGTGCCCTCTTGCAGAGGACCCAGGTGCCGTTCCCAGCACCCTGTGGCTCATAACTGCCTGTAACTCCTGCTCCAAAGAATCAAATGCCTTCATCCGGCCTCCTTAGGCTCTGCATGTATGCGGCACACATGGACTAACATAAACATATTAGAAAAAAAAAAAAACCTTTGGAAAGGAAAAAGATTGGCAGAGGTCCATTCGGAGCAAGTCTGGCTGCTGGCCAGCCAGCAGCTCCCCACCTCCTGACCTCCTGGAAGATCGGGAACACAACCAGCCATTCATCTAGGCTCCTGGAAGCTGGATTCCTGTTAATTGCGGCCAGAAACTTTTCTGGCCTCGCCCTCTAAAAGCAGAAATGTCAGATCTTTGTACCCACAGATGAGTGTGCCCACACAGACACATTCAAACCGCTCTCACCAAAACAAAAACAAAAAGAAAGAACACACGAGTCTCCCTCTTTCCCCCTAGCAATTCAATATATTTTTATCACTTTAATTTATTTGGGTGATTTTTAACAGACATAACACCTCTCTTTAACAACTCGCAGAATTTTAGAGCTGCAGAAATGTGAGAGATGAACTCATGGAGCCTCCTTCACACACATGTCATTTAGAGAATCATGTTCACAGGTATTAGAGGTGGCCACGCGACCAGAAAGGGGGGTCTACAGAAAAGGGGGCAAATGTGCTTCAACTGTCTCCCACCAAACAGTCTGAACAGGCAGCCACCAATGTGCCCAGTAAATAATACTTCCTACAGTGTTTCCGACAGTCACTGTCATCAAACTGTGTGTGTGTGAGAGAGAGAGGATGTGTGTGTGAGAATGTGAGTGTGTGTGTGTGAGAGAGAGAGGATGTGTGTGAGAATGTGAGTATGTGTGTGTGTGAGAGAGAGGATGTGTGTGTAAGTGTGTGTGAGTGTGTGTATGTGTGTGTGTGTAAGAGAGTGTGCGCATGTGTGTTACCGGGCATCTCTTTTAAAATCGCACACTCTCAAGGCAAGCACTAATCACTAAGCTCCACCCACAACCTGTCTCTTTCTTACAGGCAATAGAACAGCAAAACATTAGTGAAATTCACACTTTCTGATGTCAGAACTGTGTACTGTAGTGGGAAGAAGCATATTCCTTGGGATCAGCCTCCATCGGTTTTACTATAGGCCCCACCCTGCTAAGAGGGGACGCTAGTGACTGGACCTTCTGCTTGTTCTGCTGTGGGATGTCCCGTATGTTGTGAATATATGTTGCTATGATTTATTGATAAATAAAACACCGATTGGCCAGTAACCAGGCAGGAAGGATAGGCGGGACTAGCAGAGAGGAGAATTGAGGCAACAGGAAGGCGGAGGGGAGGAGATGCTGCCAGCCGCCACGATGAGGAGCAGGATGTAAAGTGCCGGTAAGCCATGAGCCACGTGGCAAAGTGTAGATGAATACAAATGGGTTAATTTAAGATAGAAGAACTAGATAACAAGAAGCCTGTCATGGCCATACAGTTTGTAAGCAATATAAGTCTCTGTGTGTTTGTTTACTCGGTTGGGTCTGAGCGGCTGCGGGACTGGCGGGTGAGAGAGATTTGTCCTGACTGTGGGCCAGGCAGGACTGGAGAAAACTCCAGCAACATTGTTCTTTGTTTGTTTGTTTTTTTCCTTTGACCCTTTGATTCATTCTTTCTTTGAATCTTTCTTCCTTTGCAGTGATAAGGCTCGAACCCAGGCCTCTGACTTCCCTATGTTCTACCCGAGGTGTATCTCATCCGCGATCTGTCCTTTGTTGCCCTCGCTCTCTCTGTACAGCAGCCCACACCTGCAGTCGGAGCATTTGGGAAGCAGAGGCCAGAGGATGGGAGTTCCGGGTCATCCTTAGTGAATGGGAATCCTTAGCTACATAGTGAATTTGAGCACAGCCTGGAGTATGAGACCCTGTCTTTAAAACAAACAAACAAACAAAGCCAGGTGTGGTGGTGCACATCTTCAATCCTAGCACTGGGGAGGCAGAAGCGGAGGCAGCCTGGTCTACATAGTGAGTTCAGGGACAGCCAGGCTCTGTAGAGAGAACCTGTCTTAAAGCAAGTAAACAAACAAAAAGTACAAATGATGCCAGGCTGTGGTAGTGTACAGCTTTAATCCCAGTACTTGGGAGGCAGAGACAGGCAGATCTCTGTGAGTTCGAGACCAGCCTGGTCTACAGAGTGAGTTCCAGGACAGCCAGCTCTACATAGAGAAATCCGGTCTTGAAAAACCAAAAAACACAAACAAACAAACAAACAAACCCATACAAATGAAATAAGAGGCTTATAGGAGTTCCTACCTCTCAAGGGACTTGTGACAACTTGAGGATACTAGCATTCTTACTGTTATTACAGTGTCCCAATTATAAAGGGGGGTCATGTGCGTTGGTTACACCATATGAGGAAATGTGGACTATACCTTAGGCTGTGTTTGTGGGCCTTGGGTACCCAAGGGTTAATGAACTTTGCACTCTGTTTTTCTCTGAGCCTCACTGGGCGCCAGCCTGCATGCCTTCCCATTGCAGACAGACTGGGCCTCAGATCTTTGCAGACCTTTGAACCTAAAATTGCAGCAAACAGGGGAATTTACTCAAAGCCTTTATTCATGTTGCCACGGAAACTGACCCTTCCTCCAGCCTTCTGTTGGGAGTTTCTGCTTCTCAGCAGCTTCTGGTCTGTGGGCGCTCCCACATCAGGGCCTGCCCTTCCCTGTGGAGCCCTCTTGTCAACCTGTGCGGAGCAGCTCCTAAAGCTTATGGACACAAGCGGAAGTACTCTATATCTTAAATGGGGAAGCGTCTTTGGGGCTGTACCCAGCTGGGTTGTTCCACACCGGAAAGCAACGGAAATGAATTCCAGCTATTCAAGAGCCCAGAAAACCTACCACCTTGGAGCCGTTCCTGAAGGACGAATTCCAGAGTCCGGAGGAATCACTCAACGCCAGAGTGTGTGCTTACTTAGTAAGCACAAGGCTCTGGGTTCAGAGTCCTAGTACTATGAATGAATGAGTGAATGAATGATGAACTTACCCCAAGGGACACTCAGCAACGGAAATCAACTCAACAGTGGAAAAGCTATGGAAAAGTCCTGGAGGTCAACATTGAAACCAACAAATAAAGCCAGTCTCCCAATCTCGACTCACACTGGTCCCCAAAGTAACCATGAATGAATTACCGGATCCATGTGCTGCTGTGTACTTGGTAGGTTGAAAGGGCACAAGCACTAGCCATCTTTGGAGACCGTGGAATGAGATCCTGCAGAATTTCCTGGTCCATTCTGAAAAAGAGCTCTATTTTTGTCTGCAGCCTACAGTAAGCCACTTATGCTGGCTACCGTCTGTCCACTTGATACAAACCGGGAAGAGGGAGCCTTAATCTAGGAATTGCTTCCATCAGATTGGCCTGTGGTACATTTTCTGGATTAATGATTGATGTGAGAGGTCCTGGCCAGGTAGAGGCAGCGCCAACTCCTGGGAAGGTGATCCTAGGTTGTTTAAGAAAACAAGCCAAGTAAGCCATGGAGAGCAAGCCAGCAAGCAGGACTCCTCCATGGCCTCTGCTGCAGGTGCTGCCTGGAGTCCCAGCCCCGGCTCCACCACCCCACCCCACCCCCGTTACAGACGCTAACCTGTAAGCCACGCAAACACTTCCCACGTGGTTTGTGGCCAGTGTTTCATCATAGCAACAAAAGCAAACCAGGATCAGAAATTTAAACAGGATGGTTTTTGAAATCAAACAAGTTCCTTCTTTGCATTCATTAAGTGCGGATTAATACTGCTTGAGTTCTAGATTAAGTGTGTTTCTCACTGTGTAAAAATGACACATGCAATGAAAACCATGTTGCTGCAATGCACACGATTCAGCCCCACTTCCTGCCCTCGGACAGCGAATGACAGATGCAAACACTAAACAGGAATCGGCTCTGCTTCCAGAAATCATCTGCTGTGTGATCTTAGACAAGTGACCTGTGCTCTCCACTCAGATCCTTGACTTATCTGCATTCCTCAGGAAAAGGAGCAAGGGGAGCTGTTCCAGATCTTTCCGGCTTGATCTTGGTGAGAGGAGCGACACTCGGGAATCCGGGCTTCTGAAGTGCAGGCTGTGTGAGCTGTATGTGGAGTGACACTGACTTCTGAAGTGTGAACTGTGTGTGGAGTGACACTGACTTCTGAAGTGTGAACTGTGTGTGGAGTGACACTGACTTCTGAAGTGTGAACTGTGTGTGGAGTGACACTGACTTCTGAAGTGTGAACTGTGTGTGGAGTGTCACTGACTTCTGAAGTGTGAATTGTGTGTGGAGTGACACTGACTTCTGAAGTGTGAACTGTGTGTGGAGTGACACTGACTTCTGAAGTGTGAACTGTGTGTGGAGTGTCACTGACTTATGAAGTGTGAACTGTGTGAACTGTGTGTGGAATGACACTGACTTCTGGAGTGTGAACTGTGTGTACTGTGTGTGGAGTGACACTGACTTCTGGAGTGTGAACTGTGTGTACTGTGTGTGGAGTGACACTGACTTCTGGAGTGTGAACTGTGTGTACTGTGTGTGGAGTGACACTGACTTCTGGAGTGTGAACTGTGTGTGGGGTGACATTGACTTCTGAAGTGTGAACTGTGTGTGGAGTGACACTGACTTCTGAAGTGTGAACTGTGTGTGGAGTGACACTGACTTCTGAAGTGTGAACTGTGTGTGGAGTGTCACTGACTTATGAAGTGTAAACTGTGTGAACTGTGTGTGGAGTGACACTGACTTCTGGAGTGTGAACTGTGTGTACTGTGTGTGGAGTGACACTGACTTCTGGAGTGTGAACTGTGTGTACTGTGTGTGGAGTGACACTGACTTCTGGAGTGTGAACTGTGTGTACTGTGTGTGGAGTGACACTGACTTCTGGAGTGTGAACTGTGTGTACTGTGTGTGGAGTGACACTGACTTCTGGAGTGTGTACTGTGTGTGGAGTGACACTGACTTCTGAAGTGTGAACTGTGTGTGGAGTGACACTGACTTCTGAAGTGTGAACTGTGTGTGGAGTGACACTGACTTCTGAAGTGTGAACTGTGCGTGGAGTGACACTGACTTCTGAAGTGTGAACTGTGTGTGGAGTGACACTGACTTCTGAAGTGTGAACTGTGTGTGGAGTGACAGTGACTTCTGAAGTGTGAACTGTGTGTGGAGTGACACTGACTTCTGAAGTGTGAACTGTGTGTGGGGTGACACTGACTTCTGAAGTGTGTACTGTGTGGAGTGACACTGACTTATGAAGTGTGTACTGTGTGTGGAGTGTCACTGACTTATGAAGTGTGAACGGTGTGTGGAGTGTCACTGACTTATGAAGTGTGAACTGTGTGTACTGTGTGTGGAGTGACACTGTGGGATAGGCCAAAGATCCAGGCCGGATTTGGGAGGACTGGAGGGGTCCAGCCTCCCCAAGGGTGGGCAGAGCCATGACAGCTGCACATGTGGTTCCACATGTGTGTGATATGAATGTTCAGTTCTCAGAGGAATGCTCATCATCTCCATTTTTCCCCAAACAGAATGACAGACACTCAGAGGTATTAATTTGTTATATGAAGTAAGAGAACAGAGGTGATGTGGGAGTTAAAAGCATGAGGAGCCTTGGTCAAAATGTCACAGCCGACCTGTCAGAACCCTGGAAATCTACCATAGAGGATTTAAAAAGCTGAATTTCCACAGCCACTCTGTGACACTTTCCTTGTCCTTGTCCTGCCCCTTCTCCCCAGCTCGGGCCCAGAGGGCTCACAGTGCTGCAATCCTGGGGAAATCCAGCGGGCAAATGAGGTTGGGACCCCCAGAGGATGCTTCTCAGAGAACTGTCATTTGAAGAGTCGTGACGCCCCCCAGAGAACTGTGCTCTAAACCCTTGTCTTTATCTGAGTTGACTCAAAGCAGCCTGTTCCCGGGAATGTTGTCAAAAACAATCCTCAGCACAGCTGGCTGAGGCAGCAACTGCAGTCAGAAGCCGACCAGAAACCCGAGGCAGAGAAGCTGGGAAAGGAAACATTGTAGGAGGCCTTAGGACACTAACGTGTTTCTGGAAATCTATGGGATGCAAGTGACAGGCCTGCGTACATGCCCAGGTGTGGGGCATTTACCCACCACCCCCACAGCTTCCCAGAGTTTTCTTGAGTGCGAGCAGCAGGAAATATTAGATAGAAGGATTTATAGCGGAGAATCTTGCGGAGATAAACAGATAGAAAATAAAGGATAGCCTCGAGAGGGCCTGGAACCTATTCCAACGGGCCCCGACTGTCTCTGGTCCAGGGTTTTTATAGAGACGCCAAGGGGTGGAGCAAAAGACCTCCTCCCCCAGCACAGCCAAGTGCAGGCCATCTCAGACACCTGCACTCAGGCCCGTGGTCCTGATCATCCTCTATTCGGACCTGCTGGGTAAAGCCACGAGGAACCCCAGAACGGGCTCCCACACCCAGGCAAGGCCTCAATAAGTAGAAAGGCATCCTGCACTCATGGGCTGTAAGATTTAGTACTAAGACAATGTTTCCCAAGCTGTTGATGGTCCAAGGTAACCCCTACCCAGACCCCACTCCTTTATTCTTAAAGCTGTCCTACGATGCTTATGGAAGTGTATCGGACCCTGGAGAGCCAAAGCATTTTTTGGGAAAAAAAAAAAAGTGAAATTTGAAGTATATTTCCAAGTTTCAAAATACAGTTGCCTAGAGTAATCAATTCAGTGTGATACTAACCTAAGAACAGACAGGTGCTAACAGGAATTGCTAAAAGGTCTTACTAATAAAAAACCCAGTACCAGATACTGAGGTAAAAGCTGAAAGATCAGAGAGGCAGAGCAAGCCACAGCCAACCTCACCTCACCAACTCCTCAGCCAATCCCGAAAGCCTCTGAGTCCTCACCCAAAAGATCTCAGCCAAAAAGAACCTTTAGTTCCTGTCTCCTCAGGCCTATATATACCTTTCTTTGCCCAGCCACATCACTTCCTGGGATTCACAAGGCGTGTGTGCTTCCCAAGCAAAGGCTTGAGATCTCAAGTGCTGGGATTAAAGGTGTGTGCCACCACTGTCTGGCTCTGTTTCTCTCCTAGACTGAGTCATAATTGAACTGGGGGTGGGGGTGCGTGTTTGTAGAAAACACTCCCCACTTAGCCTTCCTGAGTAGTTATGCTCCGCGAGGAAACTAAGTGTCGTGTGCTGCGATCAGTCTGTAGCGGTCCTGAACTGAAAAGCGAGCAAAATAAGCTCTGCTCCTCTGCCCATCCTGTGTAATAGATCACTGGAAAACCCGCCTGCTTGGGGCAAGCCCCCACATCTCCAAAGGCTTCCGTTAACCTCGGGGTGAAGTTGAACGACCCAGCATCCTTTTTATGACGCTTGGAGACCTGGCTGGAACTACCCCCCCCCCCCCCCGTGTTATTTCATTCTTGCCCCCCACCTCCACCCCTCCACCCACTTTCATTCACATGTCTTGGGCTTTCTTGCAACCCAGAGCTTCTCACAGTTTCTCACAAGTGCTGAGCCTTCGCTGGACTCAGCCCCGACCCCCCACCTTTAAAAAATAGGAAGCTGGGTACAGTGGCATCTGCCTGTGGCGGCTCAAACACTTGGGAGGTAGGGATAGGAAGATCAGAAGTCGGGGTCATCCTGGGCTACATGAGACCATGCCTCGAAAACAAAACAAGAACTAATCTTGCTACTTTAAAAGGTGTGATTTAGCCGGCGGTGGTGGCAGTGCACGCCTTTAATCCCAGCACTCGGGAGGCAGAGCCAGGCGGATCTCTGTGAGTTCGAGGCCAGCCTGGGCTACCAAGTGAGTTCCAGGAAAGGCGCAAAGCTACACAGAGAAACCCTGTCTCGAAAAACAAAAAAACAAAAAAACCAAAAAACCAAAAACAAAAAAAAAGGTGTGATTCATAGTGATCACTGAGTGATCACCTTCGCTATGGAATTCTACAACACTGCCGTCACTCCAGAACAAGTCTCCCACTCATTAGCAGCCACTCCCAATTCCTCTCTTCTTTATCTCAACGACCCTATTCATTTTCTTCCCGGAATTATCTATTCCATAAAAATGATACCACACAAAATGTGTCCTTTGTGTTGAACTCTTTTCCTTTATCACTATTTTGCTTTAAAGATTTGCCTCTGTGACAGCACGTATCAGTAGGACATCGCTCTTACAGCTGAGTAATAAATTCCACTGTATGGACGTACTACATTTTGTTTATCCAGTTATCCACTGGTGGACGTCCCCATTATCTCCGCTTTTCTGTGACATTGCGAACAATGCGGTTACAAGTGTTTGGTTACAGATTTTTTTTTGGTGTGAGAATGTTTTCAGTCTTTTGGCTTTTGTGTTGGTCGTTTGTCACGACAGGGACAAAACACCGGAGAGAACAAAGGATTGCTTTTATTTGGGCTCTCGATGTGAGGGGTTTCAGTTCCCGATCAGCTCACCCTGCTCTAGGTGACATGGACACAGTGAACAGGGACATGACGGGAGAAGCAGATGGTGGAGCAGGGTGACAACCTGGAGGGACCAGGGACAGACCTGTACCTCAAAGCCTTGCCTGCCAGTGTGACCTTCCCCCCACCGGGCCCACTGCCTGATGGCCTGCTCAGCGGGTTCACTTCCCGACGAAGTTAGCAACCTCGTGCTCCAAACACCTTTTAAAAACTTGTTTAAAAAAAAAATTCCACACCTGTCCACAATGTATTTTGATCATATTCACTCCTTCCAGCCCACCCTCAGTTTCCCCCCCAAATATCTCTCTCTCCCAACTTCACGTGCTTTTTAAAAAATCTTTTAATCACCCACCGGGTCAAATTCGTGTTGTCTGCACATGTGTGGGAGTGGGGTCACCCACTGGGACGTGGGTCATTTGCCAGTAGCTACTTTCCAAAGAAAAGTGACTGTCCCTCTCTCTCCCAGCAGCCAGCCACTGCCATTAGCTCTTTGGACGGGGATGGAGGAGCCTTGGAAGTCCCTCTCACTTGGTGCTAGCAGATTTAAGCGGCTTGATCCTGCATGGATCGCGTGCAGGTAACCACAGCTGCCGTGAGTTCATGTGGTGCATTTCCCAGCACTGTTCCCCACCCTCCAGCTCTGGCATTCTTTGCCCCTCTTCCATGATGTCCCCTAGGCTTGGTGTGGGGGATGATATGGATGTCTTGTCTGTCTATAGCTGAGCACTCAGATTCACTTATTCTCAGCACTTTGAACAGCTTACACGTCTCTACACTAACCTCTAACCACCGTAACAAGAAACCTCTCTAATTACAGTTGATAGAAGCACAAATCTATTAGCGTAAACATACATCTCACCACTTATTTATGTAGCCTCTGGCTGTCCTAAAACTCACTATATGCTATGTAGACCAGGCTAGCCTCAAGAACTCACAGAGATCTACCTGATTTTGCCTCCCAAGTGCTGGGATTAAAGGTGTGTACCACTATGCTCAGCTATAAACAGATATTTTGAGAGCGGCTTGATAACCTGACCGTTTAGGAAAACAACCTCAACGGCGTCCCGCCCCCACCCCAGGACTTCCCCATATTTACAGCAGCAGGCATGACTTTGCTCTTGGGATGCTGGCCTCAAATACCATCAAGAGAGCTGCAGCCTGCTCCGATAAACGGTCTTGCCACTGTCATACCAGTTGGCACATCCTGCCCGGTCAGTCAGTATTATAGCATTCAGGATCCCGTGCCAGGGAAGATCGCTGATATCTTTCCAAGAGGCACCCAAAACAGTAGAGACTAGTCCCATTGCCCAGGGTTACAACCATAACAGAAAGTAGGGGCCCATTGTTCTAGACCAGCTGTACGTAAGCTGTTGGGCAGGCAGTACCTGCCACACCTACCGCGTTATTTTCTAGGTGCCTGGCTCACCCTCTTGCTCAGAGGGCTCTGAGGAGAGAGGAGTATACACCTTATTATTGTGCTCTGCACAGTGCAGAGCATCTGAAAGGCATCAGTGAGAAACTGACTGAGTCACAGCACGCATTCCATTTGGACAGCGAGAAATTCTACTGCTTGAAACAAAGTCTTTGTAGGCTCTGATTTATGGAGTCTTTGAAGAAGAGTGGCATGTAATGTGTGTGTGTGTGTGTGTGTGTGTGTGTGTGTGTGTGTGTGTGTGTGTGTACATATATATATGTATACAATACAAATATTTATGCTCATCATTTTAGTGAAGTATACATATCTGTATACTGATTGAGACAGGGTCTCACTGTTTACCCTTGGAACTCTATGTAGACTAGGTTGGCCTTGAACTCACAGAGATCCAGTTGACTCCATCCCTTCTGCTGTCCTCTCTCTTCCCCACTTCCCCTTCCTTCCCTAAAAGTCTGCCCTCTTCTCAAGCCGTCCCCCTGGCCCCACTCCCTGCACATATGAGCGAAAATACGTCCACTTCCCTTCCCATGTCTGGTTAATTTCACTTGACATAATAAATTCCTGTTCCACCCATCACTTGTAAATGACATGAGTTCATTCTCCATTAGAGCTAAATAAAGCTCCATTGTTGACACAGGCACCTAAGCTGGTTCCATATATATATATATATATATATATATATATATATATATAATTGTATGTATATTGTGTATGTATAGTATGTGTATAATATATATTATATATATATATAATATGATTGATTTTCTTTTAGTGTTCAACAATGAATCTGAGAATCACCCACTTTGTCAAGATGGAAACTACATTCATACATACAATAGCTGAGGCTTGTCGTGAAATCCTCCTGCCTTAGCTTATGTTCTGGGATTACCAGCCTGTACCACCATGCCTGGCTCATTTCCTAAATTTTAAGTGTGTTGTATTACCTTTTTAATTTCAAAAAGCACACAAAACACTGAAGCCTACAATGTGAAATGGTTCTTAAAGTCTCTACGGCTGAAGTGGAGATCTCTGATTTCCAAAGTCAAACCACGCAGAGCTCACAAGTGGCCACTGTAGCAAATGCTGCTTATAGAAGATACTTTCTGCAAATTTCACCATCCTGCATCCCAACCAGCCAAGTTGGGAGTTTTATAGAGTATTTCACAATAGTTTAACTGTCCTTAAGAAAAATAGAAAAAAAATTAAAAATAAAGAAAATGCCTCTTTAATTTTTCAAAAATTATATATATACATATATGTATATATATACATACATACATACATACGTATGTATATATATATATATATATATATATATGGGTTTCTTGCCTGCATGTATATCTGTGTGCCACACACATGCCTGTGCCCTTGGAGGCCAGACATCATGTGATTTCCTGGAACTGGAGTTACAGATGAGCCATCATGTGGGTACTGGGAAGTGAACCCTGGCCTCCAGAAGAGCAGCCAGCACTAACTCCTGAGCCATCTCTCCAGCCCCGATGCTTTAGATTTGTCTTGTCACCTTGGGACACCTTGCAAGAGAGGAGGACTATCACTTGTTGCCTTTGAATGTGGCCCCTTCGGTAGTTCTGCCTGTCGAAAACACAAACTAAAATACAACTGCTTTAAACGTTCCTCCCTAGTTCCCAGAGCCATGTGATTCAGTCCCTGTTTGGACATAGGCTTTGGGTAAGCAATAAGAAAGTCTCATGGGCACGTCAGTGTAATTTTACCAATTAAAAACTTGTAGATTGCCACCAGAGCCTCCCTGTCTGGCAGGGTTCATTGCTCAGGGATGCCTAGAGGTGAGAAAGTGGGACGCCCACACATCCCGTGTGATCAGGGCCTCAGCACGTGCCAACCACAGCAGAAGCTGCTTGTGGAGCCCAGGCTGGAAGGGCAGGAAATCCAGGTTGGAAGACTGTGTCTACTTCTGAAGGGTACTGTCACTGCACTTACAGCCTGTGCCGGGTTCGACTTCTCTAGCAGTCACCTAGGTGCCAGGGTTCCCGAACAACTCCCAAATCCCCTAAGAAAGCCTCGTCAGAAGACACAAATTGTTTCTTCCAAGCTCATCCTTTGTACTTCACTCTACTCCCTGCCTCCTTCCCTGTCCCCCCACCCCCCACCCCCACTCCTGTCTGTCCCTCTTCCTTCCTGGCTTCTTCCTTTCCTTTTCCACTACTGAAATGTGGATGCCACTGGCATCCACCTTCCCTGTCCCCAGAGGGCACCTCTCACAAGTGAGTGGAGACAGCTTGTGGGGAAAGCTGGGCCCTCGGGAAGCATGGCAGGGAGGCAGGGGCAGGACAGACGTCTGGACGGCACTCGCCCCTCTATGTACCAGGCTGGCAAACAGACAGCCCGCCCCAGGCCACCTTTGATCAGCTATTCCCTTCCTAGTATCCAGAAACCTGGGTTCTGCCTAGGAACAGGCCAAAGGAGGGTGCCATTGGGTGAGACTGAACCTGTTTAGTAATGTTACCTCAGGATCACCAATGATAAGTCTTTGCAGACCTTTAGACTGGATGTAGCAAAAACAGAAAAGCTTCCTAGTTGAAATAACTTCAAAGCTTTAAGTACTTTACAAAGCACCCATTTACCCTTTATTTCCATTTCTCAAATGTTAGCATTTCCCCATTTTCCCCCTGTATTTCCTTTCCCATCTCTTTCATTTACTAATAGACACCACTCATACACCATGCCAAGGATGGGACCCAGGGCCTCTGGACACGGTAGACATGGTAGGTAAGCTTCCTACCACTGAGCTATAGCAAGACCTTATTAATAGACATTTTAAGGATGCCTGAGGTTAACTGAGCAACAGTATAATTATAGTGTTCAGATATACCCACACCGACCCACACATAGTTCCCCCATCTTGTGTCATCATACATTAATTTATTTGCTATAATTAATCAACCAATATGAACACACTATTATTAACTAAAGTCATTAATTTACTCAGCTTTCCTTACTTTTTGCCTAATGTCCTTTCCTCTTTCAAGACCCCATCCTGGATGTGTTATGGGTAGTTATCATTTCCCATCCTGGATGTGTTAAGGGTAGTTATCATTTCTCTTTAGGGTCCTCTTACCATTACAGTTTCTCTGAATTTGCTGTTTGTTTTTTGTTTTCTCCAGACAGGGTTTCTCTCTGCAGCCAGGAACTTGCTTTGTGGACCAGGCTGGCCTTGAACTCGGAGATCCACCTACCTCTGTCTCCCGAGATTAAAGGTGTGCACCACCACCGCCCGGCTGACTTTGCTTACTTTTGATAACCCTGACCATTCTGAGGAGTGTTGGGTAGACATGTAGTAGATCCCCTCTGCAAGAATGTATCGAATATATTTTCACTGTGATTAGACTTGGTTCATGTGTACCTGGAGGAAGACTGCCAAGGTCAAGTGCCATTGTCCTTGTATCACAGCAAGGTACACATGGTCAGTGACTCATCATCACAGGTAAGAGTGTTGACTAAGTCTTCCCACTGTGGCTTCCTCTTCTCCACTTTCTACGAGGAAGTCACCCCAGTCAGCTCACACTGGAGGAGGAGAGCCTGTCTTCCACTGTAAGGACAGACAGCTTGGATTTCTACACAAAATCTGTCTCGTTGCTCCCATTTTATGACTACTCCATGCTTTGAGTCATAATCCATTCGACTTGGTTTTGCTTGTTCTGCCCACTAATTTGACAGAATTGTTAATCCATGAAAAATTATTCTGATAACCTAAGATTTGAAAACTAGAAACACTTCCCCTTCTGAGCTACCTGTGAAGCCCGGCAGTGGTGGCACATGCCTTTAATCCCAGCACTCGGGAGGTAGAGACAGGCAGAACTCTGTGAGTTCGAGGCGAGCCTGGTCTGCTCTACAAAGTGAGTTCCAGGACTGCTTCACAGAGAAAGCCTGTCTCTGGAAAAAAACAAAAAGAAACAAAAGAGTTATCTGTGGTTATATAGAAATTTTTACTTTAAATTAAAAATTTTAAACTAGCCTGAAGATTCAACACTCAAAAAGGGAAGAGGCATTCAGAAGTCTCTCGGCTGGTGAAATGCCTTCGTGGGGAAATACACTTGCTGCTGCCCAGCCCAGTGACCCTAGAACCTACTTAATGAAAGGAGAGAACTGGTGCCCACTACTTGTCATCTGACATACCATGCACTTATACCATGGCATACATGCACACGCCTACCCATGAACACGCACACACACTCCACACACACACGTAATGTGTGGGATGGTTTTGAAATATGTTTACAAGTCTATGATAGTCCTTACTTTAAGAACTAGACCCTCTCCCCTCCCCTATGGTGATCTACGATTCTTCCTCCAAACAGAATCTGACAGAAGTGCCTCTGTGTGGCTTCCAAGACTGGCATCATGGAAGACCCCACGGCCTTCTTTACGTCTGCCATGGATCGCTTGTTCTGAAGGAAGCGAGCTGCCAACCCATCCGCTTGTGAGGATCCTCAGGCTCCTCTCTGGGGAGGAACAAGAGCTCCTGTCAACAACAGCAGGGACCGAGGTCTTTGTCGAAAGCCAAGTGGGTGAGCCCGAGTCCCCCCATCCCATGCAGACACGGTCAAGCCTGCAGCCCTGGATGATACCTGTCTAGGCTTTTACGAGCTTTCCTGAGCCTTAAACTACCCATCCAAACTGTTTCTGAGGCACTGAAATGTGAACTAGTACATGCTTGATTTTTTTTTTTACCTGCCAAGTCTTGGGGTAACTTGTTATATGGCAACATATAAGTAATAAATTATAATGTTATATTTATAGTATCAAGCGGTGAGACCCTTAAAAAGATCCAACAGGACAGTTTTGCTAGAAAGAGAAGATGTAACCCACGTTAAAGCTGCTTTCTTGCACATTACAGTGAGTAAATAAATTAACATTGTAAAGCTCACTGTTGGTAGGGCTTCTGGGAGAGAAGATCATGACTGGTACTTTACTTAACATGATTCAGTGCCCCTGAAGCTGACAGATGAAATGAATGCTATACTGCTCTCCCTGGGGCAAGAGCCAGAAGTAAAAGCCTCACGCTGGTTTTCACAACGACATTCCTATCAGGAAGCACTGTTTGTACTAACGAGGAAAGACTCAGAAACCCAGGAGTAACCAACTGAGCCATCTCACTGAACCCAGACAGTTCTTTAAGAGCTGGGAGTGGGGGCTCACACTTACCACCCCAGTACCTGGAGGCAGAGACAGGAGAATTACCAAAAGCTCAAGGCAATTTTACTTGCACATTAAGACCTGGTCTCAGAAACAGAACAGAACAAAACAAAAACAGAGCCATTTGGTCATATGTACAGATAGGTAGATAGGTAGGTAGATAGATAGATAGATAGATGATTGATAGATAGATAGACAGACAGAGAGACAGACGATTGATAGACAGATCCCTTTTCCCACACTTATGTTACATGATAACATGGCTGTAAAATATTCTCCTTACCTACTAGGAACAAAAAGATGAAACCCCACCCAGCAATGCTGGCAGACCTGGCCCAGTTTTAAACTGTCGTCAAGCAAAGTCCTCCCCTCCTCCCTCTCTCCACGGCCCCATAAGCAAACAGAAAGACTCAGATAAGTGTTCAGAGAGTTCCCGTGCTTCCTGCTGGCTGCAGCAGGCAGCCAGTTTCCTGGAGGAGGAGCCTCCTACCTGGGAAATCCCAGACCCAGAACCCTGGCAAAGAAACTAAAAACCCAAAGAAAACTGTTGTTCACATGACAGGAATGCAAAGAATGATGGGTGGTGGGGCACATGGCAGAAAGAAGCCTGGCATGTGTGAGGCCTGGGTTTGGTGCCCAGAACCACACACCCACCCACACACCCACCCACCCACCCACACACACACACCCCTATACCTACCTACACACACACACACACACACACTCCTACACACACCCCTAAACACACCCCTACACCTACACCTACACACACACACACACACACCTCTACACCTACACACACACACCTCTACACCTACACACCTCTACACCTACACCCACACACCCCTACACACACACACACACACACACACACACCTACACACCCCTACACACACACACACCCCCTCAAGCTTAGCACATTCAGGGACTAGCCCTTGGATGACAGAGAAGGAAAGTGTCACGGAAGCCCACGCTGCCCCACAAACCCCTCAGCTACCCCACCCTCCATTACCCGAAGACACAAACACATTAACGTCCTCTATCTGGCTCCGAATGCAACATCCAGTTCAAATGGAAGAAACTAGTGATGAACTGACCAAATAAAAGTGGCATGTGGCACAGAGAATGGGTGTCACCTTTGTTACAGACGCTGGCCTGACTGGTACACACCGAAACGTTGTCAGGGACTGACTCATGCTGTGAAATCAGAAGAACTGTTTGTGCTTGTTATGGCTCTTTCTGTATGAAAAACAGTTACTACTTCTATATATATATATTTAAATATAAAGGTAGTTGTAAAGCCAGGCCTGGTGGCATACTCTGATAGTCCAAGCTGAGACTTAAGCCAGAGAATCACTTGGGTTCACAAGTTCAAGACCACCCTGGGCAACATGGTGAGATCCCTTGTCAACAGCAAGGACAGAGATGTAGCTCAATGGTAAATTACTTGCCTAGCATGTGCAAGGTCCTAGGTTCAGTGCCTAGTACAAAACAAACAAATAAATAAAAGCCAAACTATAACATAAAAACACAACCTTCTTTTTATTTATTTGGGTTTTCAAGACAGGGTTTCTCTGTGTAGCTTTGGAGCCTGTCCTGGAACTCACTCTGTAGACCAGGCTGGCCTTGAACTCACAGAGATCCACCTGCCTCTGCCTCCCCAGTGCTGGGATTAAAGGTGTGCACCACCACTGCCCAGCACAACCTTTTATTAACCATGCAATTTTAAAGATTTTTTTCCCTCAGAAAGTGAGTAAAGACATAAGTGCTTCAAAATCCCATACTGTTTTCAAATAAGCCAATTATTGCCTGCTTCATTTAAATACTTAGTACATACTGCGTGCGTGCGTGCGTGCGTGCGTGCGTGCGTGCGTGCGTGCGTGCGTGCGTGTGTGTGTGTGTGTGTGTGTGTGTGTGTGTGTGTGTCTGAGTGCAGGTAGAGAGGCCACAGGGCAACCCTTGATTGTTTTTCCTATGTGCTTTTTGAGACAGGGTCTCTCATAGTTGCCTTATCTACTAGACTAGCTGGCCAGAGAGCGCCAGGGCTCCACCTCCTCTGACTCCCCAGCTCTGGGTTTATGAACATGTGCTACCACATTCAGCTTTATTTTGTGGGTTCTGGGGATTAACCCCAGGTCCTCGGGCTTGCACACTAGGTACTTTACGGGCTGAGACATCTCTCCAGTCCTTCAGTTATGTTTAAAGGTAGGTTTTTGATGTTTTTTAAACGTCACCATGTAAATAATATGTAAGTAATCCCTGTGAACTAGAATGATTTATTAGTCAAAATGATTCAGTTCCGCTGGAATGAGGCAGGATGGTCCCAAGTTTGAGAACAGCCTGGGCTACAGAGTGAATGAGAGGCTAGCTTGGGCCACCCAGCAAGACCCTGCTTTGAAACAAAACAAAAACCAAAAAACAACCGACCACACAACAAAAACATTCCAAACCTAGCAGGTAACAGACATTTGCTACAGTGGCTTCCATTGCTCACATTCCTCCTCTAGGGGAAACTTAGACAATGCCTACCCCAAGGTCCCCGCACCAAACCCAGATACCTTCTAGGTTTACTCTGGAGAGCCAGTGAGAACATTGGGCTTACTTACAGAGCCGTGGGGGGGGGGGGGGGAGGGTTCCAGCCAGGAACATGGGTGGCTGGAAAGCCGCCACCCTGGAAGGTCCACACCCAGCATAGATGACGACCGCGTAGATGCGCGCCTATCCCTAGGCCTTCCCAGTTTATATACTACTAGCTCTTCCCCGAGGCCATGTGCAATTAAGGCAGAACTACATACAGCTGGTTGGGAGGAGTGTACTCAAGGTGGGGGTCCCGGGACCCTCCCAGCCCCTCTTTCTATCAGGGAAGGTCAATAGTCAATAAGCTCACCTGTGATGATCCTTTACAAGTGGGCACACCTGAACTCAGGAAGACAGCGGCACTTTGTCTGAGAGAATAATCCTGTATATAACACCTGCCCCTATCACCTTCAAGTTTCCTGTATACATTTTCTGTTTTCTTTCAGGAATACCAACTGTTTATAACTTCACAGCCATTTTTCCATCATGCTGTAGATTTAAATTTTTGAAGAGATCGGGTTTTATTTTCTCAACCCAGAAACACAAATAAAGACATTTAGAGTTTTGAATCTGAGAAATGTCGCACAGAGACCCCCCCCTCAAACTGACTTTGAGTCAACAGTTCGCACGGTAACAGTGGGCATGGCACCAGACCTGTATCCAGGATGCTGAGAGCACCAGGTGATGCCGCTCCATCTGCCTCTGATCTTGCAGGTGGTCCTGAGGAGGCTTATAGAAGGAAACAAACACCTGGACCCAAGAGGCCCTGGAGGTGTAGGGTGACACACGGGTCCGGGTATAGGGTTTTGGTCAGGGGGCACCCAAGGCAACTTAGGATGCAGATGTCTTTGTCCCGTGCCTACATAATTACTCCTTTTCCCTTCTCAAAGGATTCTAGGCTGTTTCAGGGGGAGGGACTTCTGTGGTTAGAGAGCCAGCTGCCTCATGCCTCCCTTTCTAAGAATCCAAGAGACTCCGTAAGTAAACACAATAAATCTTCTGGCATGAGAACAGAGACACAGCCAATTTGGGGTCCCATTATCCACGCTATAGGATATGCAGGCCAGGGGTACCATGATAGAGAACACTGAAAACGGACACTTCAAATCTATCGGAACTTTTAACAAGCAGCAGGTTGTCGTGAGTTTCAAGCTCTCCCTCTCTGAACTCCTAATTCTGCAATTAGCAGATAGGAATAAAGAGAAGGGAAAAAAAAAGAATGCGGGTGAGAGATCATCCTTGTTGGACACACTACTTCTGAAAGGACTGTGCACCCCTGATGGAAAAGCCCTTCCAGGACCCACTTTTCCGTGGCTTATGGCAGGTCTCCGCAGTCCCACTTGAGGAACCAGGATGTCGTTTTTGTGATAAATGCACAGAAAGACGGTCCATCAGCTACATGCTACTCCAAGGTGCTGTTTGGCTCAGAGACCCCTTTGGGACAGAGTTTAAAGGACTGTTATGTGAAGAGGTGGCCCCAGGAGAAAGCAGCCAGCCCTCTGGGTTTCCCTCCACTTGCTACATTAGTAATATATCGCACCTTTTAGACCTGTCCATCCTAACCTCTCTCTTACCTTTTTATTTTTATTTTTTGCATGTGGGGGCAGTGGGGTAGGGAGGTATGTCTGTCTCGGTGTGTATGTGGAAGTGAGCGAAGGAGACCTGGATACTGAACCAGGTGGCTCATGCCTTTACCCACTGAGCCATCTTCCTGGTCCACGAGTCTTGATGCACACCTCTGTCCACGGTTATTTTCAGTGACTCCATCTCACAGCTCCCATCTCCAGCAACCAACGAGCCCTGGGATGCAGGAAGGCTGAAATGGTATCCTTAGGGCAATCTAGATGCTCAACACATTCCCAGTGAACGTATCCAGACACGGTGGCGTGGCTGCTGTTGAGGTTACGTAAGAGATGACGCAAGAGGATTGCTTGAGCCCCGGAGCTTGGGGCTAGCCTGGGCAACACAGCAAGACCCGACCACCTCACCTTTTTAAAAGAGGGAAAGGAAAACAGCAACAAAGTCAGCCTGGTCTATTTAGATGAGTTCAAAGTGTTTTCTCATCTTCACAGTCTCAAGGTAAAATCAAAACCCTTTGCTTAAACACACGGGGTAGTTGGTCTGGGCCGTGGTCCATGCTTATAATACCAGCACATGGAGGCTGAGGCAAGAGGATTAGGAGTTCAAGGCCACCCTGGAACATGAGACATGGTCTCAAAAAAGCAGAAAACGAAATCAAACACTATGGTAAGTCAGCAATTGTGAGGTCTGCACACAGCATTCTGGGAATTCTAGTGAAGTAGCCATGCCTACATCTGGAGGTCTTCACCTTGAATCCTCTTTATAGGTTGTATTGGGGCTGTGTGTGTGTTTGGTTTTTTATTTGTTTGTTTGTTTTGTTTTGTTTTGAGGGGTATGAGCAACCTTACCACGAAGGTAATAAATACATATGAGTTTCCAAGCGGAAGGAACCTAGGATGAAGACTGAGTGAATGGGGCCTTAGCACACACCCCCGCCCCCCTCCCCTCCTCCCCCCACCCCTCACCCGTTAGGTGTGGTGCCACCTGGGGGCAGGGTTCACAGCAGGGGGAAGCCAGGGAAGGTTGGGAGAGCATTCCTGCCGGCAGAGCCCTCCCTGCCTGGACTTTGCCACAGGAGCAAAAGGCTCTTTCACCCTGCCCTCCCCATCTCTTCTGCCCTGACTCCGCCCCCTCCCCCCTCTCCCCTCCCCCCAGCACTGTGACCTGGTAAGAGAGTTCACCAGGTCAGGTCCCACAGACACTGAACAAAGGACATGAGAGCCAGCCTGGGCCTGTGTTCTGACCACCGCGGGACAGCCAGCACTGGGCTGTGTGGAGACACACTGAAGCCGGCACAGGAATGCGGAGGAACCAACAGAGCTGGTTCCTTGGGAAGGCCGGTATCATCACTCCTGGCGGGAGCCAGGACCTTCTTATTTTCTCAGCCTAAGGAGTTCTCTCTCTCTCTCTCTCTCTCTCTCTCTCTCTCTCTCTCTCTCTCTCTCTCAATCTAGTATTTGGAGTGTTATATTACATTGGGTTTCCCCCATTCCTGACACATACGCCTTTCCCCCTCTTGCCGAGTATCACAAGCTTCTCTCTGTTGGAACTCAGCTTTGAAAGACACCTTGGGAATGAGTCTGGAGGTACAAAGCAGCCAAGAACAAATAGTTGAGATTTTTAGCTTCTAGCTCGGAGAGAGATCATATCCCGTTCACCTATATAAACCCCATAGCACTGTGCAAAATATTTGTTGAATAAGCTAATCCAGTTGTGACAGTATGGTAAACCCACCGGCTCCCCAAAGAAGCTGTTTACTAGATTATTTACATAGACGTCTATTTTGTAAACTTAAATTTTCATTTTCCTACCCCACCCCCCATCATGTTTTCTGATTTGATTTTCCAGTTTCACCCTTTAGGTAGGGGATGAAAAGGCTACATAATTGGAAAAGCTCACAGAATTGGTTAATTTGTCTTTTTGGTTTAAAAACTGATAGGAGCTGGGGGCACTTGAATAATACACGGGGGGTCCAAGATTCTATCCCCAGAGAAAGGGAGAGATGGAAAAAAGAAACTGATTTCAGCAACATCAAGTTAAACCACAAAGAAACAAAAAGATCTGAAATCATCGAGCCCACTGTGTAAAAACATTAGCAATAATCAGAACGGTACAATATCATAAATTATAATGATCTGCTGGTCTTTTAATGCAAGAAAATAACCAGAAGAAACACAAAAATACTTTTAAAAAATACGGCATCATTGCCACTACACATGAAAATATTTCCATTAAAAAAGTAATCTCTGATTGAACTTTGAACTTTTCAGCCCTCTTTGGATTTATATTCGGTGACCTGCACATTCTGCTGGGATGTGCAGAGTCGTCATTCTGTGATTTCGGCCAGGGACCGGCACTGATCCGTCTTCCTGAGACCTGGACGGGACACTTCCTGTTAGACATTCAGTACTTCAAGGCTAATATTTAATCTTAATTGGCAAGAAGTGTAGTGCAAATGACGTCATACTTAGCAGCCTGACACAGTTCTGACGGTGTTAACCCTTCCCACTTCCCCAGAAAGACCCCAGCTTTCTCTTTTCTCGAGTGTCAGCTTTGACCTTGGAAGCTATTGGAAGCTGTCAGAGATGATTCTGTTTGCTACACAGGGAGTTTCCCTTCAGGGTGAAGAGTTTCAGTCATCGCACAAATGAAGAACCAAACTGCTTTCATACTTGGGCAGCTCACTTTGGGGTGGTACAAAAAACAAACGTACAACACCAGCAAACAGGCTGGGCCTGAACGGAGTCATTTCTCCGGAGAGTGGAGTCAAGGTCATTCTTGATCTCTCCTATCTGCTTCTCTGATCACTAGCAAAGATACCCAGAGAAGAGAGTCATCAGTTTACACCAAGCAACCACAGATGCTGTTCACGGGAAGGCTCGGGCACAGGGCTGAGGAAATCTCTTCAATCAAATTCAACACTCTCCAGTAACAATTTTATTTCATTGGTTGGAATGCCAAAAGGCACATAAAGAAAATGAAGGGAAGCCATCTGACTTCAAACCTGGTGCTTTCCACTCAGCCAAGATTGATTCTGGAGATGAATAGAAGCCAGAGAGCTTCCAGCCAGGGAAGCATGTGAGCTCTGTCAGTTCCAGGAACTGCCTCTCTCTGGCGCATCTGTTCCCATTCTAGTAAGGCCTGGCGCGGCCGCAGAAAAACACTGTGCCTTCCTGTGCTCAGACCCTTGGCTGGCTCAGGAGAGGGGGACCCTTCCCGGGCTGGAGTGCCTGGCTCTGCTCTTGTCTACATTTCACAGACCAAACATATGAGCCTTCAAGAAGTTGAGATGACCCTTGAGGACACCATTTCGCGGGTCCTTTCTCTTCACCAACTCCTAGAAGTTTCTGTTTCCGCTGGGTTCTCTCACCTACTTAGTAGCTTGGGTGGGTGGGTGGGGGGGACACTGCCTTCCGGAGAGAGGAGCCCACCTCAGTCACTGTACTCTTCTTTCTCCTTCGGGGTGTGGAATTTCTCATATTGGCTGGCCAGCCTCCATTTGTGGTGCTGGGTTTTGAGCAAAGCAGCAAAGGAAGACTTCCGGGTGACATTTCTAGACATTTCCCGGCTCTTGACCTTCCTGACTGGGGAGGAGCTTTGTACTAGGGGGTATACAGGGAAGATGGGTTTGCCCCGGGGTGCACCCAGGAGCTGCCATGTTTCCCCGGTGGCATTACTGCTCAGATACTGCCACGGCTTCTTGCCACTGTGGTCCCGGACATTCACCCGAGAAGCCAACCTTTGCACTAGCAATTTGATGACTCCCTGGTGGCCGTGAATAGCTGCGAGGTGCAGCGGTGTATACCCACAGCTGGACCTCACGTTGACATCCAGTGCGAGCCCTGCCTTCTGGGCTCCAGAGATCAAGTCCTGAAGGGCATGCAGGTCACCATGCTTTGCTAGCCAGTGCAAGGCTGTGTACCCGGTCAGGAAGTCTCTGTGCAAAGCCAGCTGGGGGTCTTCCCCAAACAAAGTCTGCACGTCAAGCCAGGAGCCACTGGCAAGCCTCACGATCCATTCATGCTCTCTGGCATCTAGGGGGACAAGGGGTGACCTGTGCTCAGAAAGCCTCTGGGTTACCAAGGCAGCAGATCCATCCCTGTTGGGGGCCCATGAGGTGTGTGGCTGACCTGCCACAACATTAGCGTCTGCCAAATTCTGTTGTATCAAAACAATATCCACCCTTGGGCTGGGCAGGGCTCCTGCCTTGGAAGGTTTCCTGGACCGAGGTGGGCGCCGGCTCCTTTTCAATAAGTCTTCATCAAGATGCTCCTCATCAGAGGAGGAGGAGGGGGATTTGGTTCCCGCAGTACGGGCGCTCCTCCGCAGAGACCTCCGGAACTTGGGGGCTGGCCAGGGCGAAGCCTCCTGGGGGTGGTCTCCAAGGCTTTTAGCTACCGTTGAGACCTTCCTAGAACTGGGCACATTCCCTTTATTCCTGAGGCTCCGCCGGATCCGACTGGGGCTGCTGTCATTTGAAGACACAGACAGGCCCTCCATAGGATCCCTGAGCTCTCCCCAAGAGGAAGTTCCCAGGACAGGTTGCAGCCCCTCTTCGGGGGTCCCGGGAGACTCTTTGGGTCCACTGCTGCTCTCCTCGCTGCCGTGGCTCTCCTGATCCACAAAGTCATCCAGATCCTGGAGGGACAGCTGACAGCGAATGCTTCGAAAGACAGTGGGTGGGAGGTTCCCGGGCCAGGATTCTGAGGACTCATCAGGAACCACAGGCAGGAGAGAATGAAGAGACGCCGCGGGCTCTGGCAGCCCAGAGTTTGTCTCCGAGACCCCAAAGGCGGTTTCCAAGGGTAGCTGAAGGAAGTCGTCTGGCACCACCGACCAGGCGCGAGTGGGGGCCTCAGGCATCTGCGGGCATCTGCTTACCCACTCTCGAGTGCGCTGCTGCTGCTGCTGCTGCTGCTGCTGCTGCTGCTGCTGCTGCAGCTGCTGGGTAGGATGGGTCTGGGAGCGGGCGGTAAACAGCTCCAGCGGCTCACTGGAGGGAGCCGGGAGGGGCAGGTGAGCGGGCGGGGACGTCGGGCTCCCGGCAGCCTCGATGGCTGCCGGAGGCCAGCCAGGCGTTGCACACACCGGCGCTGGCTCAGCCGGCGCTCCTTCCCGCAGCCACCCGGGAGCTCCGAGGTCATCCGGGGCGGGGGCGGCGACAAGCTCTGGCTCTTCACTGGCGGCCGCAGGGTCCTCGAGATCTCCGGGCAGATGCTGTCCGGTGGGGTCCCCCCAGCCATTCTGTTGGCATTCCCAGCAGCAGCGGCCCCGCGTCTCCGCAGCCGCACACCTGCCTCTGGTCTGAGCAGCCTCGGGCCCCGGTGTCCCCCGGCTCGGGCTGTCCCTGGGACCGTGCTCGGCCCCGGCGGCCGCCTCCCGCGCGCTGCTGCCGGCTAGCTCATCGCCACCCGAGTCCACCCGGGGCGCAGCACCTGCCGGCGGCGGCTTCTGCGCCTCCCGGTCCCGGGGGCGGTGGCGGCCCGGCTGCTGTCCCTCTGCGGGGGTGGGTCGCTGCAGGCCCTCCTCCCCCAGCAGGTCCCTGTACCTCCTCTTGAGCACCACGTACTTGGTGCCGTCGGGGTCCTGGCGCACTGCGGCCACCGAGTTCACGAAGCCCTTGAAGAGCTCGCGGCGCTGCTGCAGCTGCCCGGGGGGCACGCGAGGGTCGCGCAGGAAGCCCTTGAAGTGGCTCAACAGCTCGGCGTTACGCACTCGGCCCCCGGCCTGGCACAGAAAGTCCAGCAGGGCCTCCTGGCTCAGCTCCCCGGCCATCGCTACCGGGTCCCAGGTGCCCGGGGCGGCTGCGTCTCGAGCTCCCAGAGCACTCCCCCTCCGACAGAAACCCGGGCCTGGCGAGTGTCACCTGCGCCCGGGGCGGCGCCACCCGCCTCCATCAGCCGCGGAGACCGGCGCCGCCCGCATCCCCGGAGCGCTCCGGGAGGGTCGAGGGTCCCCCGGGGGCGGGGGCCCGGGCTGAGTCCCCGCGCGCAGCCCCGGTGGCAGAGGGCGGCTCCCAGGCCGCCCCTGAGCGACGCTGGCCTGTGGCAGCTAGTCCCCGCCGCCAAAGTTCCCGGGATAGGTCGGAGTCGGTTTCACCTGCGCGCTGGCTACGCCTCTCCGGCTCTGGAGGAAGGGCCCGGCCCGCCTCCTGCACCTCCGCCCTCTGAGGTGTCCCCCAACCCCCGCCACCCATCCTGGGTGAGTCAGGCTGGTCCAGATGGGGACAGCGCGGGGAGGTGAGGCCGGGGGCGAACGGCTCTGCAGGACGCACTGCCTCCCCCCGGGCCCGGAAGATGCAAGGCAGGTAGGCGACCGGTTGTCCCTCGGAGTGCCTGCCACTCCGGGAACAAAAGCCATGGGAGGTCGGCTCTCTACCCCGCGGCACAAGTTACAGCCAAAGTCCACGCGGGTGGGGGGCCAACAGACAGGCTCTCCACTGTTAATCTTTATTAACGCGGTCTGGGGAGTGGCTTGGGGTTCCCAGGGGCAGGATTGGGACCCGGAAACTCCACCTTGACAATCTTTTTTTGGTTTGGAGATACCGAGATACTGGGAAGGCCTCTCCCGGGGCACCGGCTTCAAGGAGTTCAAATATACCTCCCTAAGTCTGTGCTGAGAGCCAAGTCCCTGAAGCTACAGCCCAAGGTTGGTTTCTGCCTTGCTTTTTCCTGCCTTGTCTTACAGCTCAGGGGGGTGGGGGATTCACTGTCAGGGAGTTTATTGCCTGGGAAGCCAAAATCAATAGGAATTATGTCTCCCCAGCTAAGGTATTTGATACCCAGGGCTGTTTTGTTTTTATTTAGTCTAAGATTTGTGAACAGAAGAGATTCGTTCCATCTGTTTCAGGCTGGCTTCTTGGTGAAATCATTGCTCTGAGCGTGGAAGTTTTCCTCCGTGCGTTTAAAATGTTGAACACGTGACAAGGGTCTGATTCCGCCCCAGGGTGGGTGCTGGACTCTCTTGATCTGTTGAAGGGATGCGTAGTCCGCCCTGATCCAGAGCCTCTGTAGAGTGGAACTAAGTATTTCTTTAACCTCTTCTGAGGAGGGGAGAGTTAACGTTCAGCCCACCTTCTCCGTAACAGCTGCCCTGCCCTCCACCTCTGTCTGCCTGGGTGCCCCCTCTTTTGTCTTGAGTCCGTTTGCTCGCTGTGCTTTATCTACAGTATCTGTAGCATCAAGCCCCTCCCTCCTTAGCTAGGCTTGCTGCAGCCGGCCCTCCCTCCCCAACTGCCAGCACAAATGCCCGCGTCTGCATCCTCTCACGACACCCACGTGTCTAGGGATAAACTTTCCGTTTTCTCCTCCGCTGGCATCTGATGCCCTGTCTCCTGTTCTCATCTTCTCCTTTGCTTTGCAGTTCTGGATTTTTCACTAAGACTATGTCGAGTATGTTGGTCCTACAATTGTCAACACGTTTGAATATGGACACCCCCTGTCCCCCAACCCCAGCACTGGGGATCGAACCCAGGGCCTCATTTGTGCTAGGTACTGTCACTACCACAGACCAATCGCAGTGATGGTCAGACAGGCCACATCTGAAGTGCTTTATTTAAAATCCCAACAGTATCCTAGTACTTTTCCACGAATGACTCGGAATCATTGGCTTTAAATTATCTAGGTCAGAAAGAAGGACTGTGTCTATTTGGGGCATTTTCTAGAACTGAAATCCAGTAGTGGGTTGACATGGAGAAACTGTTCCCACTCATGTCTCCATATAACTTTGAGGCCTTACAGTAGTTATTAAAACAAAAATATTTTCCGTTAAACTTCGGCTCTCTCTTGTGTTTATTTACTGGTGTTGAGTCTCAGTGGGATTCACAGGTCTGGGAGGGGGTCCAAATGGGAACCTCAGGTGGGCAAGTCAGAAGAACCCCTCTTGGGTGCCTTGCACAAGCATGTATGTTGAACTGCACAAGTGGCCAAGAGGTAGAATGGGGGTCCTGACTTGCAGTTCTTCAAGAGAGAAAGGGGTGGGGCAGATGCCAAAGTCCTGACACCATTCACCTTCCGTTGGGGTAGAATTACTGGGTCTGCGATTGTTTTGGTTTCTGGATACCCAAGTGGTTTAGTGCCTTCTTGTTTGTCTTGGGGGTGGCTAGCTGGAAGGTTCTACATCATATATATAAGGGCACCTTCTTGTTTTCATCATATTTAATTCATTATTCCCAAAGGTAGTTTTTTGGCTACATGGCTGGGCATTGTTAGACATGGGTATATATAAAGAAGGATGTGTGTTAGAGAACTCTGTGTTGCTATCAAAAGACCAGAGAGATGACATGAGTTTGCATGCTACCCGATTTAGGAGCAGCACATACCACCAGCTGAGGTCCAGGGGTGCATGAAGGAAGAGCTCAGGCTAAGCTCTTGTATTAAAAAAGAGTAATGGAGACCTTTAAGACAGAAGACACTTCTGGGCAGAGGGCTCTGGCTTCACTTAAATATTTTGGGAAACTAGCTACAAATAGAACTGCTTGGCTTTAAGGTAGAGGGGTGCAGCTGTGTAGGAAGGTGGGGGCCAGAGGAGGGAAGGCTAGGGAGAGGGGGGTCCTCTCCCCAAGGCAGAGTCTTTTAAGAATTTCCCAGAGAATCACAACTGGATCAGATTTGCTCTTTAGAAAGATCTGGAGGTAAATACTAATTTAGAATTATGGGTAAAAAGAGTATGTATCAGAATGAGTAAAAAAAGGGCACAATGCAAAGCTGAATTTAACCAAATCTAAGACTGCATCAGAGATATTAAAATGTAAAAAAGAAGTACCTCTTCAAATATAGGAACTTCAAAATAAATAAATACATAAGCCTGGTGCATGCCTTTAATCGTAGCACTCAGAAAGAAGAGGCAAGTGGATCTCTGTGAATTAATTCCAGGCCAGCCTGGAATGCACAGCAGAATTTTAGACCTGCCAGGGCTACATAGTGAGACCTTATCACACACACACACACACACAAAGAGGAATTGCAGGGTATTTTTAAAAAAATATTTCTTCAAAGAAGAAAATATGAGCCAGGCAGTGGTGGTGCACGCCTTTAATCCCAGCACTCAGGAGGCAGAGGCAGATGGATCTCTGAGTTTGAGGTCAGTTGGTCTACAGAGTGAGTTCCAGGATAGCCAGGGCTACTCAGAGAAACCCTGTCTCGAGGGGGTGGAGGAAAGGAAGGAAGGAAGGAAAAGAAAAAAATATAAAAATATGTGCCTGTACGTTGGGGGTCAGATTTGACATGTGCCTGAGTGTAGTGCAACTTTAATGTCTCGTATTAGCTTAATAACCCTACAATATTCGACTATAAGAGAATACGTGACTCTTTCATTTGAAAACAACACTTAAGAACAAAATAACAAGGCTGTATATGGTGACGCACCTCTTTAAGGAGCGGGAGCAGGTCAATTGTGAGTTGAGACCATCCTGGGCTAAACAGTGAGACCACATCTCCAAAGGGAAAAAGAAGACGAGAGGGAGGGTAGGGAGGGGGAGGTTAAGCTTCCCCAGGAGGAAGTGTCCAGACGCTGCTGAGATGCCCAGGAAAGAGGCAAAAAAGGTTTGAATTCAGCAGAAGCTGAGAACAGTGGACAGATGGATTCAAGAGATATTTAGAAGGTGAATTCAATAGGACCTGGCACCAGAGTCGATCAGGGGATGATGAACAAGCTGGGCAAGCTCCCGAGTAGCTGAGAGGTAGTTGGCATCGTCTCTCCGCTTAGAGAGAAAATAGAGAAAAGGTAGCTTGTGGAAATACATAAGGATGGATGTAAACTCAGCTCGGGGCATATTATTTTTGAAGGGCCATGAAAATAGAAATATCTAGAAGATAGTAGGCAATATAAATTTAGGTCCCCAAAGGTATGACATTCACATCTATAAATGGTCATCTAAACCACGGGAGAGAAAAATGCTTCACAATATATAGACAGGGGGGTGCGTGCAAGAGGCCAAATGGCAATTTCCAGTGAGTAAGAGGAAGAGCCTCCTGTGGGGACCTGGAGGGGACCCCAAGAGAGAGGAACACCTGTGTCTCAGAAGAGCAGGAGCAGGAGGGACAGCTTTCTAGACACACTGCCAAGGCTGATAAGAAAGGAAACAGGACCAGAGCTGGCAGGTCGCTGTGGCTGATCTGGAACAGTGTCAGCACAGTGACAGAGACTGAAGGCAGATCACAGAAGCCTGAGGGGTGGGTGGGGGAGGCGGGGTGGGGGTGGGGGTGGAGAATGACCCACTCGCCCCTGGACCAAAGGAGAGAAGGCAGATTTAGATACAGAGAACACCCTCAAATCATGGAACCGAGCTTTTCTTCTTTTAGGACAGGATATACGGTCTTGCGCATGTGCCAAGGGAAACAAGCCAAGGAAGGCTGTGTGAAGATCTAGAGCAGAGTGAATCATTGATACAGTAGAAACTGGGGGCGGCATTGGAGTCCAGAGTTCAGGGAGAGGAGAGAGCCATGCCCCCCCGGCCCCCCCCCCCCCCCCCCCGTTAGGAACAGAGAGATGACAAGGGATGTAGCTCAATGGTAGAGCACGCACCAGAGCCTCTGGCTCCATCCCCAGCACCGGAACGGAAAGAAAAGAGAAACAGAAGGGAAGTAGGTATTGCATTTGGGGACCCAAGATGTCACTTAGTTGGCAGAATGCTTGCACAGCATGTGCAGGGAGGTTGATACCCAGCGCCATATAAGCCAGGCATAACCTTGGTATGACACATGCCTATACACTCAGCACTGTGGAGGAGGTGGAGACAGGAGGATCAAAAAGTCAAAGTTATCCTCGGCTGTGTCAAGAGTTTGAGGCCAGCCTGGGCTACATAACTGAGTGGGGCGCACCTAACGGGAAGGGGCTCCTTGCATTTATGTCTCTGCTCCTGCTCTGCCCCCAGCCTTTATTTATTTGTCCAGTATTTATTGAGGGTCTACCAGATGTGTGTATTGGAGAGCTGAGCGTGTCATGGTGAATCAAACAGGCCGAACCTTGATTCTCAGAAAACTTAGACCTCAGTGGGAAAGAGAGTGGCAATAGATGTAAACCAAACAGAAAAGACCACTATTGGTAAGTGCTCAGATACAAAAGTCAGCTGGCGGCAAGCAAGGGTGAACGGGAAAGCCTGTCAGAGACTGGAAAGAGGCAGAGCCCCCAGTGAGATCAGAGCAGCTGGGAATGGGGAGGGGGAGGCCTAGGAAGAGCACTCCCGGGCAGGAAGAGCTGTGTCTCTGCCTCTGCCCTGTTTCTCTTTGCCCCCCAAGTCACACACACACAGGGATGTACTCTCTTGCAATATGAGAGCTTAGACACTGGAAACGACAGTATCGACAAAGCCCCTCTCCCCCGGAGCCTTCCGGGGCATCTTTCCTTTCCTCTCTGGCCTGGGGAATGGCCGGCCTGCCTTAGCTTAGTACCTGGTACTTGTACCGCTCCAATCTCTGGCTCCGCTGTATTTCTTCACACCTCTACCTCTGTGTCTTCCCTCTTCCGTCTCTTACAAGGACATTTGTCTCTGGGGTGATGGCCCAAGCCACAATCCATGATGCTTTGATTACATCTGCCACCTTGACCTGTAAAGCATCAGTCACAGGTTCTAGGAATCTTAACCTTTTAGAAGGCTGTCTGTCATTCAACCCGTTAAATGGGAAAACAGAGAAGTTCAAGAATGCCTTCCCTTCTCTCTTGTTCCAGTCAGCTTGAATTCCCTTCACGATTTGACCCAGCTAGCACTGACTGACTGACTCAGGGGATCTACCCACACCCTCTGTCCTAGCATTTTCTATTGTTAATGATATATTAATTAGGCTTGTAGTATTGGCTGACTACAGGGTAAGAACTAACCATGGTTAGCAATATCTTAAGACTTGTTTGCTTTTGCATATTTTCTTTTATAATTTATACTTCTGTTTGTATAATTCACATAACATTGGTTTATGTATTGGGCAGCTTTTTGTTGCTTTGACAAAAATACCTAAGAACTTAAGAGAGGAAAGAAAGGTTCATTTTTGGTTCATGGTTTCAGAGCGTTGGGTCCAGGGCTGCCTGGGCCTCTGGCTTTGGGCCTGAGGCAGGGCTGAAGGTCCAGGTAGAAAGCACATTATGGTGAAAATATGGTTATAACAAATTAAAAATTTAATTTTAACAACTTCTTGTCTTTATCGATTACATGGCAAGCACATGAATGTCACAGGCTTTCATTTTTAAATGAAGCTATGGGTGGTACTTATTAATCATCAACTAAACATGTTATTAAAATTTGGTATTTATATACTACAGTTGGCACATATCTGAGGAGAACTGAGGATACTAATTTAGCATGCTATTAATAAGTCTGGCAGCCCAAAAAATCCTTGGCAAACACACATAGGCACATAATTGGACTTCTCCCAAATTTCAAAGGCTAATTTCTTTCTTTTTTTTGCATATAATATTTTTATTGTCTTGGAGAATTTCATACAATATATTTGGATCATACTCATCCCAACCCCTTTCCTCCTCCTAACTCCTCACAGACTCATGCCCACCCCCCTATTCCTACCTCTCTTCCCCTCTTTTGAAATTGTTTCCCTTAAAAGCTAATTTCTTACCACATAGCAGCTATTAATTATATTGAGGTAGTTGAGGTATTGGCTACAGTTCTTATTGCTATATAATTACAAATGGATGTTAAGGGTTTTTTTGTTTTGTTTTTTAATGAGGGTGGGCAGTGAGAAGTCTGAAGTGGGTAAAGCCACTTACTACCTACTGACCTGAGTTCAATTCCCCAGACCTGCATTTGTACATACATCTGCTAGGACCTGGCTTCTCCAAGAGTGACAGGAACTACTGCTGACATTAAAATAGCAATCAATCTCTTTCCGACAGAGGCACGGGGAGCCCAGAGTTGGTGTAGCCGCGATTGTCATTGGCCCAGACTCCTGCCATTTTATATTCTACCTGTTCTCAAAGTGGGCTTTCCATGCGAGAGTCTAATTTGCTGTTGAAGCATGGGCCATTGTATCCCACTCCTACTGGTAGGGGGAGAGGAAGGCAGAGAGGAGGACAAAACTGATGTCTGAAGGAAGTTGCACATAGCCAGATATAATGGTGCATGCTTATAATCTTGATGCCTGGGAGGCTGAGACAGGAAGATCATGATTTTAGGCCGGACTAGACCACACACCAAGCTCTAGCATATCCTGGAATATAAAATAAGACCATGTCTCAAGTATATTAAGTATAATATGTGTTATATATATATAATATACATAAAAGATATGTACACATAAATTTGTTTTAAAATTTATTTATTATTTCTGTGTGTGAACGAGACAGATGAGTGTGTTTGTGCATGCATCTGTGTGCGCGTGCATGCCTGCTTGTGCCATAGCACATGTGCATGCTGATCAGAGGTCAACTTCATGCACGGCTCCCTCAGTCTCCCTTTACCTGTGTTCAGGGATCAAGCTGAGTCCCAGGGATTAAACTAGGGTTGTCAGGCTTATGTGGCAAGGTACCAAGCCATCCTGCCAGTCCTGAGAGATACTATAAAAAATAAATGAAAATGAAAAATAGTTGCATACACTACTGCTGGTTCTGTCCCAATGTCCAGGGTGTAATCTCATGGCCACCTGTAGGTGGGAAGGAAGACTGGGAAGAGAAACCCTTTGTTCTGAATAGGCATGCTCGAACTTAAAAACAAGAAGTGCATTATTTCAAAACTGGCTTTATCACTTGAAGCACCAGAGGCCTTTGGGGCAGGGCGGGTCTTTATTGAATGACATCATCTTGAATATTTCAGGTCTTTTATCCCTGTAGGGCCCAGACATCTAAACACCAATCACGCTCTCTCTGTCACAGTATCGACTCCTATACATTTATTTGGCCCACAGGGAGTGGCACTATGCTGAAAGTATCTGTGGAAGGCATCTATCATCACATGCCCAGTGTGTCACTGTTTCGGGGAGACTCTCTGCAGCCACGTGCTGAGTCAGGCTTCTTGGGTGACCCTTCCCTTCCCCTCTCGTTACACAGATGAGAAACCAGGTCAGTGTCTGACCCAGGCTAAGCCAAATAAAATCTTTCCCCAGGTTTTAAAAATCAGGACCAAGGAGAGAAGTTTTAGTTCGTCTGTGAGATAGAAGACTCTGTTTCATCAGTGCGTTGCTGGCGGGGAAGACGGACTGATCTTCTGGAAAATGATGAAGCATCTCTTCAGAGACACCAGATGGCACGACAGCCGCACTCCTGGGTCTGTGCGTTAGTCAGCTAGTAAGGGTTAGTCAGCCAGTTAGGGTTAGTCAGCTAGTAAGGGTTAGTCAGCCAGTTAGGGTTAGTCAGCTAGTAAGGGTTAGTCAGCCAGTTAGGGTTAGTCAGCTAGTAAGGGTTAGTCAACTAGTTAGTGTTAGTCAACTAGTGAGGGTTAGTTAGTCAGCCAGTTAGGGTTAGTCAGCTAGTAAGGGTTAGCCAGTTAGTTAGTGTTAGTCATCTAGTAAGTGTTAGTCAGTTAGTTAGTGTTAGTCAGCTAGTAAGGGTTAGTCAGCCAGTTAGTGTTAGTCAGCTAGTAAGGGTTAGCCAGTTAGTTAGTGTTAGTCAGCTAGTAAGGGTTAGTCAGTTAGTTAGTGCTAGTCAGCTAGTAAGGGTTTGTCAACCAGTTAGGGTTAGTCAACTAGTGAGGGTTAGTCAGCTAGTAAGGGTTAGTATGTTAGTGTTAGCCAGCTAGTAAGGGTTAGTCAACCAGTTAGGGTTAGTCAACTAATGAGGGTTAGTCAACCAGTTAGGGTTAGTCAATTAGTGATGGTTATTCAGCCAGTTAGGGTTAGTCAGCTAGCTAGTTAGGGTTTACTCTTTATCTATTTAGTTGGCTTTGCATATTTATATGCGCATACATTTGTATACAGGATGTATACAGCTTTGTGTGCCCTGCTGGGTAAAGCAAGCTCTGATTCTCTGACCCTGAGTAAGTTCTCACTAGGAAATCTCTGTGGGCTCCCACAGTGCCTTGTAATGTGTTCTGTCTGCCTGTATGTGTATGGGAGGGAGTCTGATCCCCTGGAACAGAGTTACAGACAGTTGTGAGCTGCCATGTGGGTACTGAGAATTGAACCCGGGTCCTCTGGAAGAGGAGCCAGTACTCTTAACTGCTGAGACATCTCTCCAGCTCCCCATAACTTCGATTTTTAAAATGTGAAATGCATCACACATGCTGCTTTGAATTGACAAATGAGTATTGAGGGGTTTTGTTGTTATTGTTTGTTTTGTTTTGTTATTCAAGACAGGGTTCTCTGTGTGGCCCTGCCTGTCCTGGAACTCACTTTGTAGACCAGTCTGGCCTCGAACTCACAGAGATCCACCTGCCTCTGCCTCCCATATGTTGGGAATAAAGATGTGGGCCACCACCACCCGACAGAATATTGACTTTTTAATGTTAAGCAGGTATGTGTGTGCACATTGCCAATTGCATGTTCAGGGGGTCTTCACTGTTACTGCTATCATGTTCTTCCTACCCCTCAGGAGGCTTGTGTGTGTGTGTGTGTGTGTGTGTGTGTGTGTGTGTGTGTAATATTTTTATTGATTATTGGTTATTTCACATCATGAACTCCAATCACATTCTCTTCCCAGTCCTCCCAGGTCCACGTCCTCATCTTTGTGACCTCCCCCAAGAAGAAGAAAGAGGAGGAGGAGGAAGAGGAGGAGTGGGAGGAGAAGGAGAGGAGGAGGAGAAGGAGGAAGAGGAGAGGGTCTAATTTGTGTTGTCCATATGTTCACTGGAGCATGGCCCAACTCCCCCCACTAGCCCCTAAGCTCTGTGTTATGATTTAACAAAAGTCATCCATCTATATTTGCTCCTTGTCTCTGGTTCCTCCTAAAAACCTTGGAAACTCTGGAGTCTTGTCATTCCTCTGTGACCTCTGGAGTCAACGGGTGTGTCCTTTATCATTCCCACTAAGTCCTTCCGCCTTGTCTGACCTTGTGCCAACAGTGACTCAGAACAGACTTTAGATGGACTCAAAGAGGAGCTGCCACACCAGGAGGGCTGAGAACGTAACTGGAGGGCTGGAGCCGTCGGCTGCCGAGAACTAGTTGCTTCCCTTGTCACTGAGGCGAAACACCAACGACTTAAGGGAGAGAGGACTTATTCTGTGATGGTTTCAGGGGATACTGCTTCTCAGGTGAATGGATGTATCTGACAGTCAGTAGAGTGGGGGTGTGTCTGTCAGTAGATGGGGTGTATCTGTCAGTAGATGGGGTGTATCTGTCAGTAGATGGGGTGTATCTGTCAGTAGATGGGGTGTATCTGTCAGTAGTTCTGAGAGCCGCAGGAGACATCTCCTCACACTTTAGCAGACCAGAAAGCAAAGAAATGGACAGAAGCAGAGCCAAGCCCAAGACCCATCTCCAGGGCCTAAGTCCACAGCTGGGTTCCTAGCCCCAGAGGTTCCATAACCTCCCAAACAGCAAGCACCTCCAGCCAGAGACCAAATGCCCCCAAACATGAGCCTGTGGGTGGCATTTCACAGTGGCATCATAGCACCCACTTCCACCTCCAGGGAGGGAAGAGGGGCCGAAGTCTAGTCCCATGCTTAGTAGTGAACTCCATTGAGCTTCCCAGTTGATGGCACATAATGTGAGAGGGGTCATGTCACACACCCAGGGACAGAGCGGCCACCTCTCCTTCAGACTTCACCCAGATTGTCTCTACTAAGACTGTTTCTAAAGCTGGGCACCGTGCACGGACCTGTTATCCCAGGAAAGGCCCAGGAATCAAGAGCTCAGGGCTAGCCTCCTCTATATAACATGTTTAAGTCTAGCCTGGGCTACAAGAGACCCTATCTCAAAATAGTAACAACAATAAGAAGCCAACAATAAGAAAAACCAACACAACCCCACAAAACAAGCGTGTGGCTGTTCCTAATGTGTACCATTTACAATAGGATGGCGCTAAGCCTTTGCTGGGTTCTGTGAGTTGGAGCAAGTCCTCAGTTCTGAAGCGGGGTCTTGGGAACCCTGAACTGACAGTCACACTGGTTAGTAAGAGCCCTGGGTAAACCCCTGGGATTACCCATGCTGGTGTGCTGTGGGCCAGAGTTCCAGATCTGCGGGTGCAAACTGCAGGTACTGTGAGAACCCAGTGTGACTGCTGGGCGTCCAGCTGGTGCTGAGGAAGTGCTGAAACACCCTGGGGGGCAGGGAGCACTCTCACATTGTGTGAAAACGTTGTGAATACTGCCAGCAAGACCGTAGACCTTGAATACCAAATAGAAGCAATTGTGTTACTAGAACACATCATTGTCAAGGGAGATTAACGCAGTGCTTCTAACCTACGGGGTTGCAACCCCTTTGGGAATTGAAGAACCCTTTCACAGGGGTTATATATCAGATAGCCTGCTGCTGGAGGGCTTCTCTCCAGGTTCCCCAAGCCCCGCAGTCCCACAATCCACATATAAAATAATCACTCAGACACTTATATAACTTATAAATTGTATGACCGTGGCAGGCTTCTTGCTAACTGTTTTTTTTATTTTAAATTAACCCATTTCTATAAATCTATACCTTGCCACATGGCTGGTGGCTTACCGGCGTCTTTACATGCTGCTTATCCTGGCGGTGGCTGCAATGTCTCTCCCTCCTTCTTCCTGTTTCCCCAATTCTCCTCTCTCCTTGTCCCGCCTATACTTCCTGTCTGGTCACTGGCCATCAGTGTTTTATTTATATAGAGTGATATCCACAGCAATAGCCTGCATATCAGATATTACATTACTACTCATAACAGTAGCAAAATTACAGTTATGAAGTAGCAACACAAATAATTATATGGTTGGCGGTCACCACAACATGAGGAACCATATTAAAGGGCCTCAGCATTAGGAAGGTTGAGAGCCACTGGATTAAAGTATTGACTTTTTAAACGGTGTATTTATTTTATGTGTATGAGTGTCTGGCCTGCACACTTGTTGGTGTACCATGTGCAAACCTCAGCCTACAGTCTGAAGAGGATGTCCGATCCCCTGGAACTGGAATTATAGATGGGCTGTGAGCCACTCTGGTTGCTGGGAACTGAACCCAGGTCCTCTGCAAGAGCAGTAAGTGCTCTTACCCTCTGAGCCATCTCTCCAGCCCCAGTAGTGACATTAGAAATTATTTATTTATTTTGTGTGCGGGGTGTGTGTGAGAGGAGTCCATTCTCTCCTTCCTCCATTCCCGGGGATCAAACTCAGGTCCTCAGGGTTGGCAACAGGTTATCTTTGCCTAATGAGCCATCTCTCCTGACCTTGACAATTATTTAGAGTTATCTTTTTTGTCTGTTTGGTTTTTTTGAGACAGATTTTCTCTGTGTAACAGTCCTGGCTGTCCTGAAACTTGCTTTGTAGCCCAGGCTGGCTTTGAACTCACAGAGATCTGCCTTCCAAGTGCTGGGATTAAAGGTGTATGCCACCACTGCCAGGCTGAGCTAAGTCATTCTTGCTACACAAATGCTACAAGGTATACAATAAACAACAACAATAAAAACAAACAAAAACCTGTCTCCTTATTGTTCTACTGACCCATCAAAGATAATGAAGCTGGTTTACACAACATTGTGTTGAGGTGTAGATCCGGCTGAAGGCTTTGCTAGTCACTTGAATTGGTTTTCTTCCATGTGGACCCAGCCTCCCGGGGAACTGGAACCAAATAGCTACTGTTAGGGAGTGACTAGGATGCCCTCTGAGAGTAGCAAGTTATATTTCCTCCAGGAGAAATTTTGTTTACATTGGTTCTTTTAGATGAATTGATTGTTTCCACCCTTGCCCCATCCTCCTCTCCTACATGCTTGCCTGTTATTCAACTTACTGAATTTTGTTTCAGGCCAGGCTCGGGACCGCACCCAGTTGAACTAAAAATCCAAGTGGAGGCATTCTTATTTAAAGAATGTGCCACCACACTGAAACTAGATTGTTCTCAGACCTTTTGAGATTCCAGGAGAGACATAACAAATAGCCGTTTCTCCAAAAAAGACCAATTCCAGTTGACACATTTCCCCTGCTCCAATCCTCACCCCTCCCCTTGATAAGGAGGGAAAGTAAGCTGATAGGAAGCAATCCCTTGGCGGTGGTGGTTTTTCTAGTACTTTGTTTCCCTGTTCCTGGTTAAAAGGGAAGTAACTTTAAAATAACCCACCCCGAGCTGGGGCTGGAGCTGGTTGGTAGAGTGCTTTGAGTGGCACTCCTCAAGCCCTGGTTCCATCGCCAGCACCACATAAAGCCATGCCTCTTGGCAAATGCCTGTAAGCCCAACATTCAAAGAGTGGAGGCAGGGGGATCAGAAACTAACCTCCGGTCTCAGCTGGAGCCTCCCACACTGGGAGATGCAGGCCAGCCAGCTATGAGACCCTGTGTAGAGGCTTTTTCTTTTAGGCCACCAACCAGCTCCCAAATCACGACACAGAGACTTTTATTATTAGTTTTTAGTGCTCAGCCTCGCTTAGGCTCATTTCTGGCTAGCTCTTTTAACCGGTTTCTCTCTACCTACTTTTTGCCTCAGAGCTTTTCCCCTTTTCCTTCTGTATACCTTACTTCCACTACTCCTTGGGTCTGACTGGCTGGCTGCTGCCTGACTTCGGGTCCTCAGTGAGTCCCTCTGTCCTCCTTCCTTTCTCATTCCTTCCTGAGCCTAGATGTCTCCTATTTATTCTCTCTGCCTGCCGGCCCTGCCTATCCTTCTCCTGCCTAGCAATTGACTGGTCAGTTTTTTTTAGACCAATCAGGTGCCTTAGGCAGACAAAGTGACACAAAAGTAACACATCTTTACATAATTAAACAGATGCAGCATAAACAAAAGTAACACACCTCTACACTGTTAGAGGAATATTCTGCAGCATAAACAAATGTAGCACATCTTTGCCTAGTTAAAATAATATTCCACAACTGCTGTGTGATGGTCTGTATGTCAAATCTGTTGCTCTGATTGGTCAATAAATAAAACACTGATTGGCCAGTGGCTAGGCAGGAAGTATAGGCGGGACTAACAGAGAGGAGAAAAGAAAGAACAGGAAGGCGGAAGGAGTCACTGCCAGCCTCCACCATGACAAGCAGCATGTGAAGACACTGGTAAGCCACGAGCCATGTGGCAAGGTATAGATTTAAGGAAATGGTTTAATTTAAGCTGTAAGAACAGTTAGCAAGAAGCCTGCCATTGCTATACCCTTTGTAAGCAATATAAGTCTCTGTGTTTACTTGGTTGAGTCTGAGCAGCTGTGGGACTGGCGGGCGACAAAGATTTGTCCTGACCGTGGGCAAGGTAGGAAAACTCTAGCTATACACAACAACCCTGTCTTTAAAAAATGAACTAATCTTCTCTACTCTGCCCATCATATTGAACCATGTGGTCTACTTTAAGGAATGAAAGAATTACTGGCTGGGCGGTGGTGGCGCATGCCTTTAATCCCAGCACTCGGGAGGCAGAGGCAGGCAAATCTTTGTGAGTTCGAGGCCAGCCTGGTCTACAGAGCGAGATCCAGGAAAGGTACAAAGCTACACAAAGAAACTCTGTCACGAAAAACAAAAACAAAAACAAACAAACAAACAAACAAAAATTACCAGATTCTAGAATCATAAGTCAAGCCATTTAAGATATGCAAGCCAAACTGTTTAATTTTGTCCTTTAAGACATCCTTCACTCCCACAAAGGAAGGACATTAGAAAGTCATACCATGAATAACACAGTGGCAGAAATACTTTGAAGTCTTTAAAAAGACTTTAAGGGCCCAATAAATAGCTAATTATAAGGAAATTACATCTCTCTGGGAACACGGGGAAAGGACTATTCTGCATCTTTAGGGCATGAACAGTCAAATGAAGGACAACACTTAGATTTGGACAAAAAGTCAAACCAACTCATGAGGCACAACATAGACTAAATATTTGCAAAGTGACCACTTTTTTTTTTTTTTTTTTTTTTTTTTTTTTTTTTTTTTTTTTTTTTTTTGGTTTTTCCGAGACAGGGTTTCTCTGTGTAGCTTTGCGCCTTTCCTGGAACTCACTTGGTAGCCCAGGCTGGCCTCGAACTCACAAAGATCCGCCTGCCTCTGCCTCCCGAGTGCTGGGATTAAAGGCGTGCGCCACCACCGCCCGGCAAGTGACCACTTTTAAATAGATTTTTTTTTGTTTTTTGTTTTGATTTGTTTTGTTTTTTGGTTTTTCGAGACAGGGTTTCTCTGTGTTGTTTTGGTGCCTGTCTTGGATCTTGCTCTGTAGACCAGGCTGGCCTCAAACTCACAGAGATCCGCCTGGCTCTGCCTCCCAAGTGCTGGGATTAAAGGCGTGCGCCACCACCATCTGGCCTTTAAATAGGTTTTTCTTTTGTTTTGTTTTGTTTTAAGATTTATTTATTTATCACGTATACATTGTTCTGTCTGCATGTATACCTGCAGGCCAGAAGAGGGCACCCGATCTCATTACAGATGGTTGTGAGCCACCATGTGGTTGCTGGGAATTGAATTCAGGACCTCTGGAAGAGCAGCCAGTGCTCTTAGCCACTGAGCCATCTCTCCAGCCCTAAATGGGTTTTTAAAACTACTTATTTTTTATTTTCTGTGTATGGGTGTTTTGTGTACACGTTTGTGTACATATGCATGCCTGGTACCTGTGGAAGCCAGAAGAGGGTGTTAGAACCCCTGGAACTGGGCCTACAGATGACTGACAGTTGTAAGCCACCATGTAGGTGCTGGGATTGGGACCCAGGTCTTCTGGATGAGCAGCCATTGCTCTTAATAAATGCTCCATCCCCAAGATAGGTTTTAAGAAGCTGAACCAGGTGTGGTGGCACACAACTTTAATCCCAGCACTCGGGAAGCAGAGGCAGGCAGAGGTCTGTGAGTTTGAGGCCAGCCTGGTATATACTGAGTTCCAGGTCAGCCAGGGTTAATAGTGAGAAACTGTCTTAAAAAAACAAAAAGCAAAGAAGTAGCTAAGGTGTAAGATACAGTGAAGGTGTGAGAGGATGGAGTCTACCTTCTGAGGTCTGACATATTTATTAAAGTGGAAGTGGAGTTAAAAATACCCCACTATTTAAGGTATTTTGTTTATCGTTTGCTTGTTTGGGTCATGCTCTGCCCATTGCATTGGGAATTGAACGCAGGGGCTTGTACAGATAAGAAAGTTCCTACCTCTGAGCCACATTTCCAACCCTAAACTTTTAATAGAAAACTTGTTTTATCACCTGATTCAAGCAATAGTTTGTTTTATGGTTATTTCACATGGGAATATTAATGACTTCACTGATTTATTTCATCAAATCATAATGGAAAGGGCATAATGACTTTTTTTTCTCATCTTAAAAGATTGTAGCCGGGTGATGGTGGTGCACGCCTTTAATCCCAGCACTCGGGAGGCAGAGACAGGCGGATCTCTGTGAGTTTGAGGTCAGCCTGGACTACAGAGCGAGATCCAGGAAAGGTGCAAAGCTACACAGAGAAACCCTGTCTCAGAAAAACAAACAAACAAACAAACAAAAGATTGTAATCAGTCTTATCATGATGGGTCTTCGTTATAGACTTCCTTTTTTGCAAAAGATGGTATGCATTACCTTCCTAATATTTTAAAACTACACGAAACTGTTGATAACACCTCCAGAAAATTGTGAACATGAATAAAATTATGCAATTTTTAGCTTGCTAACTGAATAACACTTTAGTTCTCTAAAACGTTCCTAGAGACTATAAGTAGTTCATTTATTTTTAATTGCTAATTTAATTTCTGCAGTAACAATTTTATTTAGGAAATGATTTCATAGGAGAAAGTAATAGGCAGCAAGAAGGAAAAAAATCAACTATATAGTAATCTTTAAGATTCCATTAGATTCAGAGAGGGCCTGGAGTTAGGAGTACTGGCTGCTCTTCCAGAGGACCTGAGTTCAAATTCCAGGACTCAAAGCTTACAACTGTCTGTAACTCCAGTCCCCAAGGATTCATCCCTGTCTGGATTCCTTGGGCATCAGGTACACACTTGGTACACAGACATTCATGTAAGTAAAATGCCCATACACACAAAAAACAAAAAGATTTCATTAGTTACCGGGTTTATAATACTACTTAGTATTTTTTGTCCCAGGGAATAAACTCAGCAGTGTTTAGTGTAGACCTCAAATTTCCATGATGAATTCCATATTCTCCAGAGTATCTAGGACAATGACTCCCAACATGTGGGGCATGACCTTTTTGGGGTCACATATTAGATAGCCTGCATACCAGATATTTATATAACAATTCATAACAGTAGCAAAATTACAGACATGAAGTAGCAACAAACTAATTTTACGGCTGGGGGTCACCACAACATGAGGAACTGTATTGAAGGGTCACCGCATTCGGAAGGTTGAGATCCACTGCCCTAGGCCATTTGAGTGTTCTGACAGTGATGATGACCGTGGGGTGGGATCGTGGACAGTGATGCCCAGTTCCACTGCTTACCAGCCAGGCAGCCTTTCTGAGTTCCAGTTCCTTTAACTAATTAAGGGTTAATAATGTGATAGCAGCTGACACCTGCTCCACAGGCCCTTAGCCTACTGCAGCTGTAGGAGACAGCTCCTGGATGTAGATATTTACCGGGTTGTAATAAGGGCAGGAGGGGTGGAAGGAAGAAGAAAGAAGGAACTGGGACCCGCCTCATATTGACCATGGAACAATGAGATACATTTTAGTGTCCTCACGCCATGGACCGCTTGCCTCCACAAATACACTCTGTGCAGAGCAATGGTTGATACCCTGCACGCACAAAAATTTCTGTTGCTCAAGAAAGAAGTAAAACGGTTTTGAAAAACAAAACAAAATGCTGAAAATAGATTTTAGCAGGGTGGTGGTGGTAGTGGGCACGCCTTTAATCCCAGCACTTGGGAGGCAGAGGCAGGAGGATCTCTGTGAGTTTGAGGCCAGCTTCGTCTACAGAGGGAGTTCCAGGGCAGGCTCCAAAGCTACACAGAGAAACCCTGTCTTGAAAAACAGAAACGAAAAGAAAAGAAAACAAAAGAAAAGAAAAGAAAAGAAAGAGGTAAAATACTCCCTCAGAGATAGGTAAATGATATAAACATGAAATTTACAAAGAAAATATGGGGCTGGGGAGATGGCTCAGTAGAAAATGCATTTGCTATACAAGTGTGAGGACCAGTGTTTGAATCCCCAGAATCCACTTAAAAGTAGACACGTATAGAGGCCATTGTAATCCCAGTACTTGAGAGTCAGAGACACCAAATGTCAAAAGCAAGCCGGCCATTAGACTAGCTGGAACTGGCGAGCTCTGGATTCAGCGAGAGACCCTCTTCAACATCACAGTGGAGAGCAATCAAGGAAACCAACCAACCAACCACCTTAAACCTTGTCTGTTTGTCTGTGAGCCTAGCCTGTAATGGCCGAGCCATCTCTCCAGCCCAATCTCAAACCTTCAAAATGGAAATCTTTTTTTTGTCTGTAAAATGACAATGATTAAAAATAAATAAATAAAGCCGGGCGGTGGTGGTGCACGCCTTTAATCCCAGCACTCGGGAGGCAGAGGCAGGCGGATCTTTGTGAGTTCGAGGCCAGCCTGGGCTACCAAGTGAGTTCCAGGAAAGGCGCAAAGCTACACAGAGAAACCCTGTCTCGAAAAACCAAAAAAAAAAAAAAAAAAAAAAAAATAAATAAATAAATAAATAAATAAATAAATAAATAAACTCAGAGCTGCCAAGCACAAAGCCTGAGCTACCTGGTCGGCTGGTAATAAAGGATTCTTAAGTTGTTCTTTTAAAAATATTTTTTATTATATGTGTAGAAGTGTTTTACCTGTATGTATGTATGTGTACCGTGAGTGTGCACCACCCTAATAAGGCAGGAGGGGACACTGGATCCCCTGGAACTGGAGTTACAGGTGGTCGTGAGCCATCATGTGGATGTCAGGAAGGGAACCCAGGTCCCCTGCAAGAGTAATTCAGAACTCTTAACTGCTGAGCAATCTCCCCAGTGACTTCTTTTTCCTCTTACACAATGTATGAATGTATTTATTTACATCCACGTGTGAGTGTGTGTGCCATGGCATGCATGTGGAGGTCAGAAGACAACTGAGATGAATCTGTTCTCTCCATCCTCTCTGTGGGTCCTAGGGATTAAACTCAGATCACCGGGTTTAGCTCCAAAAGTGTCTTTACCCTCTGAGCCATCTTTCTGATCATCTTTCTATCTCAAGTGAGTCAGCTATTGAAAGATTTAAAAGGAAGTGCCACATATACCCTTAGTCAGGTTTTTATTGCTGTGAAGAGGCACCATGACCACAGCAACGCTTATAAAGAAAACATTTAACTGGGGTGGCTTGCTGATAGTATCAGAGGTTTAGTCCATTATCATCATGGTGGGGAGCGTGGCGGTGTGCAGGCAGACATGGTGCTGGAGCTGAGAGTGCTACATCTTGCAGGCAACAGGAAGTCGACTGACTGCCACACTGAGTGAAGCTTGAGAAAAAGACCTCAAAGCCCGCCCCCATAGTGACACACTTCCTTCAACAAGACCACACCTACTCCACCAAGGCCACACCTCCTAATAGTGCCACTCCCTCTGGAGGCCTTTTTCTTTCAAACCACCAGTCTGAAAGGCTGCATAAAGAATGACCATTTCCACGACATCCTGGAGAAGGCACAGCTGCAGGGTTTGTAAGGAGGTTGTAGCTGTTTAGTACTTATGGAAGACTGGTGAGTGTAATAGAAGGGAGCCTGTTTTAGTATTGTGAGACTTCCACTGTAATCTATAATCAGAGAATCAATTAACTATTAAAAAGCAGCGTTCCTCTGCAACCAGTTAAACTCATCAGGTTCCTTTTCTCGGGGGACCTGGTGTGCAGTGGCTGCCGGCAGCAGTCCCCTTGGGAATGCACGCAGCCTGTTGCTTGTATGGATTCCCTAAGGAACCCTGAAGACCATTTCTGGTGGATACTCCTGTCTCTGTTCTCATACTTTCTCTGGTTTAGGCTCCAGACAGGTAAGTGGGATGCCTTTGGAAGCCCAAGGCACAGTGGCCGAGTTTAGGTTCCCTGGCCAACTGACCGAAGAGTCCCATTTCAAAGGAGTGGGCTTCACCTAGTGTGATGCTCAGTACACTAGTTTAGTGTGGTGGTTTGAATAAGAATGGCCCCCATAGGCTCGTATATTTGAATGTTTAGTCACTGGGGAATAGAACTTTTTGATAGCATTAAAAGAATTAGGAGGTGTGGCCTTTTGGAGGAAGTGTGTCCCTGGGGGTGGGCTTTGAGGTTTTCAAAAGCTCACAGCCAGCCCAGTGTTTTTCTTTTTCTTTCTCTTAGCCTGTGGACCAAATGTAGCTTCCTACTGCTTCTCCAGCACCTGCCTGCCATGCCCGCCATGCTCCCCGACCTGATGATAATGAACTGAGCCTCTGAAGCTGTAAGCCAGCCCCAATTAAATATGCTGGCTTCTGTAAGAGTCGCCTTGGTCATGGTGTCTCTTCACAGCAGCAGAACAGTGACTAAAACACCAAGAAATTGCTCATCCTGAATGGAACTGGATCAAATATATCCCTAAACATGGTCCCCTCTAGTGGTGGGCCCTACACTTCTAAAGGCTTCCACTGTACCTAATCCTGCCTGTAACACAAATCTGTAATGGGCTTTTTAATTAAAAACCCAGAGCCAGATATTGGGGTAAAAACTGAAAGATCAGAGAGACAGTAGCAAGCCACTAGTTCTTACTCCTACGGAAATCCTCCGCCAAAAGAGAGCGAGCACCTCTCTCCAACCCATCTTATCACTTCCTCTCTGCGCCCAGCTCTATCACTTCCTGTCTGTCTGTACAGACCTACAGACCTCTATGGTTAACCAGAGGCTAGCTCCTCCTTCTGATTTTCAGGCAAGCTTTATTTGTTAGAGCACAAATAAAATATCACCATACCTGCCTCTCCCCGATTATATTTATGAGTCACTCTTCCATTCAGACTAAAGATTTAAAAAGTTAAAAGCAGTGTTCTTTAAAGATTTTCAACAATATAAAAGTAATATAGGAAAGTGCACCAGGCGGTGGTGGTACATGCCTTTAATGCCTGCACTCAGGAGGCAGAGGCAGGAGGATCTCTGTTCCAGGACAGCCAAGGCTACACAGAGAAACCCTGTCTTGAAAAAAATTTTTTTAAAGTGCTATTTTTAGTATCACTATAATACTATAAAAATATTCACTGTCTTGGAAGAAAATAGACCCTTATTTACATGTGCTTTTCTGTTAGTTTAGAATAAAGATTCTCAGATACTTATAAATAAATAAGTGTGCATGTTTTTTTAACATTGCATACGTATGCAATTTATTTAAACAAAACCAAATTTAAACTCAGGAGCAATATACACCCTGCTGTTGTAAGCAAAGACAGAGTTCACTACACACTTAAATTCAGGTCCTTTCTGGTTGGGGTACTTGACCTGATTGGGAAGAATGATGAAAGAAAAACCAGAGGGAGGAGGGAGGAGAGAGGGAGGGGGAAGGGGAGCGGTATGAGCGGATCAGATTTGGGAATCTACTGTGGATTAAGTCTAAAAATGATTGGTGAGTTAAACCTCAGTTCACTTCCCCAACCCTGTCTTTGAGGGCCTGTTTGATTCAGTCAGTCATTTGTCTGGTACTTTTAATTATTCCTTTTTTGTACAGGTGTCTTTTGCTGAAACTATAATATTGAATGTGCATAATATAATTGATCATAGAAGTGCATGCCATGTTAGCCCCCCAGCAACCACGCCTCCCACTAATGGAGACAGCCACACCTTCCCACTGTGAGTGCCTTTTGCCAATTGGTGCTTCCTGTGGCCTTCAGGATCACTATTTCATAGATGTCTAACATACGCACAGTGTTTGTGCTAGGCACTTCGCACCACTGTAACCAAAACCCGACGTAATCAACTTATAAGGAATTCCTAGACAGTTTTGGAGATTTTAGGCCGGGGTTGGCTGGCTCCATTGCTTTTAGGCCTTCGGTGAGCAGCTTATTGTGACTGGGACATGTGGTGGATAAAGAGGTGTCGAAAAGCAAAAGAAAGATCAGAAGGAAGAGACCAGGGTCCCACAACCTCCTAATCCCAGACGACGTCCACTGGGCTTCTAAAGCCTCCACTGACTGCAAGTGCGGTGAGTGAGGACCAACCTTGGTGGTCTAGTTCCGTTCCTGCTGCTGTGACAAAAACAATCTGGGGAGACAGGGTTTACTTTAGCTCACAGTTTTCAGGTTACAGCCCATCACTGCAGTGGCGTCAAGGCATCAAGCACTAAAAACAGCTGGTTACGTCACTATGGTTACGTCCGTAGTGAAGCAGAAAGAGAAATACCTGCATGCTGGCTTGCTGCGTCTTGCTTGAGGCTTGTGCTTAGCTCCACTTTATGCAGCCCAGGACCCCCAGCCTAGGGAATGCTGCCACTCATAGTGGGATTTGTCTTCCCGCTTTGGTTAACGTAATTAAGACAATCCCCCAGAGACATGCCCATAGACCAACTCAGTGTAGATGAGTTCTCATTGAGACTCTCTCTTCCCAGGTGGTCTCTAAGTTGTGTCAGGGTGACAAGTGAAAATGACTACCACACATGGATAGTCAAAAATTCAAATATTCATTTAACAGTAACATAACAATTCAAAGCCACGATCTATAGTATGCCACGACACCAGAGGAGGAGACACAGTATTAGGGCCGGACTTAATAGTCAAAGTGCATCATTTCCTGTCACTCTGTCCCACCTTCTTATGGATGCCATGATGTTTCCCATCTGTGAAATGGAGACCATAATGGCTCTCTGTGCTGGTCGAGATGGTGCCAAGTGAGTCGTTCCTTGTGGCACCCACACCTTTTTCTAATCACCTCCTATACAGATTAGAGTTGATGCAATAAGCATCAGGACACTGTAGAAAGGCAGGAGGTGGTTTCCAAGGCTAGCCCATAACATACCTCAGGGTTCTCACCTTGCTTTTGCTTCATCTTCAAGCATTTGTCTTAAGAAAGTCAACTGCCAGCCGGGCGGTGGTGGCGCACGCCTTTAATCCCAGCACTCGGGAGGCAGAGCCAGGTGGATCTCTGTGAGTTCGAGGCCAGCCTGGGCTACCAAGTGAGTTCCAGGAAAGGCGCAAAGCTAAAAAGAAAAAAGAAAGAAAGAAAGAAAGAAAGAAAGAAAGAAAGAAAGAAAGAAAGAAAGAAAGAAAGTCAACTGCCAGATCATGAGGACAGTAGCCTCGAGGTGAAAACTAGACAACAACAACAACAACAACAACAACAAAATGAACAAAAAAAACCTGGCTCCTCAGCACAGCAGCAGCCAGTTCCACCTTCCTAGATACGTGCTGCCAAGCCTTCAGGTGACTGCTGTCCCAGACAACATAACAGTTACCTCCAAGACATCCTGAGCCAAGCCCCCTGGGTCAGCTGCTTCTAACCCACCCATAATGTTTGTTTTAAGCCGCTACATTTTGGGGGAAATTTGTTACGCAGCTGTAGCTACCTGGTGCTCTATAATACATGCGATCTTCTTGCTTTCTTTAGCTGCTGATCCAACATATGATGATGGAGAAGGCGGGGTCTTGGGGCCACATTTTTGGGAAAGAGGAGGAATGCTGAAGGCTATAAACAAAAGTATCATTTTGTACATGTAGGGACGTAAGGATGCTCAAGGTGGGAAGATACAGGTTTTGTGTCTGTCGTCAGAAGGAAGCATAGAATGGCTGCTAGAGGGACTGACAGAACACACAGCACTACAAATACACAGTGGGGTATAAGGATCTACACATCTGGCTCTTGTGTTTGTGGATTCCCTGTGATCCAGGGCAGAAGTGATGAAACAGTGTATGGAGAAAGCCCCAGGAAAAAGTTCCGCAGTGGCCTGGCTATCCCAAGACCCTGGCAGGGAAGACATAGTTATGTTGACTACTGAGTCTTTGTGTGACTCCAGGGACTTGGCCTGACTCAGAGCAATGAGGGAGTGAAGAAAAGACAGAAATATGCCATGCGGATGCAGTGGGTTCAGGTGCCCTGGGCTGTCTGATGGAGAAACCACAGCACCTCGTCTCTACAGAGTGTTTATCATCCAGAGTTGAAGAGAGGAGAAGTTATTGCATGCTGCTGAAGGAGGAAGTGGGGTTATTACACAGAGATAAACAAGGAGGCAGAGTTATTATATACAGCTGAATAAGAAGGCAGGGTTATTGCGTATGCATAAATGAGGAGGCAGAGTTACTGTATACAGCTGGATCATGACATTAGCTAATCTCAGAAGGAGCAGTCTCTGTAGGGGAATGGTCTTCAGGCTGTAAAGATCTGAGGGAAGAAAGCTAAAGTGGACATTTTCTGCACACACTATCTATCAGTACCCACATTTGGACCCGGAGGAAGGATTTTCTGTCTTCTCTGAAGCTCACCCCAGGAGGAAGGCTTTGCTGTTTCTCTGGACTCATGTCAACCACACACATTCGTTCATGACCTCACGCACTCAGGGCTTCCTCCACTCCCACAGTGGCCCCTGCTTAGTTCTTTGTATTGTGAATTGGCTGATATTTCATCTCTTTGACCTACATAAAAGCCAGCTTCGCATAGGTCAATCTATGTTAACTCTGTAAGGGTAAATCCAATAGCAGTGGAGTCCCTCTTTTTAGAAACCACATCTTTTGGGCTTTTTTTTTTTTAATTAAAGGCATTTCCCCCCTGAATAGTTTGTGTTTTCCAGTACCTAAAACACAGTACACACTTCTAATTATCTATCTATCTATCTATCTATCTATCTATCTATCTATCTATCTATCTATCATCTATCTATCTATCTATCTATCTATCTATCTATCTATCTATCTATCTATCTATCTATCATCTATCTCTAGCCACCCAGCCACCCAGCCACCCGCATACATTCACAGGATTGTAAAAGAAAAGCAGGGCTGGGGAGATGGTTCATTAGATAAAAGCATTTGCAGTGCAACCCTGATAACCTGAGCGTAATCCCCAGAACTCACGGAAAAAGCTGGTTGCAGTAAGCACATCTATAATCCCAGAACTCCTGAAGAGATGAGATGTGGAAACAAGAGAATCACCCTGAAGCTCATGGGCCAGCTAAACTGGAATATGCTGCCAAATGCAGAGAGACCCTGCCTCAACAAGATGACAGGAGAAAACTCACTCCTGGACCTTGTCCTCTGACTGCCACACATGGGCTGTGGCAAACACACACACACACACACACACACACACACACGCGCACACGCACACGCGCACACACACACACACACACACACACACGTGTGTGTGTGTGTGTGTGTGTGTGCGCGCTACAGAGGGTACATAAAAACTTCTGCTTCAGTGGTTTTAGCTGCAAATAGTAGAAACTTGAAGCCTAGCCATGGCTTAAGTGGCAGGAGAGTGTATTCACTCAGTTATGAAAGGTAGGGACGATAGTTTTGATATGGAGGCTGACAGCATCGTGAAGAGGCCGATTCTCTTTTCTCCTCTGCTCTCTTTAGTCTTTTTGTTGTTGTTGTTGTTGTTTTTATTTTTGTTTTGAGTCAGGGTTTCTCTGTGTAGCTTTGCGCCTGTCCTGGAACTCACTCTGTAGCCCAGGCTGGCCTTGAACTCACAGAGATCTGCCTGGCTCTGCCTCCCGAGTGCTGGGATTAAAGGAGTGTGCCACCACCGCCCGGCTTCTCCTCTGCTCTCTAATGTATGGTATGGCTCCAGTCAAAGGCTGGTTCCTTTTTGTAAAATGGAAACAAACTGGGCTTCATGCACCCTTGGTTGGACTCCATAGAAGACAGGAGAACATGATTTCCCTGGAATCTGTCAAGTGGTGAAAGCATATCCCAGGGGCATACAGCAAGCCCTCTCTTCTTGTTTCACTGACCTAGGTCACGTAGACATCCCTAAACAAGCCACTATCAAAAGAACAGAACCATGCTTAGCCCACCAGGGCCACCCCTGGAGAAAATGGTCAGTTTTCCAAGTGCCTCCGGGTGAAATGGAGACGGCGGAGGCACCTGAAGTGTCTTCGTCTTGCCTCAGACTTGCCTGCGCACCCTTCACTGAGGCAAAGGCTATTCCAAGCTTCCTGTGTACCTGAAAGACAGTATCCCATAGAAGATTCCTTGTGTCCCTTTTGTACAGGAAGGATGGCACAGGGTACACAGTGTCTTACATGGGTTCTAAGAGGCCGTTGTTGTTAAGTGCTTATTATGACATGACTAGAACATGTATTTTGAGTCTCAGTAGGTTTATGTTCTAACTGTGCATCTTGTCTACTTGTCTTATATGCCCCACTGGTGGTAGTCTTACTACTACTATTATTATTTTTTAGCTCCAGCAATTTTTGTTGGGCTAAGGGGAAGTAGGGAGGCTTTGGTTTGGAATGGGACTAGGGCTTCAAAGTGGAGCATCCCTGGCTGGCCATTGGCAGTGGCATCAGAAAGAAAGAGAAAGAATGCTGCCGGGTGGTGGTGGCACACGCTTTTAATCCCAGCACTCGGGAGGCAGAGGCAGGCGGATCTCTGTGAGTTCAAGGCCAGCCTGGTCTACAGAGCGAGATTCAGGAAAGGCTCAACGCTACACAGAGAAACCCTGTCTCAAAAAAAAAAAAAAGAAAGAAAGAAAGAAAGAAAAAGAATGCCAAGACCAAAGCCACATAAACAGCAGCAATAATAACATAATAACACTATGTACATCTTATACACATGCTCATTCATAATATATATTTTATACAGATACACACATATACACAACATTACTGGATGTATGTTCAGCAAGAACAAAGGTAGGCCAGGCGTGGAGACACATCTGTAATTCAGCACTCAGGAGGCTGAGGCAGGAGTTTTGAGGTTGAGTGCAACTTAGGTTACATCATGAGATGCTCCCCTCCACCCCCAAAAAATTAGTTGGGTTTGCTTGCCCAGCTGTTTACATAGCTAAAGATTCTCCCTGACATACTCCCAATGTTTACTGGTGTTTTAGTCACACACGTGATTCTCTTAGACTTGCTGAGTGAAACTCCTAAAAACTTCATGAATATGTGAGTGACACAGAACAGTGATAGGAACTGGGTGATGGCTCTAATGCACTTGCCCTTGAGTCCTAGATTTTTTGGTAGTATTGCTCCTCTCTTCCCTGCACTCTTCTTGTCTCTTCTTTCAAGAAATATAAACAAAATTTGATGGTCTGTGATTTCTAAAGAAAGATAATGCCTCTCAGAGGTTTTGCTATAACAGAACAACACTAGAGCTGGTGCTGGGGATAATCCTTCTGTACACTGTGAGGATGTGTTACTCATATTGGGTTAATAAAGAGCTAACTGGCTAATGGTTAGGCAGGGGAGCCAGACTGAGAACGTTGGAATGAGGAGGGGGCATTCATGAGGAGATGCAGGGAGAAGCAAGATGCATATCCCATATTGAAAAAAGGCACCAAGCTATATGGTAGAGCATAGATAAGAAATATGGGTTAATGTAAGCTGTAAGAACCAGTTAGCAACAAGCCTGAGCTATCCGCCGATCAGTTATAATTAATAACAAGTCTCTGTGTGGTTATTTGGGAGCTGGCAGGCAGGACAGAAAAGTCCACCTACAGGGTGAGGATTCAGCTTAGTTGGTAGAGTGCTTGCCTGGTACACACAGGGGCTGGGCATCTGGGTGTGATGGCACACACTTGTGATCTCAGCACTTGGGAGATAGAACAGGAGGCTCAGGTCATCCCTAGTTAGAGAGGAAATCTTAGGCCAGCCTGGTGTACATAAAACCTCCCTCATCCCAAGAAAACAAGCAAACAAACCAAACACCAGTAGAGCAATTAAAAAAAAAAACACAAATTGTACCTACAATTTTTTATTTTATATAACTTGTATACAATATTCCATACCCATTTTTAAGATAAATGTGTTTGTGGGATTCACTCATCACATATTCACTACCATGCTGACTCAGTACATTCTCAAGGACCTAGTTGGGGGCTCTTTGCAAGTCAGTCCCCTACCCAAGACCACTGTTTGCTTTCTGCTTCTATAGATTAGTTTTCTGTTTCTTAAAATTTCCTATGAGCAGGAACATACTCTATATTTTGAGATTTATCCACATTTTACAGAAATCCATAGATGAGTTTCATTGCTGAGTTCGGCTGGGAATAGCTACACAACTTGTTTATCCACCACCTCCCGAGGAACTCCAGCTGTTCCATTGTTTGGCTGTTATGAATACTATTATGAATAATGCTATCATTTTGATGTGTTTTTTTTTTGTAGAAACAAGCTTTTCTTTCTCTTATATAATTACCTTTGAGTACAATTGTTGAGTCATATGGAAGTATATTTTTAATTTTATAAGAAGTTGCCAAGCTGTGTTCCAAGGCGTGATACACTTTATATTCTCACCAATAACACACCAGGGCCACATTGCATTCTCAGGAACAGCGGACATGGCCAGTCTTTCTAATTTTCCATTTCCACCAAGACTACTGATACTGACCTTCATTTCATGTGCTTTTGGCCAAGCATGTATCATTTTTATGATGTGTGTGTTCACATATTTTGCCCATTGATTTTGTCTTTACAGGTGGTTCAGGTATTTCTTATTCCTAGTCTGTGGTTCGCATCTTTAGTTTTCTTCCCATGGTCCTACGTGAACTTTTGTTGCTATGGCAAACACTCTGTCCAAAATCATCTTAGGGGAGAAAGGATTTATTTGGCTTATCATTCCAGGTGACCGTCCTTTATTGAGGGAAGTCACAGGCAGGGACTCAAGTCACTGTCATATCACACCCACAGCCAAGAGCACAGAGAAATGTGTGATGCTTCCTGCTTCTTGCATCTAATTTTCCCTTGTTTTCATTGTTCAGGAGCCCCTGCCTAGGGAATGGTGCTGCCCACAATGGGCTAGGTCTTCCTACATCAATAATCCAAACAAATCCCTCCAGACATACCCATAAGTCTACCTGATCTAGACAGTCCTCCCTCATTTAGGTTTCCAGTGAATCCAGCAAGTAGAAATTCCAAGCAAACCATTACTATTGTTGCTATGGTTTTGTTGACAGGATTTCACTACATAGGCTGATTTTGAATTCACAATACAACCTCCCCACTCAACCTCCTAAGTACTGGGACTATGTCTGTCTATCTATCTATCTATCTATCTATCTATCTATCTATCTATCTATCTATCTATCTATCTATCTATCTCTATAGCTATCTATCTCTATCTCTATCTATCTATCTATCTATCTATCTATCTATCTATCTATCTATCTATCTATCTATCTATACATACACACATCAGGTCCCATTTTAATCCTCTTCTCTCTCTCATGTAGCATATGCTGGTCTTGAACTCCTGATGATTTGGTCTCTATACCCCAAGTGCTGAGATTACAGGGTATGGTAATAATATATGAGGCACAATCTGTCAAAATTCCTCATCCCAACCAGCCAATGTCTGCTTCTGGTGGTCCAGGAAAGGCTAATAGGATGGAAAAAGGAGACTTGAAATGTTGATAATAACAGGAATCTAAGATTGGGGGGGGGTAGAATTAATGCAAAAGACAATGAATTTGGAGAAATAAACAAAGTACAAACATAATCCACAGGTATTGGTAGATTAAGGAGCCAGAGTCATGAGTGAACTAACTAGAGGACATTTTCTACTACTCAACCAGAGGAACAGGCCATCGATAGCAGAGACGAGATTACAGAGTGGCCCCATGCCTCAGAGCTCATCGTCTGGTGACATTGATGAGGCCAGAACCATGGATTATTGTAATGAATAAGAGACAAAGTGAGACTGAAGTGATTTCTGTCCAAATGTACAGCTATGTATGGTTACCTTAATTTAGAAGCAATATTTAGTATTCACGGAGATTAATGATGTAAAGTTTCTAGGCCCACAATAAATAATCCTGTGACTACCGGTCCCAGCAAGAGAGGAATTCTCAAGGAATGAGAGATGACAGAGCTAAGGGGTCACTGATCCAGCTCAAGGGCTGGCTGCCAGGGACAGTGGCCAGCAGACTGTGTCATCAGACCCCAGGGACAGTGGTCAGCAGGCTGTCATCAGACCCCAGGGAGTGTGCTGCTGCGTCACAGTGCAATTCTTTATGAGAACAGATTTTAAAGCACATGCACTAAAGAGCAGCACAAACCCACAGAATGCCAGAAACTTCCTTATAGGGTTAGATCATTTTTACCTTTAAAAAGAATGCAAAGAAGCTTTGCAGTTTTGCCTTTTCTTTTTCAAGTCATACTTGCCTTGAGAGGGTGACCGAGGGTGAAAGTCAAGTTAGATGCTAATGATGGAATGCCAATGGGGTCGAGTGAAGAGGCAAACCTCTGAGGATGTCATGACAAATGTCATGATAAACCTGGCTAACAGGCCACTGAAGTCCAATACTGTAAGCAAGCAACCAATTGCTTTAAATGAGGTAAAATGTCCGGGCCTAAGTGAATTATCCAAAAAAGATTCCACCTAAGGGATTAGGGGATCAGTATTAGTCAGCTTTGGGAAAACTAAGACATGAGAAGATTGAGAAGAGCGATCCAGTCCTGATTTTCATAGAGAATAAAAGCCATAGAAGCAGTCTGAGAATTAATCTAACATAGCCAAGCACACCTCGACAGTGAGTTTTAAATAATTTTTACTTGTGTTTATCTATTTGTTTTATTTTTGCAGTGCTGTGGATTGAACCCTGGGACTCACGTATGCTAGGAAATTGTTCTACTAATGAGCTAAATCCCCAGCTAAACAATTTTGCGTGTCTGTACATGGTGTATGGTGTGCGCATGGGTACTGTGACTGTGTGCACCTGTGGAGGCCAGAGGTTGATATCGACTTCTCTCAGGCAGGGTCTCTCACTGAGCCTCAAGCACACTGACTGTCGTGACTGGCTAGCCAGACAGCCCTCAAAAAAGAGACTTACATTTTACATTTATCTGTTGATTTTGTGTGTGTGCACTACAGCCCTCATGAGGAAATCAGAAGTCAACCTGCAGGAGCTGGTTCTCCCCCCTACATGAGTGCTGAGGGACAAACTTCAGCTGGGCAGGCTTGGCGGCAGGTGTTTTTATCTGCTGAGCCACCCCTCAACCCTAGACATAAAACTTAACAGGAAATACGGCGGGCGTGGTGGAACACACCTGTAATCACAGCAGACAGGAGGTGGAGGCAGGAGGTTTTCGAGTTCCAGGCTAGTCTCAACAAATAAACAACAATAACCAAACCGACATAAAAATCCTGAAGACTAGGAAAGTTCTAGAAAATAGCAATAAATGTGGCAAAGACTCTTTAAGGACAGAACCAAAACCAAAGCATAATCCATAAACCAAAAAAGTCACATTAAAAAAAAAATCTGGGCTTTTGACTATTAAGAAAAGCCTTGGCCAGAGTAAGTACTTGTAAAGGACACACCTGTAGAGGGCCTGTATCCAGCACCGATGATGATTCTCAAAGCTTACAGGAAACTGTTGTGGACTGTAGAAAGGTGTGTTACATTTGTTTCTGCTGCCTTTGTTAACCATGCAAAGATGTGATACATTTGTTTGATTAAATAAAACTAACCTGGGGTCAGGAGGCTGAGTTAGCAACTAGCTGAGAGAAGTGGTGAGGAGGAGCTAAGCGTGGTGAGAATTCTTTAGTCAGGCTGAGCAGAAGGACGGCCCTTTTTTCGGGAGATGCAAGCAAAGAGAGATGGTCAGCTACTTACTGTCCAGCCTCTGTGAGCTAGCAGAACTTCACCGCAACCTTAGAATCCTGAGTTCTACAGAGAGAGAGAGGTTTAGATAGCTTCCTTTAGCGGCCACAATAGAGCCAGGGCCTGAGGGAACAGAATTCCCACCTGGCCGTGGCCCTTCCAGTCAAGCCTCGGCTGGTAGCTGCTGGGTTGTAGTTGTGGGTCTGGACAGCAGCTGCCTAAGGTGCAGCCAACTGGATTGAATGCAAAACAACGGGAAACTCAATTAAAAACCCCCAGGAGAGCCAATCATGGCAGCACATGATTACAATCTCAGCATTTGAGTCAGAGGGAGGAAGATTTTTCACAAGTTCAAGGCCAGTCTGGCCTGATTAGTGAGTTGTAGATCTGTCAAGGTGAAACATTGTCTCCAACAACCAAACAAAACCCAACCAACCAACCAACCAACCAAACAAACAACCCAATGAGATGCAAGGGATACATCATCCAAGAAAGTGTATGGTTGGCAAACAGATGCTGAACATCCTCAGGGATGAAGGAAATGTAAATTAAAGCCATCCAAGGGAACAGCGCACACCTCCAGGGATGGCTAAAACTTAAAAGACCAAGTATCCTGATGGTGGCCGCAGAGCTGGGTAGTGGTTAACTTTATGCATCCGAATGAGTTCCAGAGTATCATCACCTCAGAAACAAATCCCATGCCTCTTAGTGGTCTCCCCTGCCTCCTCCTCCCTAACAATGAGCTGTCTGTCTCTAGATCCAGACATATAAGTGGAGTCATACCATGAGTGCTCTTTTGAGACTTTCCCCTTTCACATAGCATAATGTCTGAATGATCCATTCATGTACCATGTATCAGTACTTACCCCTTTCATGGAAAAATAAATACTCCACTGTATGGATATAACGTATATTATGTGTTCATCAGTTGACGGGGTTATTTCCACTGTTTGGCTATAGTGTTGAACCCTATGAATGTCATTGTACCCACTGCTGGGTGGATGCGTTTTCATTTCTCTTGGGTATCTAGACATTTCTAGGTCATAGCATAACTGTGCTTAACTATCTGTCAAACTGCCCATCACCATGGCTGCAACATCATCCCTAGGAACAGTATATGAGGTTTCTAGGTTTTCTCAATCTTCGCCAACACACTATTATCAGAGCCTGAGGGTGTTTTGTTTGTTTTGTATTTTTGAGGCAGGGTCTCTCTACACAGCCCTGGCTGTCCTGGAACTCACTGCTTCTGCAGTGCTGGGATTAAAGGCATTCACCACCATGCCTTTGAGTTGTTATAGCTGTCCCAGTGGATGTGAACTGTTACTGAGTTACTGTTTCTCTTGCATGTCCATTTGCTTAGGTGTTTACACTTTCCCCATTGAATGGTCATACCACCCTTGTTGAAAATCAGTTGATAGCTGGCAGAGATCTGTTTTTTGGATCTTAACTCTATCCCATTATTAATGGGTCTATCTTGTGTCTGTGCTACTCTGGCTCCCGTTTTGTGGTCAAGTTTGAAATCCGGAGTGTGAGTCTTGGAACTTGTGGCTGTTTTGGGTCTCAGTACTTCCATAGTCATGGTGGAATGGAACCATCGGTTTTTACCAACAGGTTAGTTGAGTTGCTGAAAAGGACTGTGCTGAATCCATAGATCAGTGGGGAGTCTGTCACCTCATGTGTTTCCGTTGTTTTCTATTTATTTGGATTCAAAAATTGGGGTGAGGATGGGATTTATCTTATTATGAAGTGCTTGCCTGGCAAACCCTCTGCAAGATCCAGGGTTCAATTCCCAGTATCTCATTAAAATTTGTTTCCAGAAATATTTTTGCATGTCTTTAAAACCATTCTCCTAAGTTCTTTATTCATTTTGTTGTGAATATAAATGAAAGTGTTTTCTAAATTCTATTTTTGTATTGTCCATTGCAAACATGTACAAATACAATTGCTTTTTGAGTATTGATCTTGTATCCTATACATTCTTAATATCCTTAAGATTTCCTCTATATAAGTTCATGTCATCTTTGAATAAAGTTTTAAGTTTTCCTCTCTAATTTGCATGCATTTAAATGTTTTATTGAACATCTTAACATAATATTGCAGGAGTCCAGATCTATTACTTTATTCTCTAAATGGAAGTAGTGATGATTTCTAACGCTTTTTTTTTTTTTTTTTTTTTTTTTGGACAGGGTCTCACTATGTAGCCCTGTGTATCTTGGAACTGTTACATAGACTAGGTTGTTTCACAGTCCATCTTGGTGTATTTGTTTTGTGTCTTTCTCATTGTATCTGATTTGTTTCTTATTATGCTTGGTGTTTTCTGAATGTATCTCTTTCTTGTACTGTGGTCAAAGTGCTCTTACATTAGATTTTTAAAAAAGAAAATGGAAAGCTACAGAAACAATCTAGATAACTTACTTAAAAAATAAGAATAAACTATAGAATGCATAAGTTGTCTTATGTCACTTAACTCCAGATTCAAATTTAACAGTGTGTACTCACCACACTTAGATCAGGTGATCACTTACGGGCTCTAAGGGGGATGAAATGAAGGGTCTGATGGGTGCTTTATCTTCAGGAATGTTTTATAAGAGACTTTGACTTCCTATCAAGGTGTAACATTCACTTGAAAATCTCTCCAAATAATCAGGGGTCCCACTAAAAAGGAGAATCGATCCTACACCAGTCACAATGTCAAACATTCATTACATATCTTTTCTAAAATGAAAATTGGAAGTCACTTCTATGATTACTAACCCCTTGGGCTCTTCACTGCCCTCAGAATCAAGTACTGAATTCTGCCCATGCAATAATGATTGTTCATAGCCTTAGCCCTGGTTCCATCTCCATCCAAATGTGACTCAACATTTATAGACTAGGTACATATTTATTGATCATTCAGCTTTATTGCAATGTTAAGTTCCTTCCCAGGGGGAGACACTAGCAACATCTCCCCTTCCTCCTAAGGTCCAGAGGCAAAGTGAGACACCCTTCTACCAAAGTTCACTCTGGGAACCAATGAATTTATTGGGCTTCCCTAGATCACAGGTAACGGTTTACTTACTGGAGGGTAGGTGCTCCCTTCCTAGAGGCCACATCGAAAACGGACATCACCCAGCAGGGATGAGGGCTTTCCAATCGATAGATCCCCTCTCTCCTAATCTGTCCAGCCTATACACGCTAGCCCTTCCTGAAGGCCAAGTGCAGTTGAGGCAGAGGTACACAGAAAACGTGGCAGTGACTGGCTGGATACTCAGTGAGGTTCCTGAGCCTCACTGCCCCTCTGTGAGGGGGTGTAAACAGTCAACAAGCACAGCTGGGACCATCTTCTGCAAACAGGTACAGCTGAAGGCCCCAAGATGGCAGTTGTTTGGCTCAGAGGATGGTTCTGTAGAACATGCACGTTGTGGGCTAGAAGCCGGAAGACAAAGGTGCACTCTTACCTTGAGTTCATGTGTACTATGACAACCTCCCAACTGCCTAGTTCATCTGCAACAATGGCTGGGGTGCCCAGGAAGTCATAGTTCCTGCCTCTTGTCATCTGAAGGTATAGACAGCACTAGCCTCCCTTTTTAATCTAAAAAGTTTTCAGTTTGGACAAGAAATTATACATCAGCCTTTCATTCACCTGCCCTGCTACCCTCTCTCAACCAAAGAGCAAGAAAGCACTGGATTAGGGTCACAGGGGAGAGGAATTCTTGTTTTTGAGTGCTCTTGCACAGCACCCGCCCACGTGACATCTTACGACCCTGACAGGGTGTGTGTGTTTGGCATAAATGAGGTCCCCATTCTCAAAAGATTTGCTGTCTATAGAACAGCAAATGATCAAAGCCAAAGTTAGTGCAGGCCTTATGTCCGAGCCCCTCAGTCTTCCTCCGCCACAATCCGTCAAGGGTGGGATTCGCCTGGGAGGCTTCGTGCTCCTCACTCACCTACCAGAGCAGCCCAGCATCCGATCAGCGATGCAGGGCCATTCATCCTCAGCCAAAGGCTGGGCAGGGCGCGTCTGAAGCCTGCGGCCCACCGTGGGTGGGACAGGAGAAGTACACTTAAGGATCCCAGAAACTTGGATGTTTGAAGTCTCAGTTCAGACTCTGAGGTGCCCCAGTTCAAACCGGCAGTTTGTTAATAGACCTAGCTCCCTTGAGGGCGCGTTCGCGTGGGCTGAACACAGCCCTTCAGTGCCTCTTTTCCCCGTGCTTCAACCCATCTGGTGTCCTCAACTCACTCAGGTAGCTATCCTCTTGTGGTCCTAGGTCCCGTGGGAATCTACAGCGCGTAACACCCATCAGTGAGACAGCCTAGGTCAGATGCATGCACAAGGACCCCACCATTTCGCCTGCCACCCAGACACCAATGCTCCAACATCTGTTGGAAGAATCCTTCCCGATGATGGAGGAGCTACCCAGTCCCACACGCTGTTCAGTCGCACCCACTTGTCGCCCGCTTCGCGCCTTCGCCTTCGCCCCACACCCCGCAGCCAGGGTTGAGCATGCACGCCTCCTCCGGTCCC